>NC_092128.1:115808911-116114953 GCF_043159975.1 Macaca nemestrina
GTTGTGTAATCTTGGCATCTTGCCTCAGTGCAACCTCTACCTCCCGGGTCCTGCCTAGGCCTCCTGAGTAGCTGGGACTACAGGCACCTGACACCATGCCCAGCTAATTTTTTTGGATTTTTAGTAGAGACAGGGTTTCACCATGTTGGCCAGGCTGGTCTAAACTCCTGACCTCAAGTGATCTGCCTGCCTTAGCCTCCCAAAGTGCTGGGATTACAGGCATGAGCCACTGTGCCTGGCCTCCATTTCCAAGTTATCTGATTGGCCAGGGTTAGGTCATGTACCTGGTCAACAGCTGTCAGAGGCTTGGCTTTGGGGTTACTTTAGTGGGCAGAGTTGTAGCCCTCAGGCCAAGCCTGGAATCCGGAGTTTTTCATTAGAACAGTGTGTGTCTTACGCATCTTGCATCTCTGAGTGCTCAACACAGTGGCTGCCCCACAGCATGTGCTCAGTCTACAGTTATTGAAATGGATCGAGAGAAATTAATCTTCTGAGATAACAGTCAACATACCAGTGGGATTGGGAACATCCATGCTTCCTCATAGATATTCGGTGCCTATTGCCCTGGAATTATACAGACTCTGTCACAAGATTATAGTTCACCTTAACTACCCTATAGATCACAACTTAAGCATTGTGAAATGCTAAGGTTTCTTTTTGAGATGAGCTACCTTTACAGAAAGGAGGGCAGAGTCTTTTGTCATCGTCTCATACTAGTGCATGTACCAGTCTCAATCTTGGCTTCTACACTTTGGTATTGCCCCTGAGCCCCATCCTATTTATGTCATCCCTTCATAGTTTTTGTATCATTCAAACACAAACTCAAGGAGAACCCTTTCTCTGAGGCGGGGGCTTTTTCCTTTCCTTGTAACAATCAGTGCTAAGGAAGAGGGACCCTACCTTCTGTACATACAGTGGCAGCAGCAGAGCTCCCAGAGGTCTCTGACAGGTGGAAAGCCTACCCCCACCCACAAGGCTGAGTCCTCTGGCTCCCCAGAGCTCACACAGTGGTTGCTCAGGGAAGGTCTCGTGAAATAATAAATCAAGATACATCTAGATGAACCGGTTTGCAGGACTTCAAAAGTCCAGGAAGCTGTCTGTGGCACTGCTTAAAACTGGCTTCGAGGAAGACTCTCATCTCTTCCTGTGAAAAATAGCTTTAGATAAACAATTCCAGGGGATCTGTTACTTCTGCTCTCCAGCAATTTAAACAGTACTTTCAGATTCCTGCTACTAAAATAGAGCCCAGTGTTGGTCTTAGAAGCCAGTATCTGGGGGTTTCTGTGGGTGGGTAAGCCTCCTTGCCGCTCTGAGGCCATGGGTGGCTCTCACAATCTCGGCGCCACAAGATTGTGATAGGAACTATCTTTCCTCTACGGTTTCTTCTGAGGTTGGAGTAAACTGCCAAGAACCAGGTGATGTTCACTTTACCATTCATCCCTAAGGCACCTGGCAAGGCAGGGATTATTATCTCTATTTTAAAGGTGAGGAGGCCAAAGTCGGGGTCATGACAGGAAGAAGGGCTTCTGAGCCTCTGATGCCTTCACAGTGGTTGGGCTTTCCTGGACAAGATACACAGTGCCAACTAGTCAATTGTTAGTATTTATTTATTTTTTTTTCATTCCTTCATTCACTCATCTCAAGTTCATGAGATGAACACCAAGCCTTATGCTGGAAGCAGGGAGGAAAATAAGACAAAAAACGGGTCCCCATGTGGTTCAGCATGTAGAGGAAGCAGTCCCATGAATGAATAATGGAGGGCACAGTGATGATGGCAGCGGTGGCCTGTCTGGAGCAGCCACTGCGAAGATGCTGGCTGCAGTGGGGAAGGTGCGGCCAGGGCTGTGTGCTCCATGGAGCCGCAGAAGCCAGGAACAGGTTGGAGCCCCGCCCCCTTCCAAGTTGGCGGGGTGGGAGCCCCGCCCTCCCGGGCGTAACTGCAGCTACCCAGCCCAGGCTGGGGATCTAGGCATCCCTGTACTCTCGGGGGGCCCAGGAAGCACCCCCACCCCTGCAGCCTCGGAAATGCATGCTCGCACTGCCTGGCCTCTCCCCACTCCCGGTGCCCGCTCTGATTTTGGAGCAAAGTTGAGGCCGGGCCTGGGCACTGATGTGATCCTGCCAGGTGTGCGTGTACTTAGGGTGGTGCTGAGAGGCCAGC
Organism: Macaca nemestrina; assembly: GCF_043159975.1. NCBI lineage: Eukaryota > Metazoa > Chordata > Mammalia > Primates > Cercopithecidae > Macaca > Macaca nemestrina. The sequence continues at coordinate 115,811,073 of NC_092128.1, forward strand.
CCCCTGCTGCCTTGGCCCCCTCCAGACTTTGGGCGCTGACAAGCGTGGGAGAAAGGCCGAGAGGAACTGAAGGCAGCTCCTCCCCGGCCTCTAGGTACCCCTCAGAACGAACAGCCTGGGTCCCATGGACTACATGATTGATGGCGGCAGGAGGCAGACAGGCTCCTGGGTAGAAAGGAGTGGGTTTCGGCCGGGCGCGGTGGCTCACGCCTGTAATCCCAGCACTTTGGGAGGCCGAGGCGGGCGGATCACAAGGTCAGGAGATCAAGACCATCCTGGTTAACACGGTGAAACCCTGTTTCTACTAAAAAACACAAAAAATTAGCCGGGCGTGGTGCCGGGCGCCTGTAGTCCCAGTTACTCGGGAGGCTGAGGCAGGAGAATGGCCTGAACTCAGGAGGTGGAGCTTGCAGTGAACCGAGATCGCGCCACTGCACTCCAGCCTGGGCGACAGAGCGAGACTCCGTCTCAAGGAAAAAAAAAACAAAAAGAAAGGAGTGGGTTTCGGGTGAAGCCCCACCTTCAGGCCAGGGATGGCCTGAAGCATGGGGGCTGGGCTGTCAGTTCCCTCAGTCTGCGCCTCGAGTGAGAACTTACGGTGCTTTTTCCAGGTCTGCCCATGGCCACCCATAGACCAATCAGCACACACTTCCTCCCTTCTGAAGGCCATAAACCTCCCCTCCCCCTCGCCCACCCCCCGACCCCGACCCCAACCAGCCAGACACACAGAGATGTTGGGATGACCTGCTTGTGGATAGGAGCTACCCACCCCTGGTTTTCCTCTTTGCTGAGGGCTACAGGCATTGGGATGACCTGCCTGTGCAAAGGTTACCTACCTTGGGTCTCCTGAGAGCCGTTATGTTGCTCAGTGAAGCTCCTTTCTGCCTTGCTCACCCTCCAGTTGTCTGTGTACCTCATTCTTCCGGGATGGCCAAGAATTTGGGACACACCAAATGGCAGGACTGAAAGAGCTGTAATAACACAAACAGGGCTGAACAGCCCTCCCTCACCTCGCCACCTCAGCACATTCAGGTGATAAGAAGGAGACAAGAGCTGCAGCCCTTCAGGAAGCCTAGACCTAGGACCTTCCTGAACCAGGGCTGTGACATCCTCTCTGGGGCTCTGTGGTTCCTGGTGGCTCCAAGCTTCCGGGTACCACTGCGTTCCCCTCATCCAGACACCGGTGCCTGCAGCAGAAGCTGTGTGCAGTAGTACGTCTGGTCCAGCCACAGTCTTACCTGGTGGAGCTGCTTGCCCTGCTACAGCAGCCAGCATGCCTGTGGCTTGACCCTGCACTTGTTTGCCCACACACCCTTTACCACTCTGCCTGGCTCGCCCTTGGCAGGTGTGGAATCCGGGCCAGTAGCTAGAGCCGAGCGCAGCCTGCCGGGCTGAGTGGGAGGAACACACACAGCAGGTGTGAGCAGTACTCAGGCAGAAGGTGCTGCCAGCCACAGAGATTTCTGGCTGGCGAAGCAACACTCCAAGGATCCCATGACAATGGGACCCATGGAGGGTATAAAGCATGACTCTGCTGGGGTCTCCAGGCTCTACAGAAGACTGAAATTTCATCAGAAGAAAGGTGAGTGGAATAGCAATGCTGGCAGCAAGAACAGCAGAAGCCAAGGTGGGAGGACTTAAGAACAAGACACATTCAGGAAATGGCAAGATCCCCAGGTGGTCATCATATGGAGCTCAGTGCAGGAGAATGGTGGGCCACCAAATCATTCAACTTTGGGTCCTGAGTATGGCCTCCAACCTGGCAGATCAAGGCAGGAAGGAGACTTAGGGACTATCAACCCCAAGCACTTCACTCTATAGATAAGCCATCTGTGTAACCTGGGGTGGCAGTAGAGAGGCGAAATCAGGCCCTGGGGCAAGCCCAGATTACTCCTGGTCCTGATACCCTGATCTCACTGCTGAGGACCAGAGTCCTGAGCTCCACATGGTCATGGACAAGAATAGGCGTGGCTTAACAGCAGAAAATTCCATGAACCTTAGGCTTATGTGTGGTTCCCCCATGGAGGAAGTTGCTGAACAGGCCAAGTAGATCCTGGGTTGCAGCAATAGAGAAGAGTGTGTTGAACAAGGTAGGATACTCTGGCTTGGTCTATGTGGACGAGCTGGAGAGCACATGGAGGAAAATGGCCAGGCTGCTTCTGCGGCCAGTGGCAATGGAGTGTGGAACCAACCACACCTCTGGCATTTCAGACCCGGGAGGACATGGGGTTCCCACTAAAAGAGCTGGCAGGAAAGTGAGAGAGAGAGTTGCCTAAAATCAGAGTTTTCTTCTCACACTTACCATCCCCAAGTCTGCAGAAGCATCGTGATGTAGTTCAGGACTCACTCAAAATTTAATTTCTCAAGATACCTCTCTGTCCAGCACAGATTCTGTAATTATAATTTTATTTTTTTAATGGCTTGTTTATTTCGGGAGACACATTCCAAGGGGCTACATTGTTGTGGGCTGGTTTCTTTAGACACTTATTTTCAAGTCTGTGAGACCTCTGTTACACAGCATCTGCACAACATCTGTGCTTTCCTGTGCCCCTCTTCCAGTTATGGAAGTTAGCATGGCTGTGTTACTGGAAATGGTTCCCAATTGGACACAGCCATGCACAGGGTAGATACCACTTGACCAAAAATAATTTTCTCTCCTGCCACGTTGGATTTCAAAACAGACCAATCTTCACTGTGAAATCCAAGTAGGGGAAAACCAAGCACTACATTCAAAGAAGGAAACTATTGTTGGCAGGATATTTACTTTCATTAGGATAACTCCTTATCATTTTAACTAATCGTGATATATACTAATCATCTCAGATTAACAGATGTAATTTAAAGAATTAGCTGTGTATTGCAGGATGGAGGAAGAGGTGTCTGGTGTCTGGAGATAAAATTAAAGCTAACGGATCACCCCATGAGTCTATGTTAGCAGACTCAAAAATGTAATTCTGATCTCCCAGTGTCTGGTAGCAAGCCATGCTTTTTATTGCATGTATTTAAAAATTCATTCAAGTGTGGAAAAAATTATGATCAGAGAGCTACAAGAAAGACTCCTATGTAATTCAGTTTGGAGGGTTCTTCACATGCTGCGGGACATAATGAGGGAGGAATAAAGTTGTCAGATTATGAATCAATTTGTCTCAATCCCACTCCCAGGACCATGAAGTTCAGAAGCACACAGCCTGCTGAACCACCATCACTGCCCTCTGCACTGCCCTCTGAAACCATCCCCATAAACTTTACAAAATTAATGATGGAAGAAAGAGGGGAAGAAATAAAAATAAACCAAGCTTGCAACACGTTCAGCATTAATCTTTGGGTCAGCCTGCTCTCTGACCTGCTTCCTCATGATTGTTCAGTGCCCATTGCCCCAGAATCATGAGGACCCTGTCACGAGATTAGAGTTCACCTTAACTGCCCTATAGATAACAACTTAAGCACTGTGAAATGTGAAGTTTTCTTTCAAGGAGATATTCTTTCAAGGTCTTGCATAATCGTGAAACTACTGACACCAGTGGTCTGAAGGACCCCACAAGGGGCTGACTCACCAAACAACGGAGTTCCACATCCTGATGATTTTATTCCCCATACCCTGACCAACAATGACTCCAATCTTCTAGCCCCTCGCCCTCTTAAAACCCCCAGCCCAGAACTCCTCCAAGAGATGGATTTCTTCCTTTCTTTTTTTTTTTCTTTCTTGAGATGGAGTCTCACTCTGTCACCCAGGCTGGAGTGCAGTGGTGCTTTCTTGGCTCACTGCAACTTCCACCTCCTGGATTCAAGCAATTCTCCTGCTTCAGCCTCCCAAGTAGCTGGGACTACAGATGTGTGCCACCACACCTGGCTAGTTTTTGTATTTTTAGTAGAGACAGGGTTTCACCATGTTGGTCAGGCTGGTCTTGAACTCCTGACCTCAGGTGATCCACCTGCCTTGGCCTTCCAAAGTGCTGGGATTATAGATGTGAGCCACTGTCCCCGGACCAGGAGATGGATTTGAGAGTTCCTCCCATCTCCTTGCTTGGCTGCTCTGTGACCATTAAATTCTTCCTCTGCTGCAAATCCTGCTGTCTTGGTGTATTGGTTTGTTACTGGACAGTGGGCATACAAAGCTGGTGGACTTGTAACACTGTCATTATCAATGTCTTATATTCTTCTTAACTTACTGACCTCTAAAAATTGGAGGTCCCCAGAGCCCAGTCCTCAGGCCTCTTCTCTTTTCTTTCCATATTCACCTTCCAGGTGATCTCATGTCATCCAATGTCTTTGAACACTATCAGCTGCAATGATAACACTCATCTATGCCACTTACCTGAACTCCTTCCCAACTTCAGACTCCACTCTTCCATCTCCACTTGGAACCCTGAGACACACTGCACATGTAAGTGTTCACACTTAATCTCTGAATTTTAGCTCTCTCCACACCTCCTTCCTCTGCTCTCTACCCCCTCACAGTCATTCTTGTCTCAGTAAATGGCAGCCTGAAATTGAACTCTACAACCATCTGCAGACACTAAAACCTGGCATCATCTTTTACACCTAGCCTGAGCCAGATCAGCAGTGGGACATGGAAGAGACCAGATTCCTGGTCCCTTTATGGCCAACTTGCCACAACAAATGCCAACTTAAGAAATCATTTTATCAGCGGCTCTAAGTTCTCCTTGTTCCTCCTGCAAGTAATCTGCTTAAATGTCCCACTGCCTGTGGGACCCCACTGATCACATGGAGATGCAGGACCTTCTGCTGTGTAAGGGCTTGAGATTCAGACCCTACTGGGGGTGAATTATCACCCCATCCTCCCACATTTCCTTTGGAATTGGGACCTTAGTTACTAACAGATAAGACTAGATGGCCCCTTCCCCCAAACACATAAACAAATTTGTATGGAAGAGATCCTCCTGGGAAGAAAGGGATTTGAATTCTGCTCTTACCCAATTCCCTCCTTGAATCGAAGGTTTAAAAAAAGAAAGAAAAAAACACCTGTATAAGAGATTCAGTAGCCCCGACTGAAACTTAACTGCTGGTGCTGCAATTTCATGGGGTTGGATCATTGAAAGGACTTAGCAGGCTCCATGCATTGTAAATGAAGTTAAAGGATACTGTGGGAGGAAGGAAGCAAAGGCAAGCATAGGAAGGTATGAAACTTCCAGAAGCAGACTCCAAGGATCCTTGCTCAGTTGCACAAGACATTTTTCATCTTTGAAATAGGAATCACTGAGATATATATGAGATTTCTTGTTGGTCTTGTGGGAGCCAAAGCACAATTGAGTTGGGAATGAGGTGCGGGCTCCAGGTACATGGTCATGACTTGGGCAATAGAGCAAGTGTCTAACATGATAAAATCTTACACTCAAGAGTTGCAACACCTGCCAACTGGGGAGTTTTTTAAATTTTAATTTTATGTTTTAGAGACAGAGTTTTCCTCTGTCATGCAAGCTGGAGTGCAGTGGTGCAATCATAGATCACTCTAATCTCAAACTCCAGGGCTCAAGTGATCCTCCCCCCAAAGTGCTGGGATTACAACATACAACTTAATTCTTGAATTTTTTCACTATCTCTGCACCTGCTGTCGTCATCCTATTCCAAGCTACCATCATTTCTCACCTGGATTGTTACAATTGCCTCCTGCCTGGAGTTTGCACTGCACATTGGTTACCTGTGGTGGAAATGGTGAATTGACACCCACAGTCATTCCAACTCTTGCCAGGTATGTCTTCTATTATAGAGGCTGGGAAGCAAAAATTAAACTTTTAAATTGCTTTGCACCTGTTCCAGTGCAAATTAGTTTCCACCTATTAGGTGCATTCATGCAGGGTAAAAAAGAAATTCAGGGGTCCTCTTTCTTTTGTTTCAGCTGTTTCTGTTGGCAAAAATGGGAGATTTTTCAATAGCAGTAGTCCAGGGTCCTTTTACCAGCTTTATGAATATTTGGAGGCAGGACTTTAGTAACAGCAGTGGGCTTCTAATATTGGATCACAGCTCAGGTGTATTTTCCCCAGGAGGAAGTGCAGAATATGACATAATCATTTGACTAGATTACAAATGTTTGAAACAACTTCACTGAAGTGAGTGGGGCAAAGGTGCTGATCTAAGAAACTTTGGAAACGAGAAAAGTTTGTAAGACTTCTCTCATTTGTAAGACAAAAGGAACTGTATATAAGGATGGCATTTTAATTGGTGCAGTTGTTTCTCACAAGGCGACATGGGTTAACGGTTCTAAAGCCACTACGCATGGACACCAGACTTGAAAAATTAAGTCAATGGATGGTAGATAGTGGGAGCAAACTTCTTACAGAGTTAGATGTCCCTGAAAAGCTGGGGGAGATGGTTAGAACAAGCCATGTGATACTGCACAAAAATTGAAGACATAATTATGAACTCTTATTTAGCCTAAGAAAGATATGGATGGATGTGCGTGTACATGTGTGTGCATGAATTACACACACATGATTCCTAGCTATGTCTCCTAAGAAGGTCTAGAAGCAATAATACCTTTTTATCAACAAGCACACCCAGTGCTCACTTCTTGGTTTCTGATACCATTCTTCAGGAAAAGGAACCAGGGATCCTTAAAGGAATGGATGACACCAGGGCTGGGGCAGGGAACAGGTGTCTTGCATTGAAAAAGCAAGGAAATGCTTCAAAAAGCAAAATGAAACAAAGCAAAACAATGGAGGCATGTCAAAGGGACACAGGGGCCAACTAAAATAACTCCCAGTGGTGAGGTTCCATGGTGTAGAGGCTAGTACTTTAGACTCCAAAAGAGCTCCCAGTGGCCAATGCTGCAACAATTTGCGCAAAAAAATAAATAATGTGCTATAACCCAAAGTATAATATTTATAACCTTAAGTCCACACTGATGTGAATGACTGGAAAAATGAATAGATGGGTGGGGAAGGGCAGGTCTTTTGTAAAGCAGGGTTCCCAAGTGTTGAGGTAAATATTCCTTCCTCAGGACAATGGCACATTCTGGACCCCAAACGCAACACTTAACCCCGATGCCCAGTGGCAAATCCTGCAAGGCCCAGAGCCCAAACATCCAACACCACTCAACATGTATGTATGTTTCACACAGTCACTGTAACAGTGACAAAATGAGCAGGGGACTGTCTGGACACAATTAATGTTAACACTGCCCCTCTCTTAGAATGCAAGTCAGAATTACAGCTCAATAGTTGTTCTCTAAAGCTCTGTCCAACCATGGAAAGACTATCCTACTTGACAGGGCAAGTGAGGATAGGGCTTTGTTTCCAAATCACCTGTTTTCAGAATATCTAAACTCAAAGGAATTTTCTGGAAATCAAAAGTTAGGCTGAACCCTCTCCATTCTGTCCATAAGGACAGAACCTCCCACCTTAAAATAGGCACAGTAGGGAGCAGTGTGAATACAAGGGTGCATTTGCATTGAAATCAGGGGAAACAGTCGCTGTATCTTGTCTATGGGGCACATCTGGACACTCCAGCATCCATGACCACTCAGAGGACATCCACCATTGGGGACCAAAGAGGCAGGACTTAGAACCAGATAGACGCAGAGGAGGGAGTCCAGCTGCACACCTGCATCCTGAGGCAGAGGTTTGCAACGCCCTTCTGAACATAACTAAGAGTCTTTAAATGCTATATATATATATATATATATATATTTTAAAAGTCTTTTCTCCTTTTTAGCTAATCATTTAAAGTTATCCTAAAGGACAAGCTCTCTAATTACTTTTCATTTTTAAAAGTTTCTCAGCAATCTCATTATTTAGTATTTCAGATGAATTTTAGGAGCACATTTTTTAGTTCAAATGAATTCCACTGGAGTGCAATTGCATTAAATCTCTATGCTAATTCAGAAAGAATGCATATCTTTCTGGAAGTTGCTCATCCAGAAACATAATACTGCAATGCAGGTAGCAGTATGGACAGGGTATTTCGGGAAGAGACGACTTAAATGAAGATTTGAAAGTGAGTATCTGTGACATTTCATGTAGAAAGCTGCATTTCTTTGTATTTTGCTTTTAATAAAAATGGAATTTAAACAACTTACATCACTCACTATGAAGCTTTAAGCTTGTTTTCTTCATGTATTTAAAGCTTTTATTTTAATAGCATCTTCTAATCTGCTATTTCTGAGAAGAAGGCTCAACTTCATTTTATTTGCTTTTTTGTTTGTGGTGATTAGAAGGCAATGAGATGGGATAGGAAGGGCGAGTAGCAGGCTCTGCTCTCGGATCGCACAAGGGTGGAGTTTGAGATGGGCCAGAGCTGCGGCACTCCCAGGGACCTCTTCAGCAGGGGCGCTGCCTCTGCCACTCCCTGGTCTTGTTTTCTCCTAGGTCAGAGTCAGCGCTGAGCACGTGGACGGCACATGGCCGACCCTCTTCTCAAACGGCTGCCATGGGCAGGGGCATTTAATGTGTTTCCTATAAACTGAAAAGGCAGAACCCCCTCACCCCAGCCCTTCCGCGTCCCAAAGGTGGAGGGAGCATTCTCGTCGCCGTGGACTTGCAGGAGAGGCCCCACAGGCCCTGCTCTTGCCTGATGAGGATGCTGTGACCATGCGGGGCCTCGGTAGGACTTGGCTGCATCAGGCTACCTCCGCAGAAACCAACAAACACTGGTTACCTTCCCGGAACACCCATCTGCTTCCAAGCCCCGGGAGCCTCCGCCTTCCGCCCCTCTGCTCCTTCCCTCCAACCTCCTCCACTTGCTAGCGCCCTCTCTTCCATGGCTCTGGGGACACCCTGCTCCCCGTCTCTTCAGTTTCGGGCCCAGAATAGCTACTGCTCCAGATGGCTGGTGCACGCAGCCCAGTGTTCCTCCAGCCTCTTCGCCAATCCTTCCATCTTCCAAGCAACTGAGATACAGCCTCCTGCACGAAGCTAGCAAGCGGGAGCTGGTCCAGCCTCTGCTGAATCCCTCTTCCCCCTCCAGTTCTCGCCTGGCAACTGCCCCTAAACCCCTGCCCTTATCAAAACAACAACATCCCTTTGCCTCTCCTGGGAGCCTCCTCTGCACCAGGCCCAGCCATGCTCCCTGCAACCTGAGGAAGTCCCCAGAGCTGCGCACCGACCGCGCCACTGTGCCCAGTGCGCTCCTCTTTCAGCCTTTACTGTTTTCAAATTTGCTCCTATCTGGTCCTCCCCTTCCTGCATCGTTTCTTTTGTTTGGGGTGGAGTGAAAGGAGATGAGGGTGACCATCTCCTGTTTAAAAATGACAAAAATGACAAGGGAAAAAGGGCAGGAGAACCTCAGGCAGATGCACGGACATGGCACTGTACAGGCATTTCCTCCCTCGAGGCTTGCAAAACTCCTTCAAATACAAAGTTATTTCTTGCCACTTTTCATAGGTGATATAATGGGAGCCCAGACTTGCCTGGTACTGGAACCCAGTGCTTCACAATGCCATTGTTTGCATCTTTCTATTCTGCATGCAATGCTGATTTTTGAACAAAAGAAACCATAAAAGGAAGAGGCAGAAATAAATTGAAAATACAACGAAAAGGCAAAGTCATTTCACTCTTAGGTAAGACGTTTTAAAAGAATCACCACCATGCATGGTTTGGTACAAGTCTGCAGGAACAGGGTGTCTGACGAACTATGGATCTGTATAAAGCACACCCCATAAAAAGATCAGCGTATTTTTCTAATGTCATTGAGCCCACAAATGAATTTTCGTGAGGTCTAAGCATCAAAGACAGTGCCTTCAACTCAGCAGAATTCCATTAGCCATCGCAAAAATTTTAAGTCTCACTAAATGCAAAGAAATTTCTCAGTTTGCCTTTGATTTAGTATCCATGGCTTGGGTTTGTAATTGACTACTCTGCTTTATTTATTCTCATCTCCTTTGGTATAATTCTCATTAGGTGAAATTGCCAAGAGAGTCAGACAATGGGAAGAGGTGGTAAGGTTCTTGTGACTGCAGACAGACCTCTCTGTAGAATAGCACTGGTCCTGGAGGGACTTGGGGGCATGTCGGCAAGGCACAGGGACACTCCAGCAGCACCAGGTAGGAGCTGGGTGATGGCCTGAGTCACCTGCTGGCAGTACAGGCTGGCCTGGGAGCATTCAGTTGGGACTCTCAGACAGCGTCTTCTTCCACCACACTCAGCTACCTCCCGTACTTTCCCTAATTAGACTAGGAAGGTCTATGCTTCCTAGACCTTCCTAGACCTTCTATGCTACAGGAAGGTCTATGTTTTGATTTGTAAAGATCTTTGGTAGATCTGTAGGAGATATTGTGGCTGTAAGTTTAACAATAGCCATAAGGCCCACTCAAACATCTTGCAGGGCTGACACTATGTGTCTCTTAGCAGTATGAGGCAACCTGGCTTGGGGATTTCCAACCCTGGCCCCAGGATTTCTAGGAGATAAGGCCACCTCAGCGCAGATACAGCTTTCATAAACCTTGAAACTATTTCTGTAAGCTTACCCTTACAGAAATAGCTTAAGCTGCCTTTATGAAAGAAACACCTGGTAATGGACACAGACTGAATACAGGATTAAGAAAGGGGGAAGAGGTCGGGCATGGTGGCTCACGCCTGTAATCCCAGCACTTTGGGAGGCCAAGGCGGGTGGATCATGAGGTCAGGAGATCGAGACCATCCTAGCTAACATGGTGAAACCTCGTCCCTACTAAAACTATAAAAAATTATCCAGATGTGGTGGCACACACCGGTAGTCCCAGCTACTTGGGAGGCTGAGGCAGGAGAATCGCTTGAATTTGGGAGGCAGAGGTTGCAGTGAGCTGAGATCATGCCACTGCACTCCAGCCTGGGTGACAGAGCAAGACTCCATCTCAAAAAAAAAAAAAAAAAAAAAAAAGGATGGAAGAAGTCAGGCACAATGGCACATGCCTGTAGTGCCAGCTACTTGGGAGGCTGAGGCAGGAGGATCTCTTGAGCCCAGGAACTTGGCTGTAGTGACCTATGGTTGTGCTATTGCACTCCAGCCTGGGAAACATAGCATGACCCCACCTCTTAGAAAAAAGTGTGGTGAGGGGGAGAATCCCCCAAACTCAGCGAATGGTCTGCAGACAGAGACCCTCTCAGTCAGTTGGTCATCTGACCCCTGACTGAATCTAGCCAAGGCACTAGCCTGTTCCCAATATCCATCTTGTAAGAGCGATGCCAGAATAAACTGAGCATCAGACAGTGTCTAAGCCTCATCTTTGACATGCATTGGACCAAAGGGGAAACATCGCACCTGGGAAGCTGGCTAGCTAGGACTACCTGAGAGCTCTGAACACAACAAAATCCCTTCCAACTCAAGACTGTCACATCTGGACAGGCCTCACAGGACCTTTCTGGGCAGATAGAAGCACTCAGAGCATGACCAGTGCCATCTAGCTTGGGTTTGAAAAATGTAAGTAGTAGAAGAAGCTGAATATTGATATTTCAGATCATTACGATTATAGAGATTCAGAGATGAAAGAACAAGACCTATTACTTGGTTAATTCCTTTGTCTAATTCCTTATTTAGCACCATCCTAGCTCCCTGCAGCCTCGAGCTCCTGGGCTTAGGCGATCCTCCCACCTCAGCCTCCCCAGCAGGTGGGACCACAGGTGGCAGACTGCTTTTTGTTTCGATATTGTATGAGTTTCCTGGGGCTGCCCTAACAATTGACCACAAACTGGGTGACTTAAAGTAACAGATTCTTATTTCTTGTTGTAGGGGCTGGGAAGTCCAAAATCATGGTGTTGGCAGGGCCATGCTCTCTCTGGAGGCTCCAGGGAAAGTTCCTTCCTCACCTCTTCTAGGGTCTGGCAGTTGCCGGCTCTCTTTGGTGTTCCTTGGTTTGTAGGTGTGTCTCTCCAATCTCTGGCTCCTTCATCACAGGGCCTTCTCCCTATGTGTGTCCACACCTCTGCATGTCTCCAAATCTCTCTCTCCTCATAAGTCATTAGACTAGGGCCTACCCTAATCCATCATGACCTCATCTTAATTTGACTGCATCTACAAAGATCCTGTTTCCAAACAATGTCACACTCACAGGTACAGGAGTTAAGACTTGACGTATTTTTTGAGGGGACACAATTCATTCAACAACATACATTTTTACATAATTTTTATCACACTTTTGATACGATTTGAAGCCTACACTTTCCACCTAACATTTTAATACATTTCTTTATTAGTTCTCATTGCAAATAACGACTTTTAATGCTCAATCATACTCTGCAGTGCACGTGTGTGCTTGTGGTGTGTGTCTGCCTGGTCACCTGTGCACTTGTGTGGAACATGTGGCTTAGCATGTACATGTGCCTAGGTAAGTGAGTGTATGTATATGTGAGTGTAGATGTCTTCATGTGCAGCAAGATCCAGTTAAATGTGCCATTTGTGTCTTTCTGTAGTGGGATGCTTCCCCAGCACCAAAATATGCATAATCTCATCTCATCTTCACAACAGCCCTGGGAGTTGGGAAGGGAGGAGTGATTACAACTCCATCCAAAGGAGGAAAATGAGACTTAGAAAACCAATGGGCGCTTGAGATTATTAAGCTAGTGAGTGACAAAACCAGGACACAAATCCAGCTGTTCTGTAGGCAAAACTGTTGTCTTTTATGTTCCAGTGGGCTCTTCAAACATGTCCTCATGAACATTGTCACATACGGGGCCCAAAAAGATCCACCCAAGCACCTCTGGTGCCTTGGTTCCAACCACATAAAAATGGAAGATTGTGAAATTCACTGTGTGTTTTTTCCACATCTCCTTGATTTTGTTCATGCAGTTGACTCTGCCTGAAATCCCATATGCCCTGTTTGCTCATCTGATTAGATGTGGATCTGACAACACTTGGATCAAACATCACTACCTCCAGGGAGCCTTCCTGACTCTACTGGCCATGCTTGGAAGCTCCCTGAGGGCTCTCAGAAACTGAGCAGATGCTGGCATCATGCTTCCTGTGCAGCCTGCAGAACCATGAGCCAATTAAACTTCTTTTCTTTCTAAATTACCCATCCTCAGGCACTTCTTTATAGCAACACAAGAATAGCCTAACACACAGCCTGTGCCTTGCTCAGCTCTGTGCCTATAACTCACAGCCCCACCATGGGATTGGGCTCAGAGACAAATGCTGACATCATACCATCAGCTAGGAAGATGGTTATGAGGAATTTGGACTGAATGAAACACTGGCTACTGATGCAGGGCTCTCCAAAGTGTTCCTGGGAGCTGAGAAGACACTAAGACAGGCCCAGGTTCACTGTTCACTTCCTCCTGCGATGTTTACTGGCTTTTCCATTTCTAGCAACAATCACCTCCCTGGCATCTAGAAGGTTCCCTGCAAACACTATGGATCCTGAAGTCCTGGGTGACATATACAAGGTGCAAACAGAGGATCAGATGCCACTCAAGGGCCAGCTGTGTGCCCTTGTGCTTGCAGCCCCTGCTGCCCCACAGACCCTGTGCATGGCTTTGCCTTATCCCAGATCAGGCTGGTGTCCACATGAAACAGGCACTTCACAGATATCATGTGCAACTGTGCTGTCATTATCTTCCTGGGGTCCCCTGGAAAGCTGGACAACTCTGGCTTGTGAAATATCAAAGAAGCTATTGATCTCTTGATGGACACCAGCATCATGATTAACAAGCAAATACAGTTGGACATGGTCTATGCTGGGGACTTGAGAAATCAATTCTACCCATTTAAACAGAAAAGTTATTTAATCCTGGATGGTAACAGCCATTTCAAGTTGAGCTGGGGGTGGCTGGCAAGAGGCTTAGAGCCTGTGGGGCCAGGACCACTGCCCCTTCCCAGTGCTGAGCTGCCCCAGAGCTGACACCATGCTAGGACCCTGCAGCAGGCACTGCCGGGATCAGGTTCAGGATGCTGTCTCAGGACTTTTGCCACTATGTCCTATGGGCCAGGCATGGCAGCTGCTACCCTTGCCATAATGGACACCATACACCTGCTTTTCCAGTGGGCAGTCCCAGGGACCTGTGCCTGTTACCCACTGTAGAGGGCCTGTGCTAGAGGATGCTGCATCAGAAGCGGGAGGATTCCCCAGCCCCGTGAAGGCACTCAGTAACACTGGGTGGCCCACTCTCTTCAAAGCCTTCCTTTCATGCCCATAACAGCCCAACCTGAGAGAGGTGGCCAGGGGCTGTGTGGAGGAGGGTGGAGCAGAGACCTTCTCCTCCCAATTCCCTGGCATTGCCCTTAGGGGCTTTGCCCTGATTCCTTCTTCTTGTGAGATCTCTGTGTCTTTGGACAATTGGCTGCCTCCCATTGGGACCGAGAAGGTTCTAAGTGTTCCCACAGCTTTAGATCACGATCTCACTTGTGTCCTTTCAGATTTCACAGAGAAAATTGGAGCCCCTAAACTCACCGTCCGTTGCTGTGGTCCCAGAATTACCAGAGGGAAGGCTGATTATGGCCGGGATGGTGGGAGTTTGTGAGCTGTCCTGGGACATCTGGTGAAGGGGAATCCAGAGCCCTGGCCACTGGGGGTGAGTATAGTCCCCCGAATCTAGGTACCCATCCTTTCTACCTCCTGACAGAACAAGGGAATACGTGCAAAATTCAGCATAGGTAGTGGCGGTTAGTTTGTTTGATGTGGAAGTGGGCAGGTACTTGCACTGGTTTTTGGAACAGATGTGGGGTCAGGGTGACCTGGAGCCAGACAGGTCACATAGGTAAGAGGTCATATGGGTGTGTGTCCTTGGACAGGGCATGGCCCACACGACTGGGCTGTAGACTCAGCGAGTGGTGGAGGGGAGAGGCTGTGGGACTCACCAGGGTCTGGGGAAAGCCCATCAGACCCTAGACTATGTGGCTGCCCTCCCTCCTTCAGGCCACACTGACACAGTGACAGGCACTGCAGACAGGACCTGAGGTTCCTGGAGGGTGAGCATGATGCCCAAGGTTGCACAGGACAAGAAGGAGGTGGGACTAGGGTCCAGATTGCATTCATAAAATGGGCACCAGCTACCGGCTCTGGAAACCATAGTGAGGTGACTGGAGCTGCCCAAGAGAATGGAGACATTCTCCTGGGCCCCTGGAAAGAGAAAAATGCCTCCTCCAGGCCCTTGATGCCCACAGAAATGCTATCTTCCAGAGATGCTGTCTTCAGAATGAGGCTGCAGGCAAGACTTCTTCCAAAGGGCACAGTCATGTGCCTTATTGTTTATTTCTATAGCAACAGAAACAGCTCCAAAAAATTAAAAATAATAATCCAATGTAATTGGTGAAGCAATCCTATGGCTTCAGAAAATTTTAACATTTCTCATTCATTATTATTCTGTTGGTCTTTAATTACCCTACATTGGTAATGCCAGCTAAGCCAATCATGATAATTCCAAATAACTTAGTTAATCCCTCCTTTTGTAGGATGTAGTCAGGAGTACTGAAAATGTCCTATCTAGGTAATATATGAGTCAGTGTCGGGGCCCTGCTATAAAACAGGGAGGGCAATGAACATTCGAGCATGGACATGGCATGCTGCATGGTGACCTGCAGAGATTCCCTTATTTTACAAAAGATTCTATAATGTGAGATATGTCCTTATACGCCCTCTAGGTCTCCCCAGTCACATCACTGTCTCTCCGTATGGAGCTAACTAGCTTCCTGAATTTTGTCTTAATCTTTTTCCTTTCTTTGCTTTATAGTTTTTGAATCCCTGTATTTGAGTCCCTGAGCAGCGTATTGTATAGTTTTGCCTGCTTTTGACCTTCCCTGGATGGACTCATACTGTATTGATAATTGTGTGACTTGCTTCTTCTAGGGACGTTGTGTCTCTTCCAGCCCTCCACACCTGTGCCTGCAGCAACTGTGCATTTGGTCTTGCTGCAGGTCAGTCACCCATGTGTGAAGACGGGGCTATTCATCCCAGAATGAGGCCAACTTGGAGCCAGCTGGGCCCCAGCCACTAATTATGCATATCATAACTAGCCTAAACTGACTACACACACACAGAATACCAGTTGACACCAAAAAAATTAAATCTAAAAGAACATTTTCAAATACCTAATAAATTATAGGAAAATACAGTTTTTGTTTGATGAGAAAAGGAAAAAAATACAATATACATTTAAGATATTTACTTTAATGAATTCTAAGACTTGTCAAGCTTGGGTTTGAAAGTTAACAAAAACTAACAAAAATCAGCTAATTAGATATAATATTTCAATAATGATATTGAAGACTCAGATGATAAAAGACAAACAGATATACAAAAATCACAGGCAGTTATGTAAGGACTGGAATTAAAAAAATTATGTTTAATTGTTTTAAATTGATGAATGACAGAATTGTATATATTTATGATGTAAAACGTGATGTTTTTATATATGTATACATTGTGGAATGATTAAATCAGGCTAGTTAACATATCCATCACCTCACATATTTATTATTTTCATGATGAGAATATTTTCTACTCTCTTAGTGATTTTCAGGTAGACAGTACATTACTATTAACTGTAGTCACCATGCTGTGCAATAGATTTCTGAGTTTATTCCTCCTGTCGAACTGAAACTTTGCACCCTTGAACTAACATCTCCCCAACTGGCTCCCCATTGCCCTAGCCTCTGGCAACCACCATTTCACTCTCTGTTTCTATGAATTCTTCTTCTTCTTCTTTTTTTTTTTTTTTAAGATTTCACATAAAAGTGAGATCATGCACTATTTATCTTCCTGTGGCAGGCTTATTTTACTAAGTAGAATGTCATTTTTACAGTTATTGTGCCACAGAAACAGAGAAATTATTCAGAACCATAAGTAATTTCATTGATAGTAAGAGAAAATTTCTACTATTTATAACTACAAGTCACCTAATGGCTACCAACTTAATGGGGAAATTAGTGAAAGAGCTAGAAAAATTTCCTTGTTAAATCATGGCACCATTTTGCTTGTAACAGCTTCAGCAGACAAAATATTGAACAAATAATTACTTTAAAAAATTAGAAACCACAGTGAGATATTACCTCACACCCATTAGGATGGCTACTATGTAAAAACAAAAAAACAAACCACAGGAGGAAAACAACAAGTGTTAGTGAGGCTGTGGAGAATTGGGAACTCTTGTGCATTATTGGTGGGAAGGTAAAATGGTGCAGTTGCTATGGAAAACAATATGGCAATTCCTTAAAAAATTGAAAATAAAATTACCACAAGATCCAGTAATTCCACTACTGGGCATATACCCAGAAGAACTGAAAGCACATGGAAGAATCTCAAGGAAATTATGCTAAGTGAAAGAAGCCAGACATGAAAGGACAAATACAGTGTGATTCTACTTATGTGAGGTAATTAGTGTAGTGAAACCCACAGAAACAGAAAGTAGAATGGAGTTTGTCAGGGGCTGGGTATAGGAGAGAATAGGGAGTTAGTGTTTAACGGGCACAGCTTCAGTTTTGCAAGATGTAAATAATTCTGGAAATGGATGGTGGTGATGGTTGCACAATAATATGAATATATTTAATGCCACTGAACTGTGCCCTTGAGAAGGGTTAAGATGGTGACTTTTGCTATCTGCATTTTGCCACAATTAACATTTCTTTTTAAATTAGAAATTATTAGAGTTGATAAAAAGTTTACAGTCTAATTTACATTGCTTGGTAAGCACTACGTAATATAATATTGTTCTATCTAATAAAAGGAATTTTTACTTAGATTTATGTATTAATAACTTATACCGTGCAAGTTGTTAAATATTGTCTCTCATCACTGTAAATACCACAACCACGTTTACCTATCACAATTTTCTAGGAGAGACCTGGCCTCTACAACCTTCTTAAAGATAATTTCCTGTGCAGTGCGTGGACAAGAGTTTCTGCGTCTGGGGTCTAGAGCTAGGATGAGAAGTACCTTGCTTTGGGATATGTGCACTTTCAACTTTACTAAGTCAGCATAGAAGTTATAAATTTCCACATCAGTCATATTTTAACTGCATCCCACAAATTATGATAAATGTCATTCTCATCCTCCCTCAGTTTTAAATATGATCTTGTTCCCATTATTTCCTTTTTTATCCATAAATTCAGATATTGTATGAGGTTTTATTTCCAAATGTGTGATGTTTTCCTCATTTTCTTTTTGCTATTGATTTCTAACTTAATTGAATTGTGGTCAGAGAATGGGGTTTACCATTTGAAATTTACTGAAGTTAGCAAGTGCTTAACAAGAATGTGTACTGCATAATTGCTAAGTGCAATGTTCTATAAATGTTTATTAGATCCAGATTGTTAACTTTGTTGTTCAGATCTACATTTTTGCTGAGTTTTTGGCCTGCTTGATCTACCTATTAATGAAAAAAGTGGTTTAAATCCTCCATTTTGATAGTGCACTTGTCGAATGCTCTTAGTTTCCTGATAGTTTTTGCTATGTACAATTCGAGACTATTTTATCAGGCACTTACAAGCTTAGAGATGTTATATCTTACTGCTAAATTGAACTTTTGTCAAAAACTAATGTGTCTGATTTTCAAATAACTGCATTAGCTTTCTTCTGGTTAGTATTTGTCTGATGTACATTTTTTCTATCCTTAGGTTTTAACTGTCTCTGTGTCCTTAAGTTTTTGTTGTGTCTTTTTGTAAAGTAAAAAATTGTTAGGCTTGTTTTAAAAAGACACAGTCTGACGTTTCTGTCTTGTAACTGAAGTTTATATAGTTACATTTATTTTGATTACTCGTATATTTGTATATAATTTTATCATCTTAGGTTTTTTTTTTTTTTTTTGGTCTGCTCTGTTTTCTATTTCCTTCTTTCATGCCATCATTTTCATTGACTTTCTTTTGTCTTTTTTCTGGTTTCATTTATTTCCTATCACCAGGTTGGCAGTTGTGTGTTTTGTCCCTCTTATTTAAGTGGCTGTGCCAGGTACATTAACATGTATACTTAATTTTACAGTGCGACATTAATTACCTTCACCCTAATAATTCAAGGACTTTAGAATGTTTTATTGTGTATCAGCCCTGCCCAACTTATGCTATTGTTTTAATTTTAATTTTTCATTTTTATATTTTATCTAGTGTTTTAGTTGATTTGGTCAGAAAGGTCATTTGGGGTGACCTTTCTGATAAATCCACCACACCACCAGAGTCAAAAATCAAACTCCTCTTTAATCCCCTACTTTCCAGGTCTTTCTTTGGTTCTTACAGAAAAAAATCACATGAAATTCTATAAGTTTTCATTCTTTTAGTGGGCACTTACAGGAACTCTCCTAAATGGATGCACGCTTCCTTCTGTGCATGTGCATGGTTGAAATTACTAAAAGTTGAGGAAATGATGCTTTATAATAACTGCCAGTTTATGTTGGTCATGAATTTCATGATTTTTTTTTTTTTTTGAGATAGGGTCTCACTATGTTGCCAGGCTGGACTTGAACTTCTGGGCTCAAGTGACTCCCCTGCTTTGGCCTCTGAATAGGTGGGACTATAGGTGTCTGCCACCATGCCCATCTTTGATATTCTTATTTTTAAAATTTAAATTACTAAAAATATTGCTACATGATTATTGACTTAATTTGTTTATGTTTGTTTGGTTAACTTTACAGTATAGTGGTGCATTATTGTGTCAGCTTCATTTTGGTTTGTTTTTCAATGAGTAGACTAAAGACTTACGCACAGATCAACCATGAATCATCTTTTCTCTTATTGATAAAACATAAGTAATAAATAACTCATCTGCAAAATTTAATTTATGCAGTGACAATTTTTACTCAAGTTCTTTCTTGACGTGAAAGTAGGAATAATGGGCTAGGTGGGTCATGGGGTTGTTTGTCTCACTTAGGTGAAAGACTCCGGTGTGGAGGAGAGACAGGAGATGCTGAATCTGAGGCCTCCGACTCCAGTTCCGGATCTACTGCTGATAACAGTGACACTGGACATATCATCTCACTGTGCCTTGCTGCAGCAACTGTTCTGAACATGATCTAAGCTTACACTCATCCATCATGAGTGTGCGTCTAAGTTCATCAAGACCAAGACCAAGATATGTGAACTTGCACGAATCTCCAACGTTCGCTCTGCGAACATCAGCATTCCATCACCAACGGCATACAGGAAAAGCAAAGGGGAAAACGGACACCTACTGCAGGATTGCTGCTGACGCTAGGTGCAGACTTCCTTTTCGTGAAATTCAAGACAAAGCCTGGACTAAGAAGAAGGAATTGGGACAAGGCAGGTCCTGTTATGACATACAATATAGACTTTAAATGGGACCTCAAGTCCAGCAGGTCCTAAGATCTCCAGCAGCCCCTATGTGACCATTATACTTATAAATGTCACTAGTTTCAAACTGACACACCACTTGAGTAATTACAGTAAAAACTGTGACATCACTTTCAAATATATCTGACGAAACAGGAATACAATAGCATTTAGATATGCACCATTTATCCATTTGGAAATGTATGGAAAAGACTTCCACGTCTGGTAAGGATGGAGTAACAAAGACCAGCCTACCCTCCTTTACAGACAACACCCCCACTCCAAAAAAAAAAAAAAAAAAAAAAGAAAAAACCAGATAAAAGGTATGAAACACTGATTTTCAAGCCATTGCCTTACATTGGACATCAAGTAATGTAAGACAGTGATCTCTGAGAGGCAGAAAATAAGAGAGATAAGCCCCTGACTGCCCGAGCTCACAGCCCTTTGACAGTTTCCAGGCCAAGGCACAGGGATGGGGATGCCAGGAGGAGCCTGGGTGTGGTATTGGCATTAAAATAGATCAGTGGAATAGGTAGAATATCCAGAAAAAAATATCAGATGTATATGGTCAAATAATTTTTTGATACTTATTTTATTAAACTTATAATTTCAAGGTAATTGAAGGTTCATGTACCATTGTAATAATACAAAGAATTCCTTTGTGCTCCTTTAACAGTTTCCCCCAAAAGTAACATTTTACAAAAGTCAGTACAGTAGCACAGCCAGGATATTGACACTGATATGGACAAGATACAGAATATTTTAATCAACACGAGTACCTCCTAGGTTCCCCTTTTATTAACAGTTTCACAACCAACTTGCTCTTTCACTCCTTTAACCCTTGGCAACAACTAATTTGTTCTCTGTTTTGATAAACGACTAATTTGTTCTCCATTTTGATAAACTATTAATTTGTTCTCCATTTGATGATTTTGTCATTTTAAGAGTGTTATATAAATGGAATCTTACCATATGCAACCTTCTGAAACTGGCTTTTCTCACTCTGCATAATTCTCTGGAGATTCATTCAAGTTGTGTGTCTCAGCGGTTCATTCCTTGTTACTGCTGGCTGGTATTCCCTAGCATGAATATACCACTGTGTTTTTAACGACTCCCCACTTAAGGGCACCTGAATTGTTTCCAGTTTGTGGCTTACAAATACAGTTGCTATGAACATTTATGTAGAAGTTTTTGTGTGCACACAAACTTTCATTGCTCTGAGATTGTCCAGGAGTGCAATTGTTGGGCTCTAGCAGTACACAAAACGTAATAGTTACATGTTTAGGTTTGCAAGAAATTTCCAGGCCCTTTTCCAGAGTGACTGTACTCCTTTACATTCCTATCAGCGATGTCTAAGAGATCTAGTTTCTCCACAACCTCACCAGAATTTGGTGTTATCACTAATGTGTATTTTGGCTATTGTAATAATGTGTAATGATATAATATTGTGATTTTAATTTGGATTTTTCTAATAGCTAAAGATATTGGGCATCCTTTCATGTTTGACATATTTAGATCCTCTCTGGTAAAATGTCTGTTCATATTTTTTACATGCTTTCAAATTGATTATTTGGCTTTTACTTTTGAGTTTTGAGAGTTCTTTAGATATACTAGATACCAGTTCTTTGTCAGAAATGTGGTTTCTGTATATTTTCTTGCAGCCTGTAGCTTGACACTTAATTCTCTGAGGGCCTTTTGCAGAGCAAAAGTTTTAAATCTTGATTAAGTCTAATTTAGCACTTTCTCCTTTAATGGATAGTGCTGTTGGTGTCAGGTTTAACAACACTTTGCCTAGTGCTAGATTCCTAAAATTTTCTCCTGTTTTTCTATGAAAGCTGTATATTTAAGTCTATGCTATAGTTTGAGTTAATTTTTGTGTAAGATTAAAGTTGAGGTCTTTCTCTCGCTGATGGCTATTCAATTGCTCTTGCATCATTTGTTGGAAGGGCTGTTTCTCTCCACTGAATTGTTTCTGCACCTTTGTCAAAAATCAGTTGTGCATATTTGTATGAGTCTATTTATAAATTCTCTTTTCTGCTCCATTGATCTATGTCTATCCCTCTGTCCATATCACATGTTCTTGATTACCATAGGATGTAGTAGGAATTAATATCAGATAGAGTGAGTCCTCCCACTTAATTCTTTCCAGAATAGTTTTTGCTATTCTAAGGCCTGTGCTGTTCCATATAAATTTTAAAATAATCTTGTCTATATTTAATAAAAACTATTTTCTGGGATTTTGATAGGAAATGCATTAAAGCTGTACATGAAGTGACATCTTTACTATGTAGAGTCCTCCAGTCCATGAATACAGTATATCTCTCCATTTATTTAGATCTTTTATTTCTTTCATCAGCATTTTGTAGTTTTTAGTATACTAGTACTAGACATGTTTTGTTACATCTAAGTGTTTCTTTCATTTTTGAGCAATTGTAAATAGCATTACATTATTAATATTAATTTCAGTTTCTATATGTTCTTTGTTAGTATACAAAAGCAATGGATTTTTCAATGTTTATCTTATATCCTGTGGCTTTGCTGAACTCATTAGTGTAGAAGTTTTGTGTAGCTTCTTTGGTGCTTTCTGGGTAGACGATTATGTCACCTGCAAATAGGGATGGTTTTATTTCTTCCTTTCTGATCGGTGTGCTTTCTAATTCTATTTTGTTGCCTTATAGCTCGGATGTCCAGTGTTATTATGACTAAGAGTAGAGACATCTGACATGTATACCTTGTTCCACATTTGAGAGGAAAAGCTTCCAGTCTTCCACTGTTAGCTATGCTAGTTGTAAACTTTTTAGATCCTCTCTCAAGTTGAGAGGTTTTCCCTCAATGCCTGTTTCACTGAGAATTTTTTAAAAAGTCACGAATAGGTATTGAATGTTTTCAACATTCATTCATAAATATATTCCTTTTGTTAAATATTTATTAAACCCAAAACATTAAAATATTAGTGAAAATGTATTTCTTCCTTTTTTTTTTTTGAGATGGAGTCTCTGTTGCCCAGGCTGGAATGCAGTGGCGCAATCTCTGCTCACTGCAACCTCCACTTCCCGGGTTCAAGCGATTCTCCTGCCTCAGCCTCCCAAGTAGCTGGGATTACAGGCATGCGCCACCAAGGCCAGCTAATTTTTGTATTTTTTAGTAGAGATGGGGTTTTACCATATTGGCCAGGCTGGTCTCAAACTCCTGACCTCATGATTCACCTGCCTCGGCCTCTGAAACTGTTGGGATTACAGGCGTGAGCCTCTGTGCCTGGACAAAAATGTATTTCTTAATGAGATACACAGGTTTGAGCTGTTTTTCTATCTGTTTTTCTATCAATGGTTAAATATTATCTATGTTTTAAATGCTTATTTTTCTTCATTATGGAAGTAAGCCCTGAGAAACTGTTCATATAGTTAACTAGCTGGAATTGAGAAGTGTTTTTCAGGTAATGTTACGCAATTATTTCAACTCTTTTAAACTTCTGTGTCAAAAATCACACAGAGTTTCTAATGATCTATAAGCTAATAATACCCTTGTGCTTTCTTTCAATTGTGTTGAAAGCAAACAATTGGAATTTCTATGACTTGCCAAAGGATTTTTAAGGTCTAGGCATTAGAATAGGCAAAACGTGATTTTTCTTTACACCTCCACATGAAAGCTGACAGAAGGGAGTCAGCTCAGGTGCAAAGCAGAGCAGAGTCATCATCTCCGTGGCTGCTGGACAGACGTGGGGTTGCTACCAGTAGAGGCCACTGGCACCCACCCATGGGCGTGTGATGCAATGCTGCCACCTGGGCAGGGGAGGACCTGTCTGTGCTTCAGGAAGCTCCAATGTCCCTCTGGGTCACCTCATTCTGCCCTCCTGGCTCTGCCCCCATGCGTCTCACATCACAGACAACCAAGAGCGTGGAGCAGTGCAGGATACACCACACCCAAAGCTCCCGACTGCCTCTGCCAGTTCACATTCTTTCCTGAACCTTGATCTGCAGAACCCAGCGTTAGATTTGCAAGAAAGACAATTATGGCTTAGACATCATCCCGAGAAGGTCTTAGAGAAGATCTAGAGGCTAACTTGCTCCCCTCTCTGCTGCCCCACTGCGAAGGTTTGGACTGTCCTTGTCAGCGGGCTGTGCGGCCTTTCTCTATACCAGCGCTCAACTTGGGATGGGGATGGTGGAATCAGGGGTGTAGCGGTGGGAAGTAACTATGAACCCCATATTTACCAAGCAGTCACCACGCAGCCCTGAGAAAGTCAAGGAGTGTCCTGGAGCAGCTGCCTCATGGGCAAACTGTGAGAGTTTGACTGCAGGACCCATGAGACTCTGCCTTAGTCAGCGTGGGCTGCCATGATAAAATATCATAGGCTGGGTGGCTTAAACATGTAATTTTCTTTTCTCATAGTTCTTAAGGCTAGATGTCCCAGCATGGTTGGTTCCTGGTGAGAGCTTGCTTCCGGGCTTTCAGATCGGCCACCTTTTCACTGTGTCATCACATGGTGGGGAGGGAGGGAGGAAGAGAGAGAGAGAGAGACCTTGTGTATCCTCCTCCTTTTATAAGAGTACCAGTCCCATTGGATTAGGATCCCACCTTTCCTACCTCATTTAACTTTAGTTAGCTGCTTATGGGCTCAGTCTCCAAATACCGTGAGACTGGGGGTTAGGGCTTCAACATATGAATTTTGGGGGGCACAATTTAGTCCATGACAGACCCCTTCCACTTCAATGTTGTGAGATTCTAAAGTTACATTAGGGCTTCTTAAACAGAGGTTTCTAAACAACAACAGTACCCAGAACGGCAGTGAAACAGATTAGGCATTACCACGGTAAAGCCTTCCAGATTGTTATGGAAAATTATATTATTCAAAAAATAGTTCTGTTTACTTTTACATTTTCATAACTACTACTACATGACTTAAGAAAATCAAGCAACATTTAGCATCCTGCAGGCATTGTTTAATTGCAAAATAGCCGAATAGCTTCTCATATATTTTGTGCCCTCAGTGTCCTGTGTGCTTCACCCTCATCCCAGCTGGGCTCTGACTGACGTAGGAGGGAAAATTGCACAGGATGTGACTGGAGTAGAGAGATTAGTAGAGAGACGAGAGCAAGGGTTTTCAACTTAGGCACTGTTGACATTTTGGGCTGGATAATTCTTTTGAGGGAGCTGGAGGGTGTTTAGCAGCATCCCTAGCATCTAACCACCAATGCCAGTAATACCCTCTCCCCACTTCTGGCAACAAAAAATGTCTCCAGACATTGCCAAATGTCTCCTGGGGTGGGGTCAACATCCTCCACGGTTGAAAGCCTCTGGGTCGGAGGAAAGCCGGAGGCTTGCAGATGCTCTGAGCTGGCTGCAGCGAGTTCAGCCTGAAGGCTGAGGGAGACAAGGATAAAGTAACAAGCACTTGTTGGATTTGTCAACATGGTAGTCATCAGTCACTAGAGCTGGTGTGTTGGTACTGGCTGGGACCTTCTCAGCTTATCACTGCCTTGTTCACTAGCTTAACTCCCAGCAGCTGAGAGACTTTCTTCAGCCACCTGATCTGATCTGTCTGTGCATGGGGTAGCCCAGAGGCTCTAGGGGATTAACACTCCCAGGTGTCCCCCAGCCAGAGGCTGACAGGAGTTGGTGGGTAGGCACCCCGCTGCATCGCTCTCTGAGGTGTGTGTTTTATGCATTCTCACAACGTTCCCAGCAGGACCAAGTTTCAGTTGCCCATAGAGTAACTTGTTGAATACTGCATCCTTTACTGGCTTTTTCCCATTCCCAGTCTCTCATTCCCAATCCCAGTCTCTCATTCCCAATATACTTCTCCTCAAATCCCTGCTTCAGTATTGGCTTCTGGAAAACAAAACAAAGGAAAAACCTCTCTAAGGTTCACATTCTCTTAATTTGTGACAAGAAGCTCTCAGTAATGCAGTGAGGAATGGATGACCTTTTATTAACAATGTTGGGTCACTTGATATTCATGTGGAGAAAATTCATCAATGCCTGTCTCATACCATGCACAAAATAATTTAGGTGAATAGGTCTAAATACAAAATGTAAAACAATAAAGCTTCTAGAAGTTATCATTGGAGAATGTCTTCATGGCCTACATCTAGGGAGAGATTAAACAGAAAATAAAAAATACTAACTTACAAGAAAAAAAAAGGAAATATTGATAAAATAGGCCACATTAAAATTATAAACCTCTGTTGAACAAGGAAAACAAGAGAGAGATTAAAGGCACGTCACAGAAAGAAAGAAATTTGCAAGACATAACTGACAAAGGAAATTCATGAAAATAAATTAGATAAAGAGAGATAACCCAATAGAAAGACACACTTCTCAAAAGAGGAAATTCAAAACGTCCAGTGAACACAAGAGTATATGCCCAACCTCATTAGTTAAACAACAAAAGCAAATTAGATGCCTCTGTACATCAACCTAAATGCCTATCATTTAAAAGATTGGCAATATCGAATATGATATACTCCTACCTGTGACACAGCAATCCATGCACAAAGACATGCACAGGAACATTCGCAGAAGCGTTATTTCTAATGCATCGCCACCCCCCGCCCCAGAATGGAGACCACCCAAATGTCCATCAATACTAGAATGGATAATTAAATTGCAGTGTTTGCATATAGAGCAGTACCGTATAGCAATAAAATAAATTGCTGCTATAATCAACAAGGATACATCTCACAAATATAATGTTGAAAGAAAAAATAAATACAAAAATACATATTGCATGGTAAAATTGATATAAAGTTCAAAAACAAGTACAACTGATCCATTATATTAGAAGTTAAGGGGCTGGGCCTGGTGGTTCACACCTGTAATCCCAGCACTTTGGGAGGCCAAGGCGGGTGGATCACCTGAGGCCCGGAGTTCGAGACGAACCTGGCCAACATGGTGAAACCTCATCTCTACTAAAAATACAAAATAATTCGTCGGGTGTGGTGTCTCATGCCTGTAATCCCAGCTACTCGGGAGGCTGAGGCAGGGGAATTGCTTGAACCCAGGAGGTGGAGGTTGCAGTGAGCCGAGATTGCGCCACTGCACTCCAGCCTGGGCAACAAGAGCAAAACCCCGTCTCAAAAATAAAAAAGAAGTTAGGATAATCATTGTATTTGGGGAGGAAGAAGGAGGGGGTGACATGGGAGAATGAAGGGATCTTCTTAGTGCTGGGAATGGTTTGCTTCTTGACTTGAATATTGGCTATATGGATGTTTTTGCTTTGCACATTTTCATCAAGTGGTTACTTATTATTCTTGTGCTTTTCTGTGTATGTATATATATATATGCTTTACTTCAAGATAGACAAATATTTTTTAAAGTACCAGGATAAATGAGAAATATTATAAAGAACTGTGTGCCAATAAATTGGAAAATTTAGTTGAAATGAGTAAACCCCTAGAAAAAAATAAAATCTTAAAAAGGAATAGAAAACCTCAGTAGCCTTATATATATATATTAATATAATTGAATCAGTAATTTAAAATCTTCTCATGAGAAAACATCAGACCCAGAGGATTTTAAGTAGTAAGTTCTAAAATTTCAAATAACAGATCATTCCAATATTATAAAAATATTCCAGAGAATAAAAACATAGGAAATATTCTCTGAATCTTTCTAAAAGGCCAGTAAAATCTTGATATCAATTAAGCATGAGACAGACAACGTTATTGACCAGTCTTCATAAACTTAGATGCAAAAATCCTAAGCAAAATAATAGCAACATTAATCCATCAGTGATTTGAAAAATAATATTATATGAATTGAGCTTAACCCAGGAATACCATACCATTTAACACTAGAAGATATATAAATAAAATTCACCATATTAAGAAACCAAAGGGAAATATATAATCAACTCAATGGATTAAAAAAAGGGCAAACAGCATTTGATAAAATTCAGCATCAATAAGCTAAAAATTATATTTTCTTAAAATTAGAAATCAAAGGAATCTTCTGTAACCTGAAAAATAGTAATTATTTATGTAATCCTTTACATCTTTCTAAATGCAGAATGACTTTAAGAAAAGAATGTCTACTTTTGCTGCTTCTCTGCAATCTTGTATGGAAGGTCCTGGTTAGTTCAATAAGGCACAAGGAAACAAAATAAAAGCAGAAGAATTGTTATAGAAAACACAAAGCTCTATCAATTTGCAGACAATATCCTTATTTAAATAGAAAACTTAAAAGGATCTACACACGTATTATTAGAAATAGAGAATTAGTGGCTGCACGTGGTGGGTCACGCCTGTAATCCCAGCACTCTGGGAGGCTGAGGTGGGTGGATCTCCTGAGGTCAGGAGTTCGAGACCAGCCTGGCCAACATGGCAAAACCCCATCTCTATTAAAAACACAAAAATTAGCTGGGTGCGGTGACGGGTGCCTGTAATCCCGGCTACTCGGGAGGCTGAGGCAGGGGACTTACTTGAACCCAGGAAGCAGAGGTTGCAGTGAGCTGAGATCACACTATTGCATTCCAGCCTGGGTGACAAGAGTGAAATTCCATCTCAAAAAAAACAAAAAACAAAAAACAAAAAACAAAAAGAGATTTAGCAAGGGGATTGCCTATAAACCAGAATTAAAGAAAATCAATTGCATTTTTATACTACAGCAACAACTATTTAGAAAATAAAATGTTATTAAAAAGGCAACATTTATAAGAACTTCCAAATTATCAGTACCCGAAAATTAATATTAAAAATGATGTGCAAGGCGAGACTGGTATTAAACAAAGAGAAAGAAGAAAAAACAAATTTTATCAAAAGGCATTAATGAAGACCTAAATGAATGGGGTGAATTCCTAGGTTGGTGGATAAGAAGAATCAACAGTGTAAATATGTCAATTCTTCCCCAAATTATCTGATAGCCAAATAATGGCTATCAGAATCTCCACGGGGGTTTCTGTGAACTAGACAAGAGATTGCTTAGACTAAGAACAAAGTTGTTCTGGATATAAAGACTTACACATCCTCAGTAAACAGCAGCAACAACAACGAGATAGCATCGGTGCAGAGACAAAAAGTCAACCAGTGGAAAAGAAATTGAAAATAGAAACTGGAAATTGATTTTGCTCATAAAACTTAAGTGGAAAATGTGTGTAAGACATGATACTGCAAATCAGAAAGGAGGTGGTTAGCTATGTAATAAGCAAAGCTGAAGCAATTGGTTATTCCTCTGGGGGAAAATGGGATCTTCACATCACGTATAAAAATTAATTGTACTTTGATTACATATCTAAATATAAAAAGCAAGACTTTAAAACCCATGGGGAAAGAAACATAGAGAATATATTTAATATTTCTAAGCAGGAGATGTTTAGTTATACAAGAGAGACAGAGCAAATCATAAAGATAAATTTGGCTATATTAATATTTTAAATGTGCTCACTGAAAGACACCAGTTAACAAGTGGAAAGACCAGTTATGGATTAGTAGAAGGTAAATGCAAAACACATGTCAACTTACAATAATCACAAGGCTCAGGATCCGATTAAAAGAGTTCATTCAAGCACAAAGCGTGGGGAAAAATGAAGATTGTTGATGTATGCAAAAAATGAAGGTGGTGAACAGAACTGCATTTTTCATACAAAGGCTAACATACACAAAGAAGATTTCATTGGCTACCATTGATTCCACTCTAAGGGAGCTGCCGAATATTCTATTGTAAAGACGTAACACTCACAAGGGTGGCTATCTCCATGGCATTTAGTCTAGGCTTGTGTGAGGATAGGGAGTATGGTTAATGTATAAAACGTCAACACAAAGGTTGGGAAGCAATGATCACGCACCACGGAAGAGTTGGGTCATGTGACTCAGTTTCTAGTTTTCTCCTTGGCATATTTGGAAGGTTCTGAAATTTTATTTTCTTTTTACGCATACAATTGGCAGATGGTTTGTATCCAGATACATTAAAAATTTCTATGAGCCAATAAGAGGAATATAAACCACCCAATAAAATAATGGGCAAAATAGAAAAGTAGTTCAATGTTAGATGTTATATATTGGGAAATATGTATATGATCTTCCTTCTCCGTTTCCTGATTACAGCTCCAAAGATCCTTGGAATCTCCAGAGTGATGTATATATATGAGTGTCTTCTGTGCACTAACGAGTTGAACGATGTCAGGATGGGGCTGGTCACTGGAAAGATCAAGGCAGGATTAGATGGTTGTGACTTTCAGCCCCACCCTCTCACCTCGGGGAAGGCTGAAAGTTGAGTTGATCACCAAAGACCGGTAATGTAATCAATCATGCTTACATGAAGAAACTTTTACTCAAACCCAAAAGGGCTGGGTTTGGGTGAGCTTCTGAAGAGCAGAACACAGGGAGGTTCCTGGAGGGTGGTGCACCCCGAGACGGCATGGAAACACCAAGCTTCGCCAACCCCACTTTTCTCACCTATGCATCTCTTCCATCTGGTTGTTTATTTGTGTGCTTTCTAATATTCTTTATAATAAACTTGTAAATGTAAGTATGTGTTTCCCTGAGTTCTGTGAGCCACTCTAGCAAATTAACCGGAGGGAGGACTGTGGAAATCTGATTTATAGCCGGTGGGTCAGAAGTTAGGGAAGTCTAGACTTGTGACGGCATCTGAAGTGGGGGTAGTTTTGTGGGACTGAGCCCTCAGACTATGGGAGCTGGTGCTATGTCTAGGGAGACAGTGCCAGAATTAAATAAGAAGACACTCAGCTGGTGCCTGCTGCAGAATTGATTGGTTGCCAGTGAGGAGAAATCCCCACACGCATTTTGGTGACCAGAGAGGTGAAGCGTTCTGTGTTGATTGTTGTGACAGTAACAGGAAAAACTGAGTATTTTTTTCTTATATCTTAACAACATGCCAATTAAACCTAGAACAATCTAGGTTTTATTTACCTTATTCATTTGATTTGCAAAAATTAAAAAGTCTGACAAAATTATGTGTTGGCAAGGATGTTGAAAAATAGGAACTTAGGATGAAGGAATGTTATGGGTCAAATTGTGTACCCCACAAAATTCATATGTTGAAGTCCTAACCCCCAGGACCTCAGGATGTGACTATATTTGGAGACGGGGTCTTTAAGAAGGCAATTAAGTTAAAATGAGGTCATTAGGGTGGGCCCTAATCCAATATGACTGGTGTCCTCATAAGAAGAGGAGATTAGGATACAGACACACAGAGGGAAGACCACGTGCGGACACAGGGAGAAGGTGGCTATGAACACACCAAGAGGAGAGGACTCAGGAGAAACCAAACCTGCCGACACCTTGATCTTGGACTTCTGGCCTCCAGGATTATGAGAAATAAAACGTCTATCATTTAAGCTGCCCAGTCCATGGTATTTGTTACACAGTCTGAGCCAACTAATACAGGAGCCTGCTACTTTGCATAGTGAGTTGGCAATATAAAATAATGGCAATGTCCACACATAGATCTAATAATTTCAAACTTTGATACTTTCCTAGAGAAAGCCTCACACATGTGCACAGGTGGATAAATGAGAGAAAGTCTCCTGTAGTGTTGTTTACAATGAGGGAGGGGAGAAGGATGAGAGGGAGTGGGAGAGGAGGGAGTGGGGCACCTGTTCAGGCCTGGACATGTTGGGAAAAGGAAAGGGCTGCCTTTCACAGAAATCCTCCAGGACAGAGCTTACAAAGTTGCTTGGCAACATCAGATCACAGGTTGTGTTTAACTCCTGCTGATTGAGGAACCAGTTCCCAGCTGAGTCAGAGCTGAGGCCACCATCCTTGGGGATGGTGGGAAGAGGGAGATCACTGAACAGAGGTGGCAACTGCTAAATACTTGGCTGTGTATGACGATAAGGAATTCCAATTCTCCTCTTTTGCTTCAAGAAGACAGTGTATAACTTTAATTTCAAAACAAAACAAAACCCATGACTCTCATACAAATATCAAATGAAACTGAGTCCAAAATTTTCAGTCTTTAAATGAAGAAAGAACGAATGAGATGTTAATCCTGATTCAAAAGTGAATTCGAGGAGGACATTTTAGAGTTTTTCAGCCAAACAAATACTGAAATGAATTTCCTAAAAGATACAAACAAGCTGAGGCACTAGGAGATATAAGGCAACTAATTCCACCCTCCGGAGTTAGCTTTTCTACCCCGTGGAAACGATTTGCCCTGCTGCTGGACAAGAACCATCTGCCCTATTCCCGGTTTCCCAGTTTTCTACAGTGTAACCTCTACCTTCACAGAATTCTAAACTATCCCGAACAATAGAAAACAGAAAGTTGGACAAAGGACACAGGTCTAGAAAATGCAAAATCACCAGGAGTGGAGGGCTGGCCCAGCAGGATGTGAGAAAGCACCCGTAACAGATGCTGCTCAGCTCGTGATGGGACCACATCCTGATAAGCCCATCATAAACTGAAAATATTCTCAGTTAAAATACATTTAATGTACCTAAGCTACCAATCACAGCTTAGCCTAGCCTACCTTAAACATGCCCGGAACACTCACCTTAGCCTGCATTTGAACAAAACCATCTGGCAACACAGTACCCTTTAGAGTGTCTGCTGTTTACCCTCATGACTGTCCAGGCTCGCAGTGATTATGGTTCGTTCTTTCCTTCCTTCCTTTCTTCCTTCCTTCCTTCCTTCCTTCCTTCCTTCCTTCCTTCCTTCCTTCCTTCCTTCCTTCCTCCCTTTCCTCCCTCCCTCCCTCTTTCCTCCCTCCCTCCCTCCCTCCCTCTTTCCCTCCCTCCCTCCTTTCTCTTCCTTCCTTCCTTCCTCCCTTCCTTCCTTCCTTCCTTCCTTCCTTCCTTCCTTCCTTCCTTCCTTCCTTCCTTCCTTCCTTCCTGTCTTTCTTCTTTCCTTTTTTTGACAGAGTCTCACCCTGTCACCCAGGCTGGAGTGCAATGGTGCATCTCGGCTCACTACAACCTCCACCTCCTGAGTTCAACTGATTCTCCTGCCTCAGCTTCCTGAGTAGCTGGGATTCCAGGCACCCACCACCATGTCCGGCTAATTTTTTGTATTTTCAGTAGAGACGGGGTTTCCCCATGTTGGCTAGGCTAGTCTTGAACTGCTGACCTCAGGTGATCCACCCCCCTCTGCCTCCCAAAGTGCTGGTATTACAGGCATGAGCCACCACACCCAGTCCTATGGTCCTGCTTTCTACTGAACTGTTTTGCCCTGTCATAAAGTTGAACCATCATGAGCAGAGTGACACCTGTATACCGCTTGTCTATTTCCAAGTTTTGGATACTGCCTTGTGGAGGCCAGGCCAGGAAGGAGTGGGCTCCATGATGCCTCCCCAAATAGCCATGCAACCAGCTTGGCAGGGGCTGGACAGATGGAGGAGAGCAAAAGAAGAACCAGAAAAGCAGAGGAGGGACCAGGAAAGCGGAGGAAGGACCAGGAGAGCGGAGGAGGGACCAGGAGAGCGGCATGAGGAGGCTCCCTCCTCTCCCCCTTCCCTCCTTCCCCTCCCCTTTCCTCTCCCTCCCCCCTGGCTGGAACTCCTCGTGGCAGCCAACTGCCATTGCACGGGTGCTTGCCTTTTTGTCATCCACTTCCTTATCTGCAGGAACAGCCTACACTTGCAGTGTAATTCCATCCAAGCATTCACCTTCCTTCTTTCAGGATAAAGCCCAAGTGCCTGAGGATGACCCTGAATGACCACTTCTTTCTCCTCTTTCCCATGTCTTTCCTTGAATGGAATAGTGTGTGGGCACTCCCATCTATTCCCTTACTTACTTGGGGCCTACCTAATTCACAAAAAGGGTGAAGATATAGCTGATTTTGCAAACACTGTTTCCCCCAACCACCGCCTGGTGGGCTTCTAGACTTTCTCTTCATTCTGCAGATCATGGTGCAGACTGGCCACTCTCTGGAAGCTTCCCTTGCTTGTGCCATTCCTACCTTTTTCCCCCTCTTCTGCTTACATATACATTACATGCTATCACTCTACTGTCATTTTTTTTTTTCTTCTGTGGATCCTACAAGACTGTGGGCTCCTTCAGGGTCAGAACCATGTCTGACCCTTGTGATTCCCCAGCTATGAATGCAAGGTCTGTCACAGAGTGAATGCTCAATAAATATATGGCAAGTTTAGCTGGATTTGAATTATTGCTCCAGTAATAGGCATATACAATTGTGACATTTCTATTCTGGCAAGCACAACTTAGGCAGGGCTGGAATTTGTGCAGTGTATTAGGATGACGTGAATTCCTAAAGCAGGTTGTCAACAGCAGCCTCTTATGGCAAAACTCAGCTGTCGAAACCAGGCTTTAACACCTCCTAAAAGCCTTAGCCTTAACTTCCTAAAGCTAGGGAGTTATCTATTGCTTATACTTGTGCTTCCTGAAGCATGTTTGTTCCAAATTTTACCAACTTCATAACAATTAACAACTACCCCCCCCCAAAACTTAAAGTGGTAGAACATATTACACAGAATCGGCTATGCAAGGGCTTTCCCTCCATGGCGCATGTGATCCAGCTGTCTCACTCGTTACTGATGGACTACGAACTAAAAACTCCCCAGAATAATTTGCACATGAATTTTAATGGGTACTGGAAACTGAAGAAAACTCTTCCCTCAAGCAGTATTTCTAAGCTCATGAAGTATTAATGTCCCCATCAAAGATGTATATCTACTTTAAAAACCTCTTAGAGATGGAGGTTCCCACTGCGCAAGGTGACATCTGTCACCGCAGAGATCATATCCTATTCAGAGTGTGCATGCATGTGCGGTGCATGATTTACATATATGGGCCACACCAACCCTTTAAGAACTAATGCCAAATGACAAGCTGTAGCACTCTATTATGCACAACAGTGAACATAATAAATTATGGAACAACTTGAGTTTTGTGGGCACAATCTGTATTGACAGAAGGGAGAGATGCGATCAAATGGTATACACCTTGAAAATCAAACAACAGTCCCCTTTTCTCCTGTGTAAGCACTGACACTTCCCCCACGAACATGAAGAAATCTGTATGAGGTGTCATCTCCACATAGTCAATGCCACTGAAAATGTGGCAAGGTAAAGAAAGCCCAGACCCACAACTTTGGGGCCTCAGCACAGCAGTAGCTCAATGGTTGAACCTTCAGGGGGGATGAAAAGGCAGATACCAGCAAGTGGTGCAGGAATGGAATCCTGGAGCATGAGCAAAAGTTCACCAGCCACATCTTCACGATAACTTTGCAAGGCATATGTATACATAGAGTGACTATATGTCCCAATTGCCTCGTGATGATCCCAGTGTCCTGGACTCCCATATATTTATCCTGAGTTTTCAGCTTTTAATTGTCTTATGACAAATAATTCCATAAAAATATGCTGGGAT
This sequence comes from Macaca nemestrina, assembly GCF_043159975.1. NCBI lineage: Eukaryota > Metazoa > Chordata > Mammalia > Primates > Cercopithecidae > Macaca > Macaca nemestrina. Next base: position 115,846,495 of record NC_092128.1, read on the forward strand.
GAGATGGGTAGAACACCACGTTGCACTTCCAGTGGTGGGCTTGTCTAACAGTGTGTGAGATGCATGTGCAGTGAGTAGAGTGCCAGCTTGAACACATGATTAAATCTGAAGGACGAGCAGTATGGCATACCTCGGAGACATGAAGTTTTTAAAAGGCCACCAGTCTCCAAAAGAAAAAAAAAATTGCTGAGAAATCATCAGCTTTTGCTTTAAAAGTCAGCAGTTATTTTAAGAACATGGTGCTCAAAGGTGAAAAATTAATGACAGAGTGACACGATGACAGAAGCTGCATGAAGACATCACTTTAAGAAGCATGACTTTTTAGATCAAATGGCTGCTGTTCTAAATCAATTTTTTCTTCAGTTCTAGATTTTTTGCATGTATGAAAAGCCAAGCCAAGCCATATTTATTATTATGTGGCCTCCCTTTTCAGACAAAGAACTTCAAAATCAGTCACATCATGTTGGTTTTGTTGGGGTCATCAGATACCTTAAATAGAAAATTAATTAATAAAAAGTATTTAATTTTTAAATCTAATTCATGGAATCAGCACAAAGCTTTTTAGAAGTTTATGCCATAGGAAATAAAACATCTGAAATAATTGTGGATGCTATTGTAAATTTAATTTAAAAATTGATATTGAAGATACAACTTTTTTGTGGTAAATATGAACCCACATTTTAGTGGAGTACAGTTCATAGAAAACCAATGTTCTTACTAAATTAATAAATCATGGCACAGGAATGTATTTAGTAAATAAGTGAAGAAACTATGACTCACGTCAAGAAAAATTAGTCATTAGAAATAGACTCACAAAGACCCAGACGCTGGGCTCAGCATCAAGGATTTTGAAATGCTTGTGGTAAACATGGTTATACAGTCCACAGGAATAGGTGAATATAATAAATGGAGGGGGAAGGAAATTTCAGGAGAGATTTGAAAGCTATAAAAAGAACCTAATGAAAATCTCAGAGGTGAAAAGTACAATATCTGAAGTAGAAAATTCACTGGATAGGCTTAACAGGAGATTGGATGTAACAGAAGAAAGGATCAGTGATTTTAAAGAAAGAACAATGGAAACCTTCCAAACTGAAGCACAGGCACAAAGATAAGGAAGATGGCAAAAAATGAATGGCACTTCAATGATGTGTTTAACCGTACCAAGTGGTCTAACATACACACACATGGTATCCAGAGGTAGAAGAGGAGGAAAAGATGGAGTATACATGTGTTTAATAAAACATGCATATATTCATGGGAAGATCAAGCTTATTAACCCACTAATTTAGGAATCCCAAATTGCATGAATACATTCATCACCCCAAGTCCTCCACCCCCCAAAAAAATCACATCAAGGCAAACCAAATAAAAACTGCTGAAAACTAGAGACAAAGGGGGAAAACAATATTTAAAATAGCCAGAGAAAAGAGACATATGATATACTGGGAGCAATAATAAAAATTCATCATCACTCACTGCTCATCATCAATATAGAGACCAAGTGCTGATGGAGAAGCAAATGTTGTATGTACAATGTCACATGTATCATGTGTAATGTTGCATTATACATGTGGCAGAATACTGTTTAATCAAGGTACATTTTGTCAGTCGTGGGTGTTTAGTGTTGTCCGTTGAGTAACCCCTAAAACATACTACAGAGATGCAGCTAGAATGTAAATAGAGGAGAAAAAATGAGAAAATAACTGATTACTACTTCAAGAAAGACAGGAAACATGAACCAGTGAACAAATAAGAGGTGGGGCAGCAGAAAACAAACGGCAAGTTGGTTGTGTTGTCTATTGCTGAGTAACAAATCACCCAAAATGGAGTGGCTTAAAACAACTAATGTTGATTATCTCTCACAGTTGCTGGGGGTCAAGAATTTGGAATTGACTTGGAAGGGCCTTTTGGCATTCCTGGCTAGGGGTCTTTAACAAGATTGCAGTTAAATGTCAGCCAGGGCAGCAGTCAGCTGGAGGTTCGCCTGGGACCGCGACGTCTCTTTCCAAGGTGGCTCATTCACAAGGCTGCAAGTCCATGTAGTTGTTGATGTGACAGTACATTAGAAATGCATTGGTTATGGAACATATTCAAGTATAGAGACATGCCAGATGTTCCCTCATGCTATATTTTTAAAAATCTTTAGATAAAACTCTTGTTTAAAATTGGGAATTACAAGCCGGGCGCGGTGGCTCACGCCTGTAATCCCAGCACTTTGGGAGGCCGAGGCTGGCGGATCACGAGGTCAGGAGATCGAGACCATCCTGGCTAACACGGTGAAACCCCGTCTCTACTAAAAATACAAAAAAAAAAAAAAAATTAGCCGGGCGTGGTGGCGGGCGCCTGTGGTCCTAGCTACTCGGGAGGCTGAGGCAGGAGAATGGCGTGAACCCGGGAGGCGGAGCTTGCAGTGAGCCGAGATCGCGCCACTGCGCTCCAGCCTGGGTGAGAGCGAGACTCCGTCTCAAAAAAAAAAAAAAAAAAAAAAAAAAAAAATTGGGAATTACAGAAAAGCTTTTCTTTTACTACAATATAGACCAATATGTTATATTTTAGAAAAAACAATTTTTACAATATTTTGCAACTAGACCTCTTTTATTTTATGTGTACCATGTTAAAAAGCAATTTGTTAGTTACAAAATACATACATATATATGTATGTATATATATATTTAAGAAACTACATAATGCCAATTAGTTTTACACCTTCCCTTTATCCTAAAACGTTTCTTGGCTTGGCATATACATTTTATGGTTATATGATTTATATAACTGAAACCACCACTGTGTACTTTGGGAGGCTAAGGTGGGAGTATTTACATGCATACAGATTGACTTACATTTCGAATAATTTCCTTGAAATAGGTAGCTAGGAAATACTGGATTGGAGAATGCAGATACGTAAGAATTTTGAACTTTTTAGCCAAATATCAGTTGATGGTTTTTTCTTTTATGTGTTCAGATTTAAAATGAGAAGTTGTGAAGTGAATTTGTAATTTAAACAGGTGAAATGTTTAGACTGTAGGTTATTATTGACTGTAGGAGATTATTTGTCAGTGTAACCCCTTTTAATTGCATCCTTCATGGAGATCTCAGCTCACAGCACACTCAAGGAATTTCTGATGGTAGAGGCCAGTGCCATGAGCCTGGAAACACCATGCATTCCGAGGTGCACTGGCCACTGCCCTGTAACAGTGTCTAAATCAATCTGCTCCTTTGAGGGCAACAGATGCATGGCTAATCGCTTGACAGGCAGGACCCTTCCACCAAAACACACCGTGCGCCATGTTGTTGTTGGAGTGGAAATCACTAAATCATTAAGAAACAGCTTCTTTTTTTCATTTCTGTTTTTCATAGTAGCAAATATTAACCTAATATGGCCTTATGCGTGTTATGGGTGGGTGGGTAAGATTTTGGTAGAAAAGAGAAGTGGAGGTGGTGATAGAAAATTTAAGTCTCAATGAAATTATAGAAACTCAATATTTTATTAGATGAACACCATGTGACTCCTTTCGAATTTATGTAATTGGCAACTCACTCAAAAGGCCTTTGAAGTCTTTGCTACCTTCAGACTGCAAACTTCAGATTCCACCCCGACTCCCCCTCCTGATACCATGAGCCTACTCCTGGTATCTGAGCATCGAGGACTCTAAATGGCAACTTTTGCAAGTTATCTTATGCGTTCTTTCGTATAAACTGTGCTTATAATTTTAATACATTTAGGAACTATCATGGCACCACCCTTTTTCTTCCTGAAATGTGGGCCTTTGTAAATTACTAAGTCTTATTTTTAAATTCAGAGCCACAACAATTTGTGAGAGAATCTGAAAGCAGCTCAGGGAAGTTTCAGAAAGAGGCTGTTGTGTGCAGGTGGTGAGGTGGCTTCTTGCTTTCCTCCTGTCTGCCTCCTCTTAGCCACATGAGGATCCTTGCTCTGTCCTCAAACAGGGTAAACTCAGAAAGCTCTTTTCATTTAAGGCTGGGATCACAACTTGAGTTTCTCTCTGTCTGTGTTGTCCCCATCTCTTATATCTTTCCTAGTGACCCATAAAAATAAGACATTCAGTTTCTAACTCTAGGCTAGATTGGTGAACTATAATTCTCCCCAGTTGAAGAATCAAGAAGGGAGCCCAATCTACTAGATGCCCCTGAAACAATGTGGTTCCTTGGTAAAAACAAAAAACAAAAAACAAACAAACAAAAAAAGTATCATCATTTCAACTGATGCTGAAAAAGCATTTGATAAAATTCAATATCTCTTCATGATAAAAACTCTCAAAAAACTGGAGATAGAAAGAACGTACCTCAACATAATAAAATCCATGTATGATAGACCCACAACTAATGTCATACTGAAAGGGGAGAAACTGAAAGGCTTTTCTTTAATATCTGGAACATGACAAGGGTGTCCACTGTGCCACTTTTATCCAATGTAGTACTGGAAGTCCTAGCTAGAGCAATCAGACAAGAGAAAGAAATAAAGGGCATCCAAATTTTAAAGGAAGAAATCAAATTATCCTTGTTTTCAGATGATATGGATTATATTTGGAAAAACCCAAAGACTCCACACAAAAACTACTAGAACTGATAAACAAATTCAGTAAAGTTTCAGGATATAAAATCAACATAAAAAATCAGTAGCATTTTGATATGCCAACAATGAACAATGTGAAAAAGAAATTTAAAAAAGTAATCCCATTTACAAAAGCCACATATAAAATTAAATACCTAGGAATTAACTAAAGAAGTGAAAGATCTCTATAATGAAAACTATAAAACAGAAATGAATGAAATTAAAGAGGACACCCCAAAAATGGAAAAATGTTCCATGTTCATGGATTGGAAGAATCAATATTATTAAAATGGCCATACTACCCAAAGCAATTTACAGATTTAATGCAATCCCTATGAAATTACAATGGCATTCTTCACAGAAATAGAAAAAAAATCCCTAAAATTTACATGAAACCACAAGAGACCAGAACAACCAAAGCTTTCCTAAGCAAAAAGAACAAAACTGGAGGAATCACATTATCTGACTTCAAATTATGCTACAGAACTATAGTAAACAAAACAGCATGGTACTGGCATAAAAACAGACACACAGACCAATAGAACAAAACAGAGAACCCAGAAATAAATCTATACACCTACAGTGCACTCATTTTGGACAAAAGTGCCAGGAACATATACTGGGAAACGACAGCCTCTTAAATTAATGGTGCTGAGAAAGCTGGATATCCATATGCAGGAGAATGAAACTAGATCCTCTTTCTCTCTATGTACAAAAATCAAATCAAAGTAGATTAAAGACTTAAATCTAAGACCTCAAACTGTGAAATAAAACTACTACAATAAAACGTTGGAGAAAACCTCCAAGACATTGGCCTGGTCAAATCTCTAGGACATTGATCTGATCAAAAATTTCTTGAGCGATACCCCACAGACACAGGCAAGCAGAGTAAAAATGGAAAAATGGGATCACATCAAGTTAAAAAGCTTCTGCACAGCAAAGGATACAGTCAACAAAGTCAAGGCACAACCCACTGAAAGTGAGAAAATATTCACAAACTACCCATTTGACAAGGAATTAATAACTGTGATAAGGATCTCAAATAACTCTGTAGAAAAAATATCTAATAACCCAATCAAAGAAATGGGCAAAAGATTTGAATAGACATTTCTCAAAAGAAGACATATAAATGTCCAACAGGCATATGAGAAGGTGCTTAACATCACTGATCATCAGAGAAATGCAAATCAAAACTACAATGAGATGTCGTCTCACCCCAGTTAAAAAAATGGCTTTTATCCAAAAGACAGGCCATAACAAATGCTGGCAAGGATGTGGAGAAAAGGGAACTTTTGTACACTGTTGGTGGGAATGTAAATTAGTACAATCACTATGGAGAACAGTTTGGAGGTTCCTCAAAAAACTAAAAATTGAGCTACCATGTGATCCAGCAATCCCACTGCTGAGTATATGCCCAAAAGAAAAAAAATCAGTATATGGAAGTATATACTCCCTATACTGCACAAACACTCTTATGTTTGTTGCAGCACTGTTTACAATAGCCAAGATTTGAAAGCAACCTAAGTGTCCATCAACAGATGAATGGACAAAGAAAGTGTGATACATTTACACAGTGGAGTACTATTCAGCTGTAAAAAGAATGAGATCTTGTCATTTGCAAAGATGTGGATGGAACTGGAAGCCATTAAGTGAAATAAGCCAGGCACAGAAAGAGAAACATCACATGTTCTCACTTATTTGTGGGACCTAAAAATCAAAACAATCAAACTAAATAAAAAATCAAAAAATCAAAAAAATCAATACTTATTTGTGGGACCAAAAATTCAAAACAAAACAATTGAACTTTTGGACATAGAGAGTAGAAGGATGATTACCAGGGGCTGGGAAGGGTAGTGGGGAGGTGCAGGGGAGAGATGGGGATGACTAATAGGTACAAAAAAACCCGGAAAGAATAAATAAGACCTACTATTTGACAGCACAACAGGGAGACCATGGTCAATTATAACGTAATTGTACAGTTCAAAATAGCTTAAAGAGTGTAACTGGATTGTTTATAAGTCCAAGGATATATGCTTGAGGGGATATCCGTCCCCATTCACCATGATGTGCTTATTTCACATTGCATAGTTGTATCTAAACCTCTCATGTATCCCATAAATATATACACCTACTATATACCCACAAAAATTAAAAAAAAATATGAAACAAACAACTAAAAAAAACCAATGTGGTTTCTGAAGTCACACCAATACTGTAGTCAGTTGATGGAATAATTGGTCCAATCATTCATTCAACAAACATTCGATGAGCACTAAGTGTGTATCAAGCACTGTTCTGAACATTGGAGAGATACAGCAGCAAGCAAAACAGGCAGAAGTCTCCACTCTTGTGCTTACAGTGTACTGGAAAAAGATGATAAACGGTGGGTAAAAATATAGAGAGTTAGATGCTGTATTTTTCTAAAGCTATATTCAATACCTCTTATGTCTGTCTCACATGCTTTGAACCAGCCTTTTACGCTGGCTACAGATACAGCAAATAACCCAGTGGGACCCTGACTGGAAGCCAGCGGTGCTCTTACTTGTGCGAGAGGGTAAACATCCCATGGGGTGACCCTTGAGCAGTGGGGGATGGACGACCACAGACAAATTCTCCCCTGTTCCCAGGGGAGTGGCAGTAAGCATGGTGAGGAGTCAGGTTCTGGATCTATTTTGAAGGCAAATCCTGGGTTTAATGTGCTGCCATCTCCATCTTGAAATTCTGAACAATTTACCATCGAGGGATCTCACATTTTTATTTTGCATGGGGCCCCATAAGTTATGTGGCCAGTATTATTTATATTTGTTGTGTCAAAAAACAAAATTACAGCAAAGTTAGGTTAAAGATAGAATTGACTTTTATTTGCAATTCCAGAATCGGGCAACACCTCATTTTACAAAATATAATGAAGGCAGGGTGTGGTGGCTCATGCTTATAGTTCCAGCACTTTGGGTGTCTGAGGCAGGAGGCTTCACTTGAGCCCAGGAAGTCAATGCTGCAGTGAGCTGTAATAGTGTCACTGCACTTCAGCCTGTGTGAATTTATATAATATATAAATAATATATAATTTATATATAATATATACATTATATAATATATGTAAATTATATATTATATATTGTAAATACATAATATATAATTTACATATAATATAATAATATATATAAGTATATATAATTATATATGTATATGTGTATATATACATGTATATATCTTTATAGGCAGAAAGGGCTGAAGAAAGCAGAAACAGGGAATGAAAAAAGGATTGGTTATTGAAGTTACTTTCCTTACAAGGTTAAATCAGAAGGGACTTCCTTAGCATGTGGCTAAGGTACATGTCCTCTTCTGATTGGTTGCTATGAATCTCCTGTTTTTTTGGAAAGCTAGCCTGCTTCAAGGTTTAGTTTGATTATGTGGCATTTAGCATGAGTGACTCCATACTGATTCGCTCTGGTTTGCTGGGGCCAGTGCAGGCGATTACTCCAAAACAGTAGCCTCTCGTAAATTTATTTAACAGCTGACAGACAAGAGACAAGAAAGAGGAATCGAGGTTGAAGCCAAGGACTTTGCTATTATCCAAGGTGGTGAGTATTTGAAGGAGAGGAAAGGGGAGAAGAGGAAGGATTATCTGGAACCTCATTATAGTACAGAGCATGACAATAGGTTGCTAAAGGAACGCTGCATTTTATAAGAAGGAAGAAAGAGCTTGCAGCTTGGAAAGAAAGCAAGACCGTTTAAAAACTTTCAATCATGAGAGTAGATTTAGAATTTAGCTAAGTATGTGGAGGCATATGGGTTTTTAATACTATTAAATAATAATTGGAGGAAACAGAATTGGCTTGTCCAACAAGAACAGAGAATTTCTACACTTAAAATTAGGCATGAAGTCCTCGAGATGACCAGATGGAGGTAAAATAAAACTTTGCTCAAATCTTTCTATTGTCTTGAAATGATCAAACAGAGGCCCTCCCTTCTTCTTCAGTAACTGAGTATCACCAAGAATAGGCTGGTAGCTGACAGCCACCATCTTCTAGGAACCTAGATCTGTCGGTTAATAGAATGTCAGCACACTTAAACTGAAAGCAAACTGAAATAATCTGATCATATGGCTTACCAAAGAAGTCCTTCTACTGTCACACAGACAGAGAAATCATGAGTCATCTCAGAACAAACTGATTTGACTACACATTCTTAGAGGGGCTCATTCTAAAGACAAAAGGAGTCTCACAAGAAATTTGCAAGCTGCATTCTGTAGTAGTTTGTTCATAATGATATTGATATCTTTATTATCATTTTTCTTTCCTTACATTTCATATAAATCACCTACTTTTTAAGAATTGAGATTTTTAAAGTATAATAAAAAAGCAAGTACAATTACTAGAATAAAAATAATTTTTAGGTAGGCATGCAGTCATGTTAAACCTGAACTGGAGATATCAATATAAATTTGTGCTTTTATGAAAAGTTACCTTGTCCTGCTCTGACTACTGAAATGGCCTTACAGCAATGCTACCTCCCTACACAAATGGGGAGCCCAGAAATGGTATCCAGTACCTCTCTCCAGCGAAAGCCAGGAAGGGATATGTTTGCCTGGAGTATTTATGTGTCTCTGTGTGTGTGTGCCAGAAAGTAAAAAAAAAATTAAACACTAAAACTATTACAAATAATTAAAGATTAAGGGACACAAAAGCCGACCTTCAAGGGACTCTCACAAGTGAAAGTTGTGGCAATTTGCCCACAAAAGGAGAATGATGGTAGTGATTGAAAGCACTTAAACACATAAAAATCCATTAGCCCATGTTCTTAGAAAGAATGAACAATCATGAGTCCATGCTGATAATAAATAGATAACTAAATAAACAAATGGGAGAGAAGAGAGGAAAGTAGAATGCCAAAGGTTTAGCTGTCAACTTTTTTACAGTAGAATGCCAAATGTTTAGTTATCAACGTCAGTAAATTTAACATACTATCCATTGTTCAATTTTATCAGTAGCCCCAATAATGTTTTTAGTCGAGTTTTTTTATCCTCCTCCCGTAATAATTGCATAATTCTTGCCTGGGATCAGTATTGCATGTGTCATATCTTTCCAGTCTCCTTTAACCTAGACCTTTCTTTGGGCTTTTTTTTTTTTTTTTTAACTTTTATAACATGGACATTTAAAATAATTTACTCTATCATCTTTTATCCTTGTATTAGAATGGTCCTCATTTGGGGTTTATCTGATATTTCTTCATGAGAAGATTCAGGTTATGCATTATTTATTCCAGGCCAGAATAAAGCACTTAAGTAAGTTGTACATCTTCCATTAAAGATTGTTGCACGGACCAATGTTTACTATGATGGTTGAAGAACGATGATTTCTCAACTTAAGACACTTTCCACCTTTACCATTTGGTCCTCAGAATTCTACTGTGACAAGAGCTTTCCCTTCATTCCCACTTATTTGTCTGTCTGTTATTGGTGTGGACTCATGAATTTCTATTTCTTCCAATGGTTTATAATTCATCATTCTATTCGATTATTTTGTTGACTCAAATTGTCCCAGATTTGGCCTGTCGGAGCACCTTAAAGCAGGCCCTTGTGCCCTTGAGATATTCCTGCATCATTTTTTTTTTGAGCACTTCCTTATGTTTCGTTACAACAAGATGCCCTTGGCTCATTTTGTACTCACTCTGCCACAGCCTGGAGTCAACCATTTTTCCAAGGAGCCCTAAATTGTTTTGGCAATGGTAATAGTGACCAAGATTTTGGGCTGTTTTTGCTTCTTTACCCTCTCAGGAAATATATCAATAGATAAATAGATCATAGCTAAATAGATGGATAAATGATAGACTATAGACAGATGATTGATAGATTAGAGATTATAGATAGGTTATAAATAGATAATGGATAGGTTATAGACAGATAATAGGTTATAGAGACACACAAACACACTTCCACACAGACCTCCATACGCACATCAGTATACCCACATACATCCATGTGTTCATTCATACGTGTATGTAATTCAGGAATCATGAATTTACCTTCATACTTCCAATTCCAACTCTTGGCTTCTGGCATTTCATGTTTGTTACCTTTCATCCTCCACAACAAGAACCTGACTCCCAACAATATCAACACATTGGCTGACTTGCCCAATCCTACTATAATCTAAAATAATTTCAGGCCAGGCATGGTGGCTCATGCCTGTAATCCTAGCACTTTGGGAGGCTGAGGTGGGTGGATCACTTGAGGCCAGGAGTTCAAGACCAGTCTGGACAACATGGTGAAACCCTGTCTCTGCTAAAAATACAAAACTTAGCTTGGCCTGATTTTGCATTCCTGTAATCCCAGCTACTTGGGAGGTTGAGACACAAGAATCACTTGAGCCTGGGAGGTGGAGGTTGCAGCGAGCTGAGATCATGCCACTGAACTCCAACCTGGGCAATAGAACAAGACTCTGTCTAAAATATAATAAAATAAAATAATTTCAGAGTTGCTTTGCCCATGCCACTAGAAAAATCAAACAGACCGAAAAGAGATTAGCATCTAATTGCCATGCTCCTGAAACTGCCTTTGCAAAATTGTAACAGTGAGAGAAATCTAACATAGGTGACTCTATCCTCCTAACCTTGCCAGCTAACTGCCTCTATTCATTTTTTCATGTAGGCCAAGCTAAATATGAGAGGAATTTATACTTTAACTTTAAAGCAAGAGTGATAATATTCTCTTCCCAAAACTAACCCCTTCTTTTTGGGGGATCAAAACTGCCCTTTGAAAAACTAATAAAAGGCCACAAGCTTAGAATCAGGATAGGGGCTTGAACTTTGCTGAAGAATAGGGACAGTGAAACAACAGCATGCCATTACTTGCTTAGCTTGCTTTTCTATAGTGCTTACTGCCCCAGAGTCACATAACTGGAGGTTGCAAGATTTGTAACTTCCCCAACCACCCCTATAGATGACATCACTCTCATGAAACCTAAATAATTTGTCATTGAGATATTTTTCAGATTTAGCATTTTGGTAGACCGAGAGACACCACCTGGATCTGTGACCCACAGCAAGGAACTGACTCAACTGGTCCTGTGACTCCCTCCTAGGAACTGACTCAGCTGCATGAAGACAGTTTCAACACCTCTGTGATTTCATTCTCAGTCAATCAATTGTTTCAGTTACCCAGCCCCCTGCCCACTAAAATACCCTTAAAACCCATAGCCTTTGAATTTTCAGGGAGGCAAATTTGAGAAATATCTCATGTCTCCTCTCTTGGCTGGCCTTGTGATTATTAAACTCTTTCTCTACTGTAACTCCTGCTGTTCTCAGTGTATTGGCTTTTCTGGGCTGCTGGCAAGAAGAACCCCTTGGGCAATCACACTCCCTTCCACATGCCTTCCAGCAGTGTGGCTCTATAGTGCAATGCTGCTTTTGGAAGTTTCTAGGATTAGTTGTTATCTGTCCCCTATCTGCTATAAGTTTTGGTGCTTATTTGAAATACTGCAGGGTTCATTAGTTTCCACTTGCTTCTGGTTTTAGTTTCTTACAACTTTCCCTTCTTGTTGATTTCTCTTTAGTTTTTCAAATGTATAGAACCTTATTATGCTTCCAAAAGTCAAAATTGTGTAAAAAGGCACACTCAGAGAAATATCTCTGCCTCAGACACCTCATTCCTTCCTCTGCTCTGCTTTTGTTTTTCTTTTCTAGTTTATTCTTCCTGTTTTTTTAAAAGATAAGCAGATATATGTATTTTTAAATTTCCCCTTCTAACAAAAAGTAGCATATGACATATACTACTTTAACACAACATTTTTTTTCATTTAATCCTATCTCTTGACAATCACTCCATAGTCTTTCATAGAGCTCTTTTTCATTCCTTTTTATACCTGTGTGTTACTCCATTTTATGTATATTCCATAGTTTATTCAACCAATTTCTTATATGTATGGGCATTAAATAGTTTCTAATATTTGCAATTGCAATGAACGATCTTTGTGTATGTATGTTCATGTTGTTGGAAGTATATTTCCAGTGTAAAGTCCTGGAAGTGGATTGCTGGGCTGAAGGGTAAATGCATATCTACTTGAATAATGTGAAAACTAATGGTCTCCTACTGCACTCTTAATGTACTCTCAATACTCCCAGAATACTTCACTTCTGACATCACATCCAATACACCACACTCCAACCAACAACAGCAGCATACACATTCTTTTCAAGTGCAACATGGAACATGCTCCAGATGGATCACATGTTAGGCCACAAAACAAGTCTTAACAAATTTAAGAAGATTGAAATGATACCAACTCTCTCTTCTGATCACAACGGAATGAAGCTAGAAACCAATAGCTCAAGGGAAACTAGAAAATTTTAAAATATGTAGAAATTATACCACATAATCTGAACACCAATGGGTTAAGAAGTCAAGAGCGAAACTAAAAAATGTCTTGAGACAAAAGAAAATGAAAACACAGAACACCAAAAAGTATGAGATGCAGAAAAAGCAGTACCAAGAGGAAAGTTTATAGCAGTAAACATCTACATTAAGAAAGTAATAAAGTATCAAATCAACAACCTAACTTCATACCTCAAGGAACTAGAAAAAGAACAAACTAAACCCACAGTTAGGGGAAAGCAGAAAACAATAATTATTAGAGCAAAAATAAATAGAACAGAATAAAAAAATAGAGTAGATTGGATAATCTAGAAGAAATGGATAAATTTCCAGAAACAGACTGAAAGAAATAAAAATATTTTACCCCAAAATATATTTGTTTAACATATTTTTAGATGGCTGCCTGGGGGCCAGTAAAAAGAAGTGGCCCTGCAAGGCTGTCTTTTGTGGCAGAGAGTTGCATCTGGAGATCTGTGGAGAATGTGCCCTAATGCTGCCAGCCCTTTCCTTGTCTGGATCTGGGAAAGATTCACCGAGAGCCAGGTACCTTAAAAATCTCAAAGAAACATTTAGCATCTATTTTGTCTGAGGACTTCTACCTGTGAGGTTTCGTCCATGTAACAAGACCATCTTTGCTAGCTAAGGCTCTTCCTTTCTCCCTTCCATCACCTGTCTGACTACTAAAACCTGACTTACCATCTCAACCTGTTTTTGACCAAGCTCTGAGGCCTCATTCTTTCTGTAGCCTCAGGATGGTATATCAAAGCCTGTACGAAATTGAGGGATCGAGTCTTCATTCTGAGGACTCCTGTGCACACACATTAAATGAATTTGCATGTGTTTTCTCCAATCAATCAGGTTTTTATGAGTTGATATTTCAGTGTACCTTTTGAGGGCCAAGGGCCTTGGCTGCCTACAATACAACCTACCAAGACTAAATTATGAAGAAATAAAAAATATGAACAGATCTATAACTAGTAAGGAGATTAAATCAGGAATCAAAAACTTCCCAAAAAAGAAAAGCCCAGGACCAGATGACTTCACTGGAGAATTCTGCCAAACATTTAAAGAATTAACACCAATCCTTCTCAAACTGTTACACAAAATTGAAGAGGAAGAAACACTTCCTAACTTATTTTGTGATTCTAGCATTACCCTGAGACCAAAATTAGACAAAGGTCCTAGAAAAAAAGAAAATTAAGTACAGGATGGGTCCCTCAAGTGTCCTTGGCCCATCCGGCTCTCCCTCTTGTAGTTCTTCGGATAACTCTAGGTTGTGCTGAGGGCATAGCACCCTGAGATGGGGAATAACTGTCCAGAACAGCCTGTGCTTTGTCTTCATCCCTGATAGGAGGTTCTGCAAAGCTTTTGCTCAGTGATCTCACTTGTCCCTGAAGTATAAAAGCCCAGACTGTTTTCAGGTCCTAGAAAGTGGGGTGTGCACAGACAATATTCTATTCACCCTGGGCAGTTTTCCTGAGCCATTCTTGGCCATGGGTCCTTGACTTCTGTTGGTTCTTGCTGTTTTCCTATAAGTAATAAAATTGCTTTGCATGACTTGTTGTGTGTATATGTTAGCAGACTTGTCATATGGCAACAGGGTTTGTGCATAACCTCCTTCCAGATCTTAGGAACCAAAGCAGAAAGTGGCAAGGTGGTTTTAGAGTCCTTCCCTAGGAGTGAATTCTGCTTAACACTATAGACAAATATCCCTCATTAATGTTAATGCAAAAACATAAACAAAACACCAAGAATATGAACTCAATAATATATTAAAAGAATTATAGTCTATGACCAAGTAGAAATTAAAAATGATTCTAAATGTGAAAAACAATCAATTCAATATACTACATTAACAGAATGAAGAAAAAAACCCCACAAGGTCGACTCAATTGATGCAGAAAAAGCATTTGACAAGAGTCAACACTCTTTAATGATAACAAAAAAACTTCGACAAACATGGAATAGAAGGAAATTACCTCAACATAATAAAGGCCATATATTAAAAGCCCACAGCAAACATCATACTCAACAGTGAAAAATTGAAAGTCTTTCCTTTAAGATTAAGAATGAGGCAAGTATATGCCCACTCTCAGCACTTCTATTCAACATAGTACTGAGGGTCCTGGCCAGAACAATTTGGCAAGAAAAGAACATGAAAGGCTTCCAAATAAGAAAGAAAGAAGTTAAATTTTCTCTGTTCACAGATGATATAATCTTATATGTAAAAACCCTAAAAATTCCACAAAAAAATGTTAGAACTAATAAATGAATTCGGTAAAGTTGCAGGATACAAGACCAACACACAAAAATCATCAGTGATTCTGCAAAATAATAATGAATGATACACAAAGAAAAGTAGTGAAACAATTCCATTTATCATAGAATCAATATCTAAAATAATAGTCAAAAGAATTGACAGTAGGATCTTTAATAGGTATCTGCACATGCATGTTCATTGCAGCGTTAATCACAATAGCTAAGAGGTGGAAGCCACCTGAATGTCCATTTACAGATGAATAAAGAAAATGTGGCATACACGTAAAATAAAATGTTATTCAGCCTTTAAAAGGAAGGAGATTCTGACACATGCTACAACATGGATGAAACTTGAGAGCATTACGCCAGGTGAAGTCAGTCAGTCACAAAAAGACAAATACAAGTACTGTATGATTTCACTTATATGAGGTATCTAAAGTAGTCAAACTCTTAGAAAAATGGCTCTCATGCACTGAGTCTACCTCTAGGTGGGGGCCACAGGACTTATTGTCATGAGTCTCAGGTTTAGGTGGGGGTCAGTCCGTTGCCAGGATGCAAAAACCTGAAAAATATCTCAAAAGGCCAACCTTAAGTTCTACAATAGTGATGTCATCTACAGGAGCAATTAGGTAAGTCACAAATCTTGTGACCTCTGGCCACATGACTCTAGAGCAGTAATAGTTTATAGAAACTGTGCCTACACTTTAGGAGAATTCAGGTCCCTCTGCGCCTAATCTTGTGGACTTTCATGCATCTTATAAAGGTGGTTTCAGCCCCAGAACAAGGAGGGGACCAGCTTTAGGGAGGACTAATAATATCCTCGGTTCAAAGTTAAATTACAAACTACATTCATTGCATGATTAGCACGGCCTACACCCAGGAATGAGTGCGAACAGCCAGACTGTGAGGCAAGAAGCAAGGTGGAGTCAGCCATGTTAGATTTCTTTCACTGTCATAATCTTTGCAAAGGCAATTTCAAAGACATTCACAATACAAATATAGCCTATTCTTATTATTTATGAATTCTGTTATTTGTGAATTCACCTATGTGCTGAAATGTATCTATAACATCAATATCAATATGCATGGCTCTTCTGTAAAATTTGAGTCTGATATGCATGTTCCCAGCAGAGGTCTAACAAGGTGACACTCTGCTTTCTTATATCAGCTCTCTTGCTAATAACGAGTGTCTTTAGCATGATCTATTTAGTGCCACTTTTTTTCTTTTCTTTTTTTGCATTTTTGTGCTTTCTGTTGGTGATTTTACTGTTTAAAATGCCTCCCAAGTGTAGTGCTGAACTGTTGTCTAGTGTCCCTGGGAGCAAAAAGGCTGTGATATGCTTTAAGGAGGAAATACGTTTGTTAGATAAGCTTTGTTTAGGCATGAGCTATAGTGCTGGTGGCTGTGAGTTCAGTGTCAATGAATCAACAGTACAATAAGCTGCATCCAGAAAAAAGAAAAGGAAATTGACCAGTCTGTATGTGAGGCTGTTCTTCGAAGTGCTAAAGTAACATCTAGACTGTGTGATTAAGCTAGGGAAAAGATGGAAAATCAGCTAAATTTGTAGATTCATGAAATGACAACCGACTTTTTAAAAAGTACAGTGGACTGCATTGTTGTGAGGCTGAAAGCCAAAGAAATTTATGGTCATGTTACTCGGGGAGAGGAAATGTTAATCCTTCTCAGCTAGTGCTGGCTGACTCACACATTTCAAAGGCAATACAGTATGAAAAATAAACTTGCAGGTGAGGCAGATTCTGCAGATTAGGAGGCTGTGGAAGGTTTTTTTTTGATACCTGCTAAGTATTATACTAAGAAAAAGATTGTATGGAAAATCAGGTTTTAAAAGCTGATAAGATTGTCTTGTTTTATGAGGACATTGGCAAATGAACCCATATAATACAAATACCATTTTGGTTGATGAAAATGTTGTGATCAGAGGCTCTCAGGAAGTGAACTGTATGTTTCTTAAGAGCAATAGTTTAATATTTTCTAATTCAGTGTTCACAATGACTTTACAGAACATAAATATCACAGATAAGGGGAATAGATATAGTTGACATGGGAGTTACATCCTATATGTATGAAGAACTCCTACTACTCAATAATAAGAAGACAGCACATTAGAAAAACAGCAAAAGACTTGAGAAGACATTTTAAAATCAAACACTATGACCAATAGACATATGACGTATGTCCATTTTATTAGAGATGTGGGAGATGCAAATAAAAATCACAATGTGATACCACCGTATACCCACCAGAAGACTAACAGGTCACCTTTTAACAGAATATTTAAAACAACCTAAATTTTCAACTCTAGGGGGAGGTTGCTGAACAAATTCCTGGTACAAATTCCTGGTAGCACTATTGAACAGCTAATAATATGTTTATTTCACAGAAGAAAGGCTGAAAAGAAATATATCAATATATTAAAAATGGTGATCTTTGGCTGGCAGGATTAGAGGTAACTTATTTCCTTTATATTTTTCTCAAATATTTCAAGATTCCTCACATAAGTATAATTATTTTTGTTTAAAAAATTACACGTGCTACTTTCTGAAAAAAGAATGACAATTTTATCATTCACATTTTTCTAACTTACAAAGATATCTCTTGTTTTTCTTTTTATGCCAATAGCCAATTTGGGTGTCTCTGCAGGGTAGTTGCTGGCATGGAAATTACTTTTCAAATTAAAATTTAAAATGCATTATGAAACATTCTAAATGAATTCTGAAAGAAATTGCATCTTAGTCAAAATAAACATTCTGATTTCCGTGTCGTAATTCTGAATAATAATAATCTCATCACAGAAATAAAAAGAAAATTGCCTCAGTCATCGAACTGATAGAATATAGACAATGATAAACCTCATGGTATACAATAGAACTAGACAATTGATCAATAATCAATATTGGGCACACTGCCAGGGTTTTATTACCATATTTTATTGGCAATAAATATTCTGTCTTGTCTTCTTGTAGGAAATGGAGAAGAAAGGTAAGAATACAAAATTCATATTTTGAAAATTCAGATGCATTAACTGTCATCGTCATTGCTCTAAAGGAAGCTGAATGGAGTAATTCAATGGTGCAAAAGTCAAATCTTAGCTCTTGAACTGTAGCATTAACAGACACTTGACTTTCATAAGTCTCCTGTGAGATGTTCCGTCATTGACTAGTCCCTGCGTTTGACAGGGGCCTAGGGCTCCCCAGAAGGTGGGGAGATCTTACTCAAGGCCCCCTGGCCGACCGCCTGTAGAGCATCTCAAGACTGCACAATGATTATTTCCTGATTTGGTGAATCTCACGAGGCCTGTCTGCCAAGCTCCTAACTGGCTGACCGGTGAAGGGTGAGGATGCTAGCAGAGTGCACCAGCTCACAGACAGAACAGACTCTGCAGACTCACTGGACCACATCCAGGAGGGAGAGGCCATGGGCTTTGCCATGCACCATAGGAAGCTCCCGGTTCTGGTGGTTGGGGGGCGGGAGAAGGGATGGGGAGGGATGGAAGCAAAGTATTTTCCAAGATGATACAAATGAGAATTATCAGTTTGTCCTGCGATCAAAAAGAAAATAAATCTGAGTGAAATTTTGGAAATAAAGATGTATGGTCCACTATCCAATGTGAGATGGCAGGGTGGCCATTGAGGCTTCAGAGAGGGAAGTCAGACAGTTCCTGGCTCAGCTCGGTGTAATGGCCATGGCGGGGAGCATCAGGATCCTCCTGGACTCAGACCACATTCTCTCTGGGAGGGCTTGAGCAGAGGGCTGCCCCTGCACATCCACCCTGCAGGGAGAATCAGCAGAACCCATGGTGCCACCTGCACATCCGGCAGCAAGGGTCCCAAGCTGCTGCTGCATGCTTGTGATCTGCAATTCTGCTCACACAAAAAGATGTCCAGGAAGGGTTCTGGTGAGCAGACATGGGCGTTGAGCATGGAACTCCTCCGGATCCTCTGATGCCCTCTCATTATCTGGAGAACCTCCCCATTTCCAGCTGTCCTGCTGGGGTCTCCTGCAGATGGAGCTGCAGCTCAGGGAGGAGGGGAGACCCCAACAGTTGGAGCCTGCAGCGAGGCCCCCGCGAGGCCACAAGCTGTGGGCTGTGAGCTGGTCATTGTGGACACTGTAGCCACCTTCAGGGAGGCAGCTTCCCCCTTGGCCAAGAGCAGAGAATGTACCCACTCTGACCTGGGATGGTTGTAAAGGGTGAGCTGGCTCAGCCACGTGTCTGCCCCAGGGATATACAGCCTTTGCTAGAGAAGACCCAGTGTGCACAGGACATTGGTGTGGTGACTTTTGGGCCTAATGTTCTAATTTTTAAGTTGAAATTATGTTCTGTGATGTATAGACCTATTTATCTAAGAGATGGAGGCCCATATTTTTAGAGGTAGGGGATTTTAAAAGGAGTGAGAGACACCAGAAAACAACCACACAAAGCTATTGTTTGATGAAGCCACGGATTGTATTTATCTCACATGCGCACTGCACTGAGAAAAGCCTGCAACAGACTGGGAGGGTTTTGCCCAGCACGATGATGTCAGGCCCAAGCTCTCCCTGGCCTCTGGTACTGTGCAGGCTGCTAGAAGTTTACAAGACAGTCACCCACAGGATGTACTTCTTTGAGGAGAAATTCTTTTTTTTTTTTTTTTGTTGAGACAGAGTCTCGCTTTGTCACCCAGACTGGAGTGCAGTGGCCGGATCTCAGCTCACTGCAAGCTCCGCCTCCCGGGTTCACGCCATTCTCCTGCCTCAGCCTCCCGAGTAGCTGGGACTACAGGCGCCCACAACCGCGCCCGGCTAATTTTTTGTATTTTTAGTAGAGACGGGGTTTCACCATGGTCTCGATCTCCTGACCTTGTGATCCGCCCGCCTCGGCCTCCCAAAGTGCTGGAATTACAGGCGTGAGCCACCGCGCCCGGCCGAGGAGAAATCCTTTAATTAAAATTTAAGAAATGATCTGAGTGGGTATTTCTTAAATTCAAAATGACAATTCAACATTCAAAGTGAATGACAGAAAGTTACGTGCCTGTGTAACTTAATGTCAGAGGGGCTCCTGTGTCACACAAAGCATCCTGTTATCCTTGTATCCGACATGGCAGTGCTGAATGTACCTGAGCCTGTGGTCCTGGAACGCAGAGACAGATAAAGAATTCCTCCACCAACCCCTCCCACACCCCTCCCCCATCCCCCTACTCCCTCACCCAACTTTTGTGGCCACTAAATAAAAGCCCCTTCCCTATGTGTCTTAGATGAGACTGGAGGTGCCCCTTGTTCGCCTAGGACTAGGCCAGAGCCAAACTCTGCACATTTCCATCTTTGCTGCATAAATGCTTTGCTGAGCTGCTCATGCCCGCTGATTAGTCAGAACAAAATGATTTTTAACCCCATGTTGTTTCAGCTTCTGTCTTTCAGGCCCCTGCACCTCGCCCCCTCCTCCCCCACCTTAACTTGAACCACTCAGGGGCCTCCTGAGCACACGTGACCTCGGGTCAAACCTTCTCTGATCTATGTCCATACTTGCCACCCACAGCCCATTTTCCCAAAGCAGCTCCTTCTAGCCTTATTTAGTCCTCTCTGTACAAGAAAAAATGACTTGCCTAACCCTTGAGTTTGTTCTCACCAAGTCTGGATTTGTTTTTTATGTGACAAACTTCGCTAGTTCTATGGCCTGTGGAAGCCCCAGCCTTCTCCCAGGTCAGGTCTAGCCTGAGCACGCAGTGTAGGGGGCACAGTGAAAACACAGGCCGTATGCAAATGTCTGAGATAAAAAGCAAGCTGTAAGTCAAGCCAGCAAACATTTAAACAAAACATACCCTCTTCTCACCTTCACAAAAAACCTTCCCAATGACCTGAAGTCCAGGTTTAGATTTAGAACAGTAGCACAGCAACATAGGGGAGAACCAGCTACTCTCCCTGACCCATGGGCTCAGGAGGCCCCTAAAAGGCCTGGCCTGCAGGGGTGTGGTCACACAGCTCATGTGCCCTTTGGACATCAGCTGGACACGGCCACGCATGGCCAGCCCCGTAGAGGATGGGCCAAGGGGTCCTGCAAGCCATGGGGCTGGCTCTGGTGGTGAGTAGGAATTCTGGGTTCAGTGCTCAAGCCGAGTACCTTGGTCCACAGACTCGCTGGCCGGGAGAGGGTAGGCGTCAGGGACAGTGGAGCCCACAGCGGGCAGCTGGGAGGGGCTCTGAGAAGGGCTTTCTCCAGGCTTCTCCACCTCCTGGGCTGTTGGTTCAGGCTGTCACTGCACTTGTCATATTGACCTAGACATAAAAATCACCCTCTTTGAATTGCAGAAGCTAATGGATTTCCTCAAACAATCTTTGACCCCTGGATATATAAACAAGCTTTCACAGAGGGGCTGACCAGGCACTGGGGACAGGAGCCTTCTTCAACATTGTGTCACCCTGGTGGTCAGGTCCTGCTGCTGGCCTCACCTTCTGCCCGGCCCACGGGCTCCAGGTTCCTCGCGCTTTGCTCCTCCTGCGGTTGCTCTCCCTCCATTCCAAGAGGAAGACGATTCCCTTTGCTCAGCCCCATGTGCAGTATTTCAGGCCTCTCTCTCCAGGAAAACCCAATGCCAAGAGGAGCTCTCAGGGGCTGTGGGGCTAGGGCAGGTGTTCACGTTTGACCTCAGGCACTTCCAGGGCAATCTTGCGAAGAGAAGGCTTGGGTATGCAGGTGGGGGGATTTGTCCTGTTGTGGTAGAGACAGCTGCTTTTCAGATTGTAAAGCCCATGCTGTTCCTCACCTTGAAGCTCACTGCAGTCATGGGAAACGGGGTCTCACTGCAGTCATGTCATGGGGGCACGTGCTCAGGCCAGAGAGGCAATGGCCAAGCCCACAACCCTCGCAGCGGGGGTCAGGACTGTGACTGAGTCAGCAGGCACTGCTCCCCTTCCCTTGCCCCCCACCCTTGGCTCGGACATGTTCTTCCCCATTGGATGCCATAAGAGGATTTTACCAAGTTCTCCTCAGATTATTACTGGCCGATGCCTTAACCTCCCAGGAAGCCTCTCATTCCCAGTCAGCCAACACTAAACCACATGCAGCTAATGACTCCCCAGATATGGAATTACTCTCCGTCAGCTGCAGGCCCTACCTCCAACCCCACCCTCAACTCTCCCGTCTCATCTACCTCTGGAGAGATGATTCCTTTGGAGAAACTCCTGGCTCCTCACTTGATGGCTCCTTTTGCTTGGACTGAGTGATACCAGGGAGCTGGAAGAGGTCCCCAGATGCCAGGGGACCTCGCCCCAGCTGGTGTCCAGCTCTTGACACCATCGCCAGAAGGAATTCAAGGATGAGTCATAAAATAGTGAAAGTACAGAGATTTATTGCAAAGCAAAAAGTACACGCTCCAGAAACGGGAGCGTGCGCGTGCTCAAGACAGAGTCGCGCCATGGGGCCTGGGGCTGCTGTCTTTATGGGTTTCTTTAACCAAGGGATGGAATATTCATGAAAATTCCTGGAAAAAGATGGCGATTTCTCAGAACTGTGGTGCTGACTTGATAGCATCACAGCCTTTTCTGTAACTGCAGTTGACTGCTCCATGCATTATTTCCAACTGATCATGAAATCTAAAAAGCAATAAACAAGTACTTACCATCTACATGGGAAAGGAAATTCATTTGCAAAACCCTCTTTATTCCCATGACAGAAAAAATGTAAAGTGAAAGAGGGAGTATAAGATACAGCAAACCTCAGCGTAAGATGCATGTGTCTGGTGACAAGAAAGGAACACAATGAAAATCTAGCAGTGCCAGCTCCGTGGGTCACAGGGCTCCCATGGGGCACACACCGTGAATGTGCTCTGGGCAAGGAGGGGTCTAAGGCAGACACCCAGAGGCTGTGGGCTGGGGCTCAGCTACCACCTGCCAGCTGGGAGTTACATTGTCACCAGGGCCCTAAAGAGACTGCCTGCAGGGTCAGATCCACAAGATCCCAGCAGGGGCTGGTGGAGACAGCCTAGAGCAGGTGTTCACAGAAGGAGAGAGCAAGGGGAAGCAAGAGGAGAGAGAGTGAAACAAAAATCCACCCACTCCAAGGAGCCTGCAGTCTCAAATTCCAAACCAACAGCAGAGGCAGAGGTTAACAAATCCGGAAGGCAAGTTCATTAAAATAAAGTTGAGGTCCGTGGTCAAATGGGTTCTTTTTTCTTACACTCTATCCATTGTGCAAAATCTGGCCACACTGCAATTTGCTTTGTATGTTCTTTCTAGTATATAACATTTTAGCAGAGCTTTTTTTCCCTCTGGAGATTCTTTTCCTATTCCATTCTGAAAGAGAGTAACGTGTTTTGTCCAAACCATTTCTACCCACGGAGCCCCCTTCCCTCACCTCCCCGTCCCTGTGAATCAGCACTGCCTTCAGTGGTTCCCACTCCTCTCTGGACCTAGGGGCATACCCAAGGGCAATCAAAATCCCACATTTATTGCTTCCCTCATTTTCAAGGAACTTCCTAAGAAAGGGTGCAGGAATGACTTCATTTCTGAAGCTCCTGCATGCCTGAAAATACTTCAGTGGACCCTCATAGTTGATTGATGGTTTGGTGGCAGAGTTCTAGGTTTAACCTTATTTAGAATGTAGAATTACTAGGGTGCATTCTGATGCCCCTTTGGCTCTCATTCCTTTGCAGGTGAGCTGCTTTTTTCTATGAAAGCTTCTAGAAACTTCTCTTCATCCTTGACATTTTCACAGTCTATTAAAAATTCTAAACACGTGGTTCCATATCAATCATCGTGGGTACAGACAGGTTCCTTGTAGGGTCGGCTGGTAGGAGCCCAGGAAGTGTAGGTAGGGCTTATCTGGTGCTACACCCACTGTGGAAGCCTTGGAGCTCCCAGGAAGGAAGGTCCATTTTTTTCAAGGAAGAGCCCTCAGGTTTTTTGCCACGGGGTAAGTACCTCTCACAGGTGCCTCTCTTTGCAGAGGTATTGGGGAGTTGCCGGGGGCTCCACTTGCTCCACAGACAGCTCTCAAGTGAACCCCACTCCTGGCCTCCACTATTGCCACTGACCTTGAGCTTGGGAGCTCAGGGCGGTTTCTGGAAGGGTGTTCACTGTGTCTTCCTTGGCTCTGTCTATCTGTCCACTTGTGCCCTTCCAGGTAGGTTTGCCTGTCTTAAGTCATCCATAAGCTTGGAGACCCCTTTCCTTGCTTTGCTGCTGTGAGTTTATTCTTTTCTGTGCATTTATAGGGTCATTCACTGGGGTTTCAAGAAGGGTAAAAGCAAACGCAATATTAACTTTTAAATTATTGCTGGAAGCATAGGTAACAAAAACCCATCTCTTTATTTTATATTTCTTTGCTTACTAGTGAAATTTCATTTTTATTATATACTCACTGGTCATTTGTATCTCCTTTGGGACTTCACTCTCTATGTTCCTTGACAACTTTGGGACTTAATAGTTTTCTTAATAATTTGCATGTACTCTTTATATATAAAAAGTTGTCTACCTCTGTCATAATGTTTGCTACAAATGTTTGTTACAAAAAGTGTAATTTCAGAACAGTGGACTCCAGGAGAGAAAAATGATGGCTGCCAATGCGCTCCGAACATTCTCTGCCTTATCTGCATTTTAGTTAGGACCACAGAGCCGTTCATATATCCCCCGGAATTCTTCCCAAGCTGCTTGAGCACATCATTTTGAAAGCCTCACTCCACCTCTTTCTGATTCAGCTGAGCAATACAGAAACCAGATTAAACGTGGGTAGTCTGCATTGCCCAGAGAGAATATCATGTGCTCCCTTTAATTACTTGTTACTTAACAACTTGATCTATTTATGTTTATAGGAATCAGGTGGTGCCAATCTGGTTCATGAAAAAGCCACTTGATGGAGTTCCATGTAATTGCACATGGGCTAATTACATAAATCAGCTATTTGTGTTCCAAATTGAGCTTTGGAAGCTGCTTGAACTCCTTCGATTGTTCCCCACAAGCAAATAGAATTATACCCAGAAAGCCAAACTGCCTAAACTATTAGAGAGGTTGCCACATCATTACAGCCTGGCTGTCTGCCCTAAGAGTCCACACCTGAGCCTGAACAGCCCTCTCTGTCAAGGTGGGGGATGCACTACCTTCCTCCCAGAGTCATAGGGTGGATTAAATGAGATGGCCCATTCATCAGCCTGCTAGGGCTGCTGAAACAGTACTTCATACTGGGTGTCTTCAACAACAGGAATTTATTCTCCCACAGTTTGGGAGGCCGGAAGTCAGAGATTAAGGTGATTGCAGAGATGGTTCCCTCTGAAGCCTCTGGCTGTAGATAGCCGTCTCCTTGCTATGTCATCATATTTTCTCCTCTCTGTACATGTCTGTGTCCTAATTTCCTCTTAATAAGGGCACCATTCATATTGGGCTTGTGCCCACACTGATGACCTGATTTTACCTTAGTTACTTCTTTAAAGACCCTATCTCCAAATACAGTCACATTCTGAGGTGCCAGGTGTTGGACTCCAGCCTATGACTTCCTGGGGGGACACAATTCAGTCCCTAACAGCCTGTGGAATAATTGCTTAATGGGATTTGGTGTGCAGTTTGTACACCATAAATGTCTGCGAATATTTTAGAAAGTCTCCTTAGAAGGATGATGTGAAAAACACAAAAGAATTATCAGGGTCCCTCTCTCTGCATCACGGCCTCTGGGACAGTGGTTGTTATTGAAGGTTTACCCACTGCTGAGAAAGCTTGCCTGTGGCATTTGGGGAGATTATTTCCTCCATGTAATGCCGGCCTAAATATTTGCTTTTCAGTATTAATCATCATGGCAGCTCTGGAGAGTTTCGAAACAGAATCATCCAATCTTTACTAAAAGTGCACCAGGCCAAAGAAGATACACTGGAAGATGTTATGACCTCCTGAAATTTGATAACAAGAAAGGCCTTTAAAGTCCCCAGGACTTTAGCTCCTTCGTGGTGGGACTATGCTTGAGATAGAAGGTGATTAGTAAATATTGATTGATTGAATGAATACATCCAGACAAAGAAGACAGAGCGTTTGGAATCTTGGCCCACCCTGCTCACCTCCCTAGCTCCCAGTCTGGTCTGTCTTCATCATGGGAAATGCTTGCTGCATTGGCCAGAATAAGCATCAGAACATGCAAGAGCCCAGGTATGAATTCTGTTCTTGATTCACTCACTGACTTGATGTGTGATTTTAAGGCAATCCCTTTCCCAGTGTGAGCCTTGGTATTCCCATCTGGAGAAAGGGGTTGTTGACCTCTGAGGGCTTTCTAGCACTGACCGGAGCTCTGAGAGGAGGATGTGCCGTCTCAAGACAGAGGGTCTCCTGCTAGCATGTTCTGGCCAATACTGATCTTCCTGTCTCCCGCTCCTACCTCAAAAAGCAGAAGTGAGCGGGTAAATGTGATACCCACCAACTTCACAACAAGAACAGGAATTGACTTATGTCCCCTTCCTATTAGGAACTTGATAGTTGCCTAAGGGGCCAAAACTTTGAAAACCCTGGGGAAAATGCTTTTGAATAAACGACAGCTTTCTGATTTTATTTAGTAGTAAGAGAGAAATTTTCTTGTGAAACTTGGACTTTGTTTTAGAAGAGTCTGTTCAATCCACAAATGAGAAATCCTTATTTCTCTTATAAAAGCAACACATACTATGTTTCATAGAATATGGCCGTGTGGTGGGAGCTGGGTAACCCTGACTTAGGAGAGCCAGATGCCAAATAGGCAGGAATCTGGGGAGCCAATTGTTCAACACAGACACTATCAAAACTTAAGTTATATAAATAATAAATAATTTTTAAAAAAGGCAAAACACAGTCAAACCGCATCACTTTCTAATGATTACATTTTAATATTATCTTGAGCTAACTTTCACCTCTATTGCATGCATAGTGGATATACCATGTAATGTATCTGTAAGACTATGTGTGTGTCTGTCTCTCTCTCTTTCTCTCTCCCCTTGTTTTTCTGAGAGCTGATTGTTCAACATTTACCAATACACAACTGATTATACTACATAAAAACTTTACATCACTTCCTTGCTTTGAAACTTCCATTGGATTTTCCTTGCTTAGGAGAGAGAAGTTAATTTCCTCATTGTTCATTCTGGAATCTGCCCATATTGGCTTTTACTTCCTCCCTGAGCAACTATCCCAACATTTTTCCTTCTCTGTTTATACTCTTATTCTAGTCCCATAAACCTCCAATTGATATTAACTTCTAAATCTCTATCTCCAGCCTGGCCCTCTCACTCAAGTGCTAGTTGACCATTTGATATGGTATCCCCATTTGGATGTTTAATAAAAATTTCAACCTTTTTGGCCAAAAGAAAGTTGATTTCAAAGTCACCTTAGCCACTCACCCCCCACACGTATCTCATGCCAACAGATGGCATCACATTCACCATTTTTTTAAGCTAGAAGTTTAGGAATCATCTTTGAATCTTTTATTTTCCTCACCCCATATACAAAATTCATCAGCAAGTTCTACCAAGTTTACCTAAAACATGTATCCTGAAAACTGTCGTTTCTCACCATTTTCAATGCCATGTTTGTAATCCGTGTTATTCACCTCTTTTTCAGTCTTATTCATGCCACACTCTTCTTACTTCGGTGGTTTCTAAAGAGAAGTCCAATCATGACATCATGAACTGGGTATTTTCTGACCCACTGCAATGGACTGAATGCTTATGATCCCCCTAAATTCATATACAATCCTAGCCCCCCACTCTAAGGGTGGTATTAGGAGGTGGGGCCTTGGGGAGCTGATCAGGTTATACATTCCCTCATGAACAGAATTAGTGTCTTTATAAAAGAGACCCCTGAGAGCTGCCTTGCCCCTCCCATGATATGAGGACCCAGCTAGAAGGCTTCATCTGTGACCAGGAAGCGGGTCATCACCAGACATCAAATCCGCCAGTGCCTTGATTTTGTACTTCCCAGTGTCCAGACTGTGAAAAATAAATTCCTATTATTTGTAAGTTTCCCAGTCTATGGTGTTTTGTTGCGGCAGCTCAAACAGACTAAGATACACACAAAATCATAAAGTTGCACATGCACAGCATCACTCCTTCATGAAATGAAAGTGGTGCATATGTGACTGGGCCTAAGCAGACCTTAAAATCACAAGTAAATGACAGGACAAAGTGGCCCCAATGCCCATGGTCCCGACTGCCTTTGCTCTCCCAGCCTGTAGCTATGGCCTCATGGAGAGCTCCCCATGATTAGTTGACAGAGGAAGAGATGACTCAGGCCTGGTTTACAGATGGTTTTGCTCCAGCGCCAACCACAAGTGGGCAGCTGCAGCATTACAGCCCCTCTATGACACATCCCTGAAGGACAATGGTAAAGGAAAATCCCCCCAGTGGGAAGAACTCTGGGCAGTGTGCCTGGGTGTGGACTTTGCTTGGAAGGAGAAATGGCTAGATGTGCAACTATATACTGATTTATGGGATATGGTCAATGGTTTGACTGGATGGTGTCAGGGATTTGGAAGGTGCATGATCGGAAAATTAGTGACAAGGAGGTCCAGAGAAGATGTATGTGGATAGACCTCTCTGCATGGGAAAAAAACATAAAGATAATATGTGTTCCATATGGATGTTCAACAAAGGATGGCCTCAGCAAAGGAAGATTTGAATAATCCAGGGAATAGAGTGAGGCATTCTGTGGATACCAGTCAGCCTCTTTCCCCAGCCACCCCTGTTGTCTCCCAATGGGCTCATGAACAAAGTGGTGGCAAGGATGGGTGTTATGCATGGGCTCAGAAAATGAAATGGACTTCCACTCACCAAGACTGACCTGGCTATGACCACCACTAATGGCCCAATCTGCCAGCAGCAGAGACCAAACAGAGCCACTGTATAGTACTACTCCCTGGGGTGATCAACCAGCTTCCTGGTGGCAGGTGATTAGATTGGACCCCTTCCATCATGGAATAGGCAGCATTTTTTTTGTGTGTACTGGAATAAACACTTTGGATTTGGTTTGCTTTCCCTGCACGCAATGCATCTGCCAAAACTACCATCTGTGGACTTACAGAATGCCTTCTCTACTGTGATGGTATTCCACAGAGCATTGCTTCTGATAAAGAAACTCACTTTACAGCTAAAGAAGTGCAGCAATGGGCCCATGCCCATGGAGTTCACTGGTCTTACCATGTTCCCCATCATCCTGAAACAGTTGTCTGTTAAAATTGTGAAATGGCCAGTTGAGAATACAATTACAGAGCCAGCTGGATGACAATATCTTGCAGAACTGGAACAAGGCTTTCCAAGAGGGCTGAGTAAGGGCCCAACATATGATGCCATATCGTTCATAGGCATAATTAATAAGCCCAGGAGCCAAGAGATGAAAATGGAAGTCTCACTTTTACTCCTAGTGATTCCCCAGAAAAAATTTTTTCTTACTGTTTCCTCATCCTTATGCTCTGCTGGCCTAGAGGTCTTACTTGCAAAAGGAGGAAGAATTCCATTAAGAAAAACAATAACTTCATTGAATTGGAAGTTAAGATTACCACCCAGCCATTTGGAACTCCTTTTGCCTCTAATTAATAGGCCCAGAAGGGAGTTCCTGTGTTGGCTGGGATAATTAATCCTGACTTCCAACGGGAAATTGCACTTCCTTACCACAATGGAGGTAAGAAAGAGTATGTCTTGAATTTAGGAGATCCTCTTAGTACTACCATGCCCTGTGATTAAGGCCAATGGAAAACCACAGCAACCCAATCTAGGCAGGACTACTAATGGCCCAGACTCCTCAGGAATAAAGTGTTCATTGTCTTTATTTGGATATTAAGTGTGGTTTAAGATGGAAAAAAAAGTATGGTTTAACGAAGTATATATGCATGCCAAGTTGACTAGGAGTGAACAACAATGCTTTATGTGTCAACTTGGTTAGGCCATAGTGCCCAGTTGCTTTGACAAACACTGCTTTAGATATTGCTGTGAAGGTGTTTTTCAGATGTGATTAACATTTGCAATGAGTAGACTTTAAGTAAAGCAGATGACCCTTCATAATGTGGATAGGCCTCATCCACTCAGGTGAAAGCCTTAGGAGCAGACAGGTTTCCTGAAGAAGAAAGAATTCTGCCTCAAAAGACTGTAATACATAAATCTTGCCTTAGTTTCTAGCCTGCTCTCCTGCCCTTCAAATTTCAGACTTGCCAGCATCCAGAAACATGTGAGCCAACTTCTTAAAATAGTCATTTTATTCTCTCCCTCCCGTTTTGTCTTTCTCTCTTATATTGGTTCTGTTTGTCTAAATAACTCTGGCTAACACATTAAGGAAAAAATCACTAAACTTGAATGATGTCAATAGAAGCTTCCCAAATAGTAATACAAAAGGAGAAGGAAGAAGAAGAGGGAAGAATAAGGAAGGAGAAGAAGAAAGAAGGAGGAGAAAGAAGAAGGAGGACGAGGAGAAGAAGGAGGAATAGGAACAGAAGAAGAGGAAGAAGGAGGAGGAGGAGGAGAAAAATAAATAGTCATGTAAGAACCATGGGACAATATCGAAGGTGTAACATATGCATAAATGGGATACCAGAAGGAGAAGACAGAAAGAGGAGAAGGCAGAAATATATTTGAAGTAATAATAGCCCGAAACTTTACAACGTTAATGACAGACACAAAAACCTCAGGAATTTCTGAGAACATCAGGCAGAACAGAAGGGGAAAAATCCACTTTAGCTACAGATGAACAAGTATGAGAATTAGCATGCAAGTTCTGTCAGAAAACATGCAAGCAAGAAGAATGAGATATTTAAAGGATTGAAAGAAACAAAACCACAAACTCAGAATTATATATCCAGATAAATTATTTTAAAAAATGAATGAGAGATATAAAGGGTTTCCAAGAGAAAGAAAAAATAAAGGACTCATCGCAACCAGGTATGTCATGTAAGAAATGTTGAGAGGCCGGGTGCAGTGGCTCACGCCTGTAATTCCAGCACTTTTGGAGGCCAAGGTGGGCGGATCATGAGATCAGGAGATCGAGACCATCCTGGCTAACACTGTGATACTCCATCTCTACTAAAAATACAAAAATTAGCCAGGCGTGGTGGCGGGTGACTGTAGTCCCAGCTACTTGGGAGGCTGAAGCAGGAGAATGGCATGAACCCGGGAGGCAGAGCTTGCAGTGAGCTGAGATCACGCCACTGCACCCCAGCCTGGGTGACAGAGCGAGACTCCATCTCAAAACAAACAAACAAACAAACAAACAAAAAACAAACAAAAAGAAATGTTGAAAAAAGTTTTTCAGAGAGAAAAGAAAGTATTTAGGTCAAAAACTTGAAACTACATAGAGACAGGAGGCCCATTGGACAAGGAATACATAAAGGTAAAAAAAATCTATTTTACCTCCTCTAATTGATCTAAAAAACTATTTTTAATCCCAAATTATAGTAATGATGTATTGGATGACTAAGTGAGATGAATGATAGCAATGGCAAAGGGAAAGGAGAAAAAAAGTGCTCAGTGGCTGCACTACACATGAAGCAGTGGAATAGTATTTGAAGGTAGGCTAAGACCAGTTAAAAATGTATAGTGTAATATCCAAGAAAACTATTAAACATCTTTTAAAGTATAAATTATATGCTAAGAAGGGATATTAAATCCAATAATATAAAATGCTCAATTAAAACCACAGAAGGAAGCAAAATAAGAAAAAGAAGCAAATAAAATGAATGAAAACAGTTAAAAAGATAGCAGATATCAATCTAACTATGTCAATAATCACTTTAAACTTTAATGCTCTAAGTACACCAATTAAAAAACAGATTTTCAGAGTGGGTAAAAACAAAGTGAAAACCAACTGTATTCTGCCTGTAAGAAACACACTTTAAATATAAAGATTCAGGTAATTAAATTAAAGGAATGGAATGGAAAAATGTCATAAGACTATAACTTATCGAAAGAAAGCTAGAGGAAGTATATTAATTTCAGACAAAGTAGATCAGATATTATCAAGGATAAAGACTTACATTCATTGTATAGTAAAAGGGGTTGATTTTCTGATAACCCACAAAAATGCTACATATGTATGCACCTAATAATGAATCAAAGATGTCAAGATACATATGGCAAAAACTAACAGAACCGAAAAGAGAAATGTACAAATCCAAGGAGGCTTCAGCATCCCTCTGTTAGTAATTCGTAGATCAAAACAGGCAGAAAATCAGTATAGCTACAGGTCACCTTCAGAGTGCAATCAACTCACTTGATCTAATTGAAGTTTATAGAAGTCTTCAGCCAACAACAGAATATTATTTTTTCTCAAACTCACATAGGACATTCACAAAGATAGATCATATTCTAAGCCAAAAAAACACAACCAATTTAAAAGAATAGAAATCACACAATGTGTGTTCTCATAAAACAAAGGAATTAAACTAGAAGTAAATAAATAACAGAAAGATAGCTTCAAAAGATTTTCAAATATACAGAGATTTCAAAATATTCTTGTCTCAGATGAATTCATTGGTCAACTCTACCAAACATCTGAGGAACAAATTATACCAATTCTTTACAATATCCTCCAGAAAATAGAAGCAGAGGGACTACTTCCAAACTCATTATATTAAACCAACATTATCCTAATACTAAAACAAGATTAAGACATTACAAGAAAAAAGGAAAACACTATACACCAACATCTTTCATGAACATAGATGCAAAAATCTTCAATAAAATATTATCCAATTGAACCAAACAACATATAAAAAGAATTATATACCGTGATCGTGTGGCATTTATTCCAGGTAGTTAAGACTGGTTTATCATTTTAAAATTAATTAATGTAATTCACCACATCAACAGAATAAAGAAGAAAAATCACAAGATTGTATTAATAGATGTAAAAAAATCATTTGACAAAATCCACCACCCATCTATGATGAAAAACTCTCAAGAACTGGGAATAGAGGGTTGGACTGAATAAGGAACATTTACAAACAACCCAACAACTAACCTCATAGTAAATACTGAGAAATTAGAAGCTTTCTTGCTAAGATCAGGAACAAAGCAAGTGTGTTCCTTCTTACCACTTCTTTTCAACATTGTACTGGAAGTCCTAGCTATTGCAATCACACAAGGAAAGGAAATAAAAGGTAAACAGATTAGCAAGGAAGAAATATAACTGCCTTTTTTTTTCGCAGATGACATGATTTTCTACACAAAAAATCCCCAAAAATCAACAAAAAACTAAGCAATATTATCAAGCTTGCAAAATACAATATAAATATATAAAAGTTAATCACTTTCCTACATACCAGCAAAGGACAAATGGAATTTGAAATTAAAAACACAGTACTATTTACATTAGCATATGAAAATAAAATACTTACACATAAATCTAATAAAATAGCTGCAAGTTTTATTTGAGGAAAGCTATAAAACCTTGATGAGAGAAATAAAAAGAGAATTACATAAATGGAGAGATATTCCATGTTCATGGATAAGAAGACTCAATATTGTCAAGCTGTCAGTTCTTCCCAACTTAATCTATAGATTAAATGCAATTTCAATCAAAATACCAGAAAGTTGTTTTGTGAATATGAACAAATTTATTATAAAGTTTATTTGGAGAGACAAAAGATCCAGAATAGCAAACACAATACTAAAGGAGAAGAACAAAATCAGAGGACTAACACTAACTTCAAGACTTACTATAGGCTGGGCATGGTGGCTCATGCCTGTAATCCCAGCACTTTGGGAGGCCAAGGTGGGCAGATCACCCGAGGTCAGGAGTTCGAGACCAGCATGGCCAACATGTTGAAACCTTGTCTCTCTAAAAATACAAAAAATTAGCTGGGCATGGTGGCACGCACCTGTAACCCCAGCTATTTGGAAGACTGAGACAGGAGAATCTCTTGAACCTGGGAGGCGAAGGTTTCAGTGAGCCGAGACTGTAGCACTGCATTCCAGCCTGGGCAACAGAGCAAGACTCCACCTCAAAAAATAAAATAAACAAAATAAAGACTCACTATAAAGACACAGAAATCAAGACAGTGTGGTATTGGTGAAAGAACAGACAAATAGGTCAACGGGCCAGAGTAATGAACCCAGAGATAGATTCACACAAATATAGTCCATAGATCTTTGAAAAATGAACAAAGGCAATACAATGGAGAAGAAAGTGCTGGTGGAACAACTGGACATGCATGTGCAAAAAAATGAACCAAGACACAAATCTTACGCCATTCACAAAAGTTAACTCAAAATGGATCATAGACCTCAATGTAAGATACAAAACTGTAAAACTCCTAAAAGATAATATAGGAGAAAATCTAGATGATCTTGGGTTTGGTGATGACATTTTAGATTCGGCACCAGAGGCACAATTTATAAAGAAAGTAATACGCTGGACTGCATTAAAATTAAAAACCTCTGGCATACATAAGACAATGTTGAAAGAATGAGAAAAGCAGCCATACACTGGGAGAAAATATTTGCAAAAGACACATCTGATGAAGTACCGTTATCCAAAGTATGCAAAGAACACTTAAAACTCAACAACAAGAAAATGAACAAACCAATAAAAAATGGGCAAATACCTCATCAAAGAAGATATACAGATGGAAAATAAGCATATGAAAAGATGCTCAACATCATATGGAATTGTAAATTAAAAAGAGATACCACCATACACCTATTAAAATGGAAAAAAGTCCAAAACACTGACAACATCCAATGCTGCCAAGAATGTGGAGCAAGAGGAACTCCCACCCATTGCTGATGGGAATGCAAAATGGCACAACCACTATGAAAAACAGATTAGCAGCTTCCTACAAAACTAAAGATAGACTTACTATACAATCCAGCAATTGCGTTTACCCAAAGGAATTGGAACTTACGTTTATGCAAAAACTTGCATATGGATGTTGATAGTACCTTTACTGATTATGGTCAAAACTTGAAAACAACCAAGATGCCTTTCAGTAGGTTAATGGATAAACTGTGGCACATCTAGACGGTGAAATTTTATTCAGCACTAAAAAGAAATCAGCTATCAAACCGTTAAGTATTAGGTACAACTATGCCAATAAGGCAGAGGAAACTTAAATGCATATTACTAAATGAAAGAAGTCAACATAAAAAGGCTACATACTATATGCCTACAACTCTATGAAATTCTGGAAAAGGAAAACTATGAGAGTAGTAAAAAGATCAGTGGTTGTCAGAGGTTGGGGGGCTGTCAGGGGAGAGAGAGATGAGTAGGTGGAACACAGAGGTTTTTTAGAACAGTGAAATTATGCTATATGATATTACAATGATGGATTCTCATTATTACACATTTGTCAAAGCCCATAGCATGTACAACACCAAGAGTCAACCCTAATGAAAACTATGGACTTCGGGTGATGATGTGTCATTATAGGTTAATCAATTGCAACAAGTGTATCACTCTGGTGCAGGATGTTGATTGGTGGTGGAGGGGGTTGGGACAGAGAAATGGGTAGTTTGGAGGGGATATATGCTTAATTCTGCTGGGAACCTAACACTGCTCTAAAAAATAAAGTCTATTTTTTTTTTAACTTCTAAGTAACACATGGATCAAATAAGAAGTTTTCAGAGAAATTTAAAAATATTTTGAATTAAGTATAAATGAACATAGGATGTAGCTAAAGTAATGCTTGCAGGGGACTTTTTTAAGTGCAACATGCTTGCATAATAAGAAAATTCTCCTCAGATCAATAATCTGTGTTACTACTTCAAGAATCTAGAAAAAGGAGAGCAAAAACCATCACCACCACCACCACCACCACCACCACCACCACCACCACCACCACCACCAGCAAATCCCAAAGCAAGTAGAAGGAAGGAAATAAAAGACAAGAGCAGAATCAATGAAATTGAAAACACAAAGGCAATAGGGAAAATTAATGAAAACAAAAGGTGGTTCTTCAAAAATATTAATAAAATTGATAAACCACTAGCCACACTAACCAAGAATAAAAGAGAGAACACACAAATTACTAATATCAGGAATGAAAGTGAAATCATCCTTACTTGTCCCATAGCCATTAAAAGGATCATATGGAAATATCTTTAATGGCTCTGTGACCACAATTTGATGCTTTAGTTGAAATGGACAAATTTCTTGAAAGGCATGATCCTAAACTTAGCTCCAGAAGGAAAAAATAATCTAACTCTCTTTGTCTCTGTTGAGAGAAATGAGTTGGTTTAAAAAAAAAAAACAAAAAACTTTCAAAAATAAATAAATAAATAAAGCATCATGGCTACATGGCTGCACTGGTGAATTTTGTGAAACATTTAAAGAAATAACATGAATTCTCCACAGTATCTCCTATAAGGTTAAAGAGCAACAGTTTCTAACTAATTTTTTGAGGCTAGCATTATCCTAATACCAAAAGCAAATGGAGACATTGTAAGAAAGGAAGAGTAAAGACCAATATCTCTTCTGAATTTAGACTCTAAATCCTCAGAAAAATCACAAATTGAATCCAGCAACGTACAAAAAAGACAACACATCATGACCAAGTGGGATTCACTATAGGAATGCAAGGGTAGTTCAGCATTCATAAGTCAATCTATGTAACTCATCATATTAACAGATTAGGGAGAAAACCATATGTTCATATCAATAGATGCAGTAAAAGACAAATAGCAAAAGAAATGGCACATTAAGCATTGGACTGTAGTTAATAAAGTTCTTCCCCTGGGGGTATGTGTTAATAATTTTGAAACCACTATAAATATACACTGGAAATGAAAAAGTAAGAAATAAAGAGTGGGTGTTGGTAGCTAAGTTTGTTACTGTTGATTGGAAAGGGAGGTTATAGGTAAGTAAGAGAAAGTGGCCAGAATGGTTTATGTGGAGTTGGAGTAGAGTTAGGAGCTCATGGATAGCTTAATTTAGATTCAGATCAACACACATAGAAACATTTACAGTTACGAGTCTATACATGGGTTAATATACACACATTTATTCCCTTGCTGATCAACTGAGGAAATCTAAATACAATGAAACTCTAGTGGCAATGAGCACACTTGGTGCCTAGATTTTGTGTTTTATACTATTCTTAAATAAAAGGAACTAGGAATCCATAGAGAAATGTCTGATTCTAGAGCTGGGGCAGGCAATATACAAAGTGAGCCTGAAGCATCTCCTAGTGACGGGAAGCAAGGAAGTGCTAACAATAACAATAATGACCATAACAGTGGAACCACAATGATGGGGCATGTCAAAGGGACACAGGAGCCTACTGAAAGAGCTACCAATGGCCAAGACTGGAACAACTTGGGCAACAAAGTTAGTAAACTAGTATTGAATTATAACCCAAAGTATAAAATAAATATTCATGAGTATATGTATATGCACACATACATAATATATACACACACGTATAACTTGTGTATGTATATTTATATAAATAAATGATCAAATGAATGAACAGACGAGGAAGCACAGGGAAATTTCTTACTCAGAAGAATCCCACATAATTTATGTAGATATTCCCCACCTGTGTTAGTCAGGACACTCCAAAGAAGCAGAACCAATAGGATGTGTACATATTGAAAGAGATTTATTATAGGAAATCGGCTCCGTGATTACAGAGGCTGAGAAGTCCCAAGATCTGCAGCCAGCAAACTGGAGATGCAAGAGAACAGACAGTATAAGTAATAGTCTGAAGACTAGTAAGCTCAAGACCCAGGAAAAACTGATGTCTCAGTCCCTGTCTAAAGGCAGAAAAAGACGTATGTCCCAGCTCAAAGTGGATAGAGATAGTGGTTGCCAGCGATTCAGGGGAGATAGTTGAATGGGTGAAGCACAGGGTACCTTTGGGATAATAAAGATATTCTGTATGATTCTGTAATGGAAAATATATAATACTATGGATTTGCCAAATCCATAGAACAGGAGTTCCCTTTTAATCAGAGACAGTCACCCTTTTATTTCTGTTCAGACATTCAATTGACTGGATGAGGTCCACCCACATTAGAATGTGATTCAAATGCTAATCTCATTCAGAAACACCCTGAGAGACAAATCCAGGGTGATATTTGACCAAATATTTGGGTACTCCATGGCCCAGTCAAGTTGTCACATAAATTAACCACCACAACCCTCAAGGAGGAGGAGCATAACTGCCACCCTTAAGTCTAGACAATGAATAGTTACTTTCTTCTAAAACACACATCATGGAAAGAATGGGGAGAGGAACTTTACAATGGAGAAACCTGACAAACATGACCTCAGCCAGGTGATCAAGGTCAACATCAAGGGTCATAAGTCATGTCAGTAGTATGTGCTCTTGATATGACGTGATGGGGAAAATGATACTTACCTTTGTGGTCTTCCATATGTGTCCTCCAAGCTGGGTTCTTGATGTGCAAAAAGCTCACAAACAGTCTAGAATCAATAGCCTGGCCTTCAGGCCCATTTGCATATCACATAACAGTAGCTTACACAGCAAATCCCAAAATTCCCTCTTTATTTCCTCTTAAATTCACTTGCTGTAAATTTTAAGTCCTGCTCCCTAATGTCTCCCCCAATGGATTTGGTGGGCCAATAAAGGCCAGGATTTCAGAAAGGGAAAAGAAATTGCCTATGATGGATCTCGGAATGCCCTCCCATACCAGCCTGGAAGGACAGTCTTAGAAGAGACTCACACAAAATCTATTTGCCATTTCTGCCCTAGCACCTGATTTACAGAGCCTTCCGCACCCCTGCTCCCTCTGCTTTAAGTCGTCTGGCTCTCCAGTGTTCCCTCCAGTCCTCCAAGGCAGAGCAGCTCTAGATGATCTCTGTCCTGGGTTTTGGCATTGTGTTTCCATGGAGGTGTCCATGGCTGCTACAGCATCACTGATGGACACGCCACACAGTTACCTTTTATAGCCTTGCAATTCACAGAGTCTCCCACATCTTTTGTTAATGAACTACTGTTGAGCCACGATCTTTTTCTTTACTCTTTTACTTTTCAGTATGAAATTTTTCAGAAATACAGGAAAGTGGCCGGGTGCAGTGGCTCACATCTGTAATCCCAGCTACTCAGGAGGCTGAGGCAGGAGAATTGCTTGAACCCCAGAGGCGGAGGTTGCAGTGAGCTGAGATTGTGCCACTGCACTCCAACTTGAGCAACAGAGTGAGCCTCTGTCTCAAAAAAAAAAAAAAAAAAAAAAAAAAAAAAAAAAAAAAAAAAGAAAAAGAAAAAAGAAAAAAGAAAGCACTGGAAAGTGGAGTGAATATGAAAATGAACATCCATAGACTCATCACCTAGATTTCATGAACACATTGCCCTGCTTACTACAGCTATTGTTTTTAACCAAAGTATTTTAGAGTGAATTACAAATAACGTGGCATTTTACCCCACTTTTGTTTTCTCCTACAAAAATTGAGGACATTTTCCTATGTAATCCCAATCCTTTTGTTCACACCCAAGAATATCAGCAAGCATTTCTTAATATTATGTAATACCCATTCGAAAATCACATGTCTCCAATTGTCTCCAAGATGTTTTTAAAATGTGATTTGGGCAAATCAAAGACAAAACTTTTGGTTGTATGTTTTCATAGCTCTTTAAAGCTAATTAATCTTTCCTTCTGCAACTCTTTTTCATTATGTTGACTTGCTGAAGAGACCAGGCCAGTTGTCTCATATCGAGTCCCGCCTTCTCACTGTTGCCATTCGTTCCTGCTGCAGTGTGTAACTGGTTCCCTATCTCCTGTGTTGCCTTTAAACTGGAAGTGAGGACCCCAACGACCTGCTGTCATCTAGTCAAGCAATTTAGGCAAGAAGGACACATAGGGAATGGATCATATCAGGAGCCATGCATTGCCTGGTGGCTGAAAATAGCTTAAAATATGCTAAAATAGCTCTCCGGGTAAGTTGCCAAACTGCATCCTCCATTGCAACATTGTCTTTCCCCTGGGTGTTGGCCAGAAATCTATGGGATGTGCATCTGGAACCCTGAGAGTATCCAGCATCCCATCAACCTCCTTAGCATCCCTGGATGTGCCTTGCTTACATCAATTATTTTGCTAGGAATGTTAAAGAGGATTTTCTTACTCTATCAATTCAGTTTATTAGCTGACCTTATTCCATAAGGAAGAATTTTATCTCATCTGCTAAGCCTATTCAGTAACCACAAATATAAATTCTGCTGGAAAGGTGGCACAAGTGCTTCATTCTCCTAATTGTGAATTTTCAGAGGAAAGAGTTGGCTTAATACTTCATTCCAACAGGCACCAGTTAGGACAGATTGTTTTTGCTCTCTTCTTTGAGAATTAATATGGGGTCATGGATTTCCAGAAATTGAACACGTTTTAGTCAGTGACAGCCATTATTTTTTCTAATGCCCTTATTAACCCAACTTTGATAGGGGGATCCCTGCTGAGCTGTCTCTTGCTTCGTTTCTCCATACTTAGTATTTGTGATGTTGGAAACATTTTGGGAGCAAATCTCAAGACTTTGCATTTATTTCAGTCAAATAGGATCCCTTGCCCAAGACTGTTAAGGTATCATTTTAGATCTGGGGCTGATATCCACCCTCCATTGCCAATCCCCACGTCACCCCCAAACCAACCCAGCTACTGTCATTTGCAAACTTGCTGAGTTATTTCAAGACAATCTCAAGAGAACAAGAAAATACAATTCAAGTTTATTCACATTGTGCAAAACAGGTTCAAAGATATGATTTTCCCTCAGCATTGTGAGAACTATGAGGTGTCCTTCAGGGCTGATTTGCCCCCAGGCATCACAGTGTGTAAGTCAAGGTGACAGGGTCAAGGGTGGGGTTCTTATCAATGGAAATAGTCTTAATTTGTCACATGAGAGTCATTCTGAAGTATCCCCAGAGAGTAATAGCTTAGACATGTGGCCAATTTGCAGAAGGCTCAGCTGGAGCTAGCAGGAGAGCCGTGGATCGCACCTTGGTCCCGAGAACTGCCCCACAGGGGGAGGCACGGGAGTCACTGTGCTTCCGTGAGATAGTGATGAGCAAAGAAGCAGGAATAGCAAGGAAAACGGAGGGGATCTTCACCTGGGAGTAGACTACCACTCTCTGCTGAGAATCTGCTGCCATGTTTAGAGTGCCCGACTAGATGCTGATTATAGCTCAGACACTGAGGGTGATGTCACATAATTTTTCCTGCAATCATACAACAGCAGCACTGCTTTATCTCCATAGCATAAGTGAGGAAAGGAAGGCACAGACATGCTCAGTAACATGTCCAAGTATCATAGCCAGAAGGGTGTGGCAGCCAGAATCACCTGGCTCTGCTTGTCCCAAACACCTGCTCTGAAGGCCTCCTGTTTGATTGATTCCCTACACCATCCAGAGCTGATTTGGTTATCAAGAGGAACAGCAGGAAAGAGGAAAAGGAGGCAGGAAGCACTGTCTCTGATCACTCCATGCAAACTCACTTCTCAGAATCACTGCACAAGGAAAATAGGATTTCTGTCAGTTAAGCACTAAAGCATTGCAGCTGAAGGCCATCGCCTCACACCACTACCAGTGGCTCAGTTCAGTCACCTCCTGAGGGAGCTGTGGCTCTCCCCACTGCCTGCTCACCCCTGCAGGGAATCGATGGGAAGCACTTCCTTTGCTGGATGGCTCAGGGCTTGTTTGCAGCCTGCTGAGAAATTTTAGTGTTCTTTTCTTCTCATTACAACTACATTATTAGTCCTCGTAGTCCTGGTGCAAGCTGGGAGGAGTTCCCCTGATTATAGGTTATAAAACAGCATTTTCCCTCTAACAGCTTGAACGGCTTTCACAAAAAGAATTAGGAAGTTTGTTATTTCACTTGATGTGCCAAAATATGCCCATTAAATTCAGCAAATTGATAGAAAAGATACCACACACATCATCCTGCAGTCTGCATTTACAACATCACAATATTTGTATTCTAAAGTGTTGCCTGGAACGCATTCTCCATATTTGACTTTCCAGACCCGATTATGCACTTCATTCAGTTTTTATTTCTACTTTAGTATCAAAGCAGTCTAAGATTTTAAAATTGAAGAAAATATGTTTTCAAGTATGTTTTGAAATGTCATTAACAGTTCCCTTTGAAGACTAAATATGTTTTTTAAAATAAAAAGGGTGTGCATTTTCCAGGACGCTAGCCAACCTGCAGAATTTATCCTGAGCTCTTTAGGGTCTCCACTATTTGGCCACTTATGTCACACCTTTTATCTTTATCCCTTACACAAGGACATGCCATTTTTCCAGACACTGGTGTTGCCCATGACCTGATGTTAGGCTCTGCAATATTTTCAGATATCCGTGAGAGAAGAGCAGCACTCGTGGCTCAAATAAACAAGAAGTCTGGGGCTTTGCGCAGCAGCTCAGTGGTGTCAGGGCAGTTCTCTTGGCAATCTTCTTGGTTTGTTTCTCACAAGCCACAGAGTAGCCACTGCAGCTGTAGCCATCACATTACCTTCAAGGCAGGAACATAGCTCAGACCTCTGCCTACCT
Source organism: Macaca nemestrina (assembly GCF_043159975.1). NCBI lineage: Eukaryota > Metazoa > Chordata > Mammalia > Primates > Cercopithecidae > Macaca > Macaca nemestrina. The sequence continues at coordinate 115,889,114 of NC_092128.1, forward strand.
CTCAGTGCTCTCCAGACTCTGTCAAGTGGCTCTCACAGCAGGAAGGGCTAGAAGGCAGGTGCACCATTCAACTTTTGAAATACATGTGTGTATATATATGTATACACACATACATATATACACATACATATATACACACATATACACACACTATGTGTATACACACATACATATACACACATACATACATATGTGTATATATATATGCATATGTAAGTAAAATATTTTCAAAACTCTTGAGTTTTAAAATAGAGAAGAAAAAACTTCTGTGTTATGGACTGAATATTTACGTCCTCTCAAAATTCATGTGTTGAAGCCCTAATCCCTCAACGTGATGGCATTTGGAAGAAGAGGTGGGGCCTTTGGGAGGTAATTAGGTCAAGAGAGTGGAGCTTCCATGATGGGATTAATTTGTGTTTTCATAAAAGAGACACCAGAGAGCTCTCTCACTTTCTTTCCACTATGTGAGGACGGAATAAGAAGGCAACTGTTAGGGCCGGGCACAGTAGCTCATGCCTGTAATCCCAGCACTTTGGGAGGCTGAAGCAGGCGGATCACTTGAGGTCGAGAGTTTGAGACCAGCCAGACCAACATGGAGAAACCTCATCTCTACTAAAAACAAAAAACAAAAAACAAAATTAGCTGGGTGTGGTGGCGCATGCCTGTAATCCCAGCTACTCCGGAGGCTGAGGCAGGAGAATCACTTGAATCCGGGAAGTGGAGATTGTGGTGAGCCAAGATGGCGCCATTGTACTCCAGCCTGGGCAACAAGAGTGAAACTCTCTCTAAAAAAAAAAAAAAAAAAAAAAAAAAAAGAAGGCAGCTATTTGCCAGCCAGGAAGAGAGCCCTCAACAAGAACCAAATCAACCAGCACCTTGATCTTGGACTTCCCAGTCTGTAGACTGTGAGAAATTAAGTTGTTTAAGCCACTCAGTCTATAGTATTTTTTGTTATAGCAGCCCAATCTGACTAAGATATTCTGCATATACATCTCAGGGAACAGTCTGTCAAACTTTTTATTAATTTTTCCTAAATTAGAAACTTTAAGAATAATTTCTGCTCACATTTTAGGAAATGGATAAAACTCATTTGATTATCAGTCATGCTTAAGAACAGATTCAGGCTATTTTTTTTTTTTTTTCTTAATATAAAGGCCATGCTTGTCTCTAGAAAATGCAGTGTAAGGAGAGAGGTGAAATTGGTGAGTTCTGTCAGGGCAGGGCTGCTGGGCTTAGATCATAAAAGTATTGATATTCATTTAAGTTCTTTCTAATTAGCTATGTATATATTCATTGATAGAAAAGAAACATATTGCATGGATATATTTATACTAAGAATTATTCATCATTTAGCTGAAGTAAATTATAAGAATCTAAGTTACATACCTCTCTTTTATTACATTTTCTTGATGATTTGGTTCTCCTTAGCCATTTCTTGTTTGTAGAACTTGTTTTAAAAATTCCTTGCAGTGATAGCTCATTTTCCGTTTCTATTGTAACATACCTTCTATGTTGGTCACATCTACTTTAGTCACTCTTCTGCCCACTGGCTATCATTAATGAGAACAACTGTGCAACATGAGCATTCTGAGCTGGCACACTGAGCACACCCCGGCATAAAGTTAGCAACTCTGAAAACCGCCCTTGGGGTTCGATTTGTTGTGGTGCGTAATACCACCTCTTTAGTACAGCTTGCTTTTTCACTCTTAGAGATTCCATTGTCTCTCTCATTCATCAACTTCTGAAGATGTGGTCCACCACCAACAACCAAAAGGGAAGTCAATTTTTATTCCCTTTAACATTACACATGATGTTTCTGCTTGTTCCCCGGTTGGAAGAGTATTAGCAACATTCATGTAAAAGAAAGGAATTCTTAAAGGGATGAAATCCATTTCAAAGATAGTTATGGCGAATGCCATAATAATTATCCACTTTGAGCCAGAATTTCCTTTTCTGCTCATAATTAATGTTGTCCCTTTGAAGAACAGCCATGACACTTAAAGGCATAAATATTTCTTTAATGGTTTCTTTAATGTATTCACAAGTTCCTTTAGGCAATAGAGTCCTTCAATAACACTGTTTGCTCTTCTCTCAATTTGCATAATCTTATTGCTAAGGGGATATTGAAAACTCTGAGCAAGAAATAAGTAGGCTCCACTCAGTAAATTATTTATAAAGTCAAGAAGGAATTTTAGTGCCTTTTCTTCAGAATTAGAGTATGATTTCAGTGCTTCAAATAAACTGAGGAGTCTCTCAACTGAATTTGTTAAAGAGAGACAACAGTTTTTGAATGTGAGTGAATTGAGCACTACAGAATGCCCAGAAAATTACCAAAGCCCTTTAATTACTCAGTTCAAACAGCATTAATGCTGAAATTAGAGAACAATTTTATGACAATTACTTTGATGTCAATAGAAAGAACATCAGCTGCTGTTTGAGCAGCATTATGCAGAATATGGGCAAGACAGCCAACCCTGCCACAGAATCATTTATTATGCCACTTTCAATAAACATTGTCTTCTGCACCTTTACACAAACATCCAGCAAAATGTGTACTTGTATTATTTCCATGAAAAGAAGTACCTTTTTTTCATTAACCACTAAGTCAATAAGAGAATCTCTGTGAAAATCTGCTAACATTATTGATGTCTGCTCTGAAAGATATCTTACTTGGGACAGCCATAGAAGCAAGCGTTTTACAGGGGAAACATATTGTATGAGCAAAGGGAATTAATATTTTTGCATTGTGATTACTTGGTTTTGCCTCTGGGTCTGTGCTGTAAAAAGGTGAGGTAGTTGGAGCTTTGATAATCTCTGTGATAGTAAATGGAGTAGTTACATATTTTATTATTGCAGGAGATTTTGTGTTGGCACTTGTAAATTTTCTTGCAATGTTGGAATCAGAAAATACTTTTGGCAGCAGTACGTTAAGGCAGTCATTTGAGCTGAAAGACTGAAGGTGATATACAGTGTGGAAGTCATCACAACTTCTGCAATTATTTTATCTTCATGTGAATTCCTGTAAAGCAAAAAAAAAAAAAAAAAAAAAAAAAAAGGTAGTTTATCACTTTCTTTGGTACTAGTTGAGGAAATCACACATCTCTTATGTTTATCTGTTAGCCTGTGCTAGTTTATGTCTGACTTTCCACTCTTTCTATATTGAATGAACGATTGCATCCTGAACACAGAGTTTTGTGGGGGCCAAGGCCCTTGGTCCCCTGGAGGTTTGCTGAAAATCACTGACATGAGGTAGATTAATTAATAGGAGAAAAGTGTCGACAAAAAGGAGTCAAACTCTAAAATGTTTGAAGAGATTTATTCTGAGTCAGATGTGAGGACCATGAGCCATGACATAGCCCTAGGAGGTCCTGTGAACATGTGTTCAAGGTGGTTAGGTGACAGCTTGGTTTTCTATGTTTTAGGGAGACATGAGACATCAATCAATACATGTAAAATATGCATTGGTTCAATTGGTTCAGTCCAGAAAGGTAGGACAACTTGAAATGGTCAGCGGGGTGTGGGGAAGGGGGAGCTTACGGGTCATAGGTGGATTCTAAGATTTTTCTGATTGGCAATTGGTTGAAAGAGTTGAGTTATTACCTAAAGACCTAGAATCAATAGAAAGGAGTGTCCAGGTTAAGATAAGGGGAAATGTGTGTGGAGACCAAGGTTATTATTGTATAGAGTAGATGGCAAATGTCTCTTATCAGGACTTAAAAGGTGACAGACCCTTATTATCTCTCCTGGGTCAGGAAAAGACCTGGAAAGAGGACAGGACTCTACGGAAGATAGATTTCCCCACAATAGACAGCTTTACAGGGGCATTTAAAAATATGTCAAAATATATTTTGGGGTAAAATACTTCGATTTCTTTCAGGGCCTTGTATCTGCATGTGATGCTATACTATAGTCAGGTTGGAATTTGGCATCTTATTGCTAAAAATAGTCTGTTTTTTTTTTTTTTTTTTAAAGGCCGAGTCTCACTCTGTCCTCCAGGCTGGAGTGCAGTGGCATGATCTTGGCTCACTGCAACCTCTGCCTCCTGGGTTCCAGCAATTCTCCTGCCTCAGCCTCCTGAGTAGCTGGGATTATAGGCGCATGCCACCACGCCCAGTTAATTTTTGTATTTTTAGTAGAGATGGGGTTTCCCCATGTTGACCAGGCTCATCTTGAACTCCTGACCTCAAGTGATCTGCCTGCCTCGGCCTTCATTTTTTTTTTAATCTTGGTTTATTTTATTACTTTACATCTCAGGGAGTTCTCCTATCTAGAGAACAGATAAATATTTGCCTATATTTTCACCTAGATTATTTTATTTCATTTTAAGTTCCAGAATATGTGCAGAATGTGCAGGTTTGTTACATTTGTAAACATGTGTCATGATGGTTTGCTGCACCACCTATCAATCTATCACCTAGGTATTAAGCCCAGCATGCATTAGATATTTTTCCTGACACTCTACCTCCCAGCTCACCACATCCCCTACACCAGGCCCCAGTGTGTGTTTTTCCCCTCCCTGTGTCCATGTGTTATAATCATTCAGCTCTCACTTATAAGTGAGAACATGCGTTGTTTGGTTTTCTGTTCCTGCGTTACTTTGCTGAGGATAATGGCTTGCAGCTTCATCCATGTCCCTGCAAAGAACACGATCTCATTCCTTCTTATGTTTGCATAGTATTCCATGGTGTATCTGTACCACATTTTCTTTATCCAGTCTATCATTGATGGGCATTTGGGTTGATTCTATGTCTTTGCTATTGTGAATAGTGCTGCAATGAACGTACATGTGCATCTATCTTTATAATAGCATGATTTATATTCTTTTGGGTATATACTCAGTAATGGGATTGCTGAGTCAAATATTATTTCTGGTTCTAGGTCTTTGGAGAATCACCACACTGTCTTCCACAATGTTTTAACTAATTTACATCCCCACCAACAGTATCAAAGCCTTCCTATTTCTTCACAGCCTTGTCAACATCTGTTGTTTCTTCACTTTTTAATAATCGCCATTCTGAAAGGCATGAGATTGAATCTTATTGTGGTTTTGATTTGCATTTCTCTGAAAATCAGTGATGTCAAGCTTTTTTTCCTATGTTTGTTGGCTGCGTAAATGTCTTCTTTTGAGAAGTGTCTGTTCATGTCCTTTGTCCACTTCTTAATCGGGTTGTTTGTACTTTTCTTGTAAATTTGTTTAAGTTTCTTTTGTAGATTCTGGATATTAGACCCATGTCAGATGGATAGATTTCAAGAATTTTCTCCCATTCTGTAGGTTGTCTGTTCACTCTGATGATAGTTTATTTTGCTGTGTAGAGCTCTTTAGTTTAATTAGATCCCATTTGTCAGTTTTTGCTTTTGTTGCAACTGCTTTTGACGTTTTTGTCATGAAATCTTGCCGGTGCCTATGTCCTGAATGGTACTGCCTAGATTTTCTTACAGCGTTTTTATAGTTTTGGGTTTTGCATTTAAGTCTTTACTCCATCATGAGTTAATTTTTGTATAAGGTGGAAGGAAGGGGTCTAGTTTCAGTTTCCTGCTTATGGCTAGCCACTTCTCCCAGCACTATTTGTTAAATAGGGAATTCATTCCCCATTGCTTGTTTTTGTCAGGTTTGTCAAAGAGCAGACGGTTGTAGATGTGTGGTCTTATTTCTGAGTTCTCTATTCTGTTCCATTGGTCTATGTGTCTGTTTTTGCACCAGCACCATGCTGTTTTGGTTACTGTAGCCTCATAAAATGAGTGAGAGAAGTCCCTTCTTTTCAATTGTTTGGAATAGTTTGAGAAGAAATGGTACCATCTCCTCTTTGTACCTCTGGTAGAATTCAGCTGTAAATCTGTCTGGTTCTGAGCTTTTTTTTGGTTGGTAAGCTATTTATTACTGCCTCAATTTCAGAGCTTGTTATTGGTCTATTCAGGGATTCAACGTCTTCCTGGTTCAGTCTTGGGAGGGTGTGCGTGTCCAGGAATTTATCCATTTCGCCTAGATTTTCTAGTTTATTTGCATAGGGGTGTTTATAGTATTCTCTAATGGTAGTTTGTATTTCTGTGGGATCAGTGATGATATCCCCTTTATTATTTTTTATTGTGTCTAATTGATTCTTCTTTATCAGTCCAGCTAGCAGACTATCTATTTTATTAACTTTTTTTCAAAAAACTAGCTCCTAGATTCATTGACTTTTTTGAAGGGTTTTTTGTGTCTCTACCTCCTTCAGTTCTGCTCTCATTTTCAGTATTTCTTGTCTCCTGCCAGCTTTGAGGTTTGTTTGCTCTTGGTTCTTGTTCTTTTAGTCGTGATGTTAGGATGTCAATTTGAGTTCTTTCTAGCTCTTTGATATGGGCATTTAGTGCTATAAATTTTCCACTCAACACTACTTTAGTTGCATCCCAGAGATTCTGGTACATCGTCTCTTTGTTCTCATTGGTTTCAAAGAACGTCTTGATTTCTGCCTTAATTTTATTAGTTACCTAGGAGTCATTCAAGAGCAGGTTGATCAGTTTCCATATAGTTGTGTAGTTTTGAGTGAGTTTCTTAATCTTGAGTTCTAACTTGCTCGTACTGTGGTCTGAGAAACTGTTATGATTTCAGTTCTTTTGTATTTGCTGAGGCATATTTTACTTCCAATTAGGTGATCTATTTTAGAGTAAGTGCCATGTGGTGCCAAGAAGGATGTACATTCTGTTGTTTTTGGATAGAGAGTTCTGTAAGATATCTATCAGGTTCACTTGATTCAGAGCTGAGTTCAAGTCCTGAATATCTTTGTTAATTTTCTGTCTTGATGATCTGTCTAATATTGACAGTGCAGTGTTAAAGTCTCCCGCTATTATTGTGTGGGAGTCTAAGTCTCTTTGTAGGTCTCTAAGAACTTGTTTTATGAATCTGGGTGCTCCTGTATTGGGTGCATATATATTTAGGATAGTTAGCTCTCCTTGAATTGAACCCTTTACCATTATGCCCTTCTTTGTCAATTTTGATCTTTATTGATTTAAAGTCTGTTTTGTCAGAAAGTAGGATAGCAACCGCCACTTTTTTCTGCTTTCCATTTGCTTGGTAGACTTGCCTCCATTCCTTTACTTTGAGCCTATGTGTGTCTTTGCACATGAGATGAGTCTCTTGAATTCAACACACCGATGGGTCTTGACCCTATGCAGGTTGCCATTTTGTGTTGTTTAATTAGGCATTTAGCCCATTTACATTTAAGGTTAATATTGTTATGTGTGAATTTGATCCTGTCATCATGATGCTAGCTGGTTATTTTGCAGACTTGTTGATGTAGTTGTTTCTAGTGTCATTGGTCTGTGTACTTCAGTGTGTTTTTGTAATGGCTAGTAGTAATGGTTCTTCCTTTACATATTTAGTGCTTCCTTCAGGAACTCTTGCAGTGCAGTCCTGGTGGTAATGAATTCCTTCAACATTTGCTTATCTGAAAAGGATTTTATTTTTCCTTTGCCTATAAAGCTTAGTTTGGCCAGATATGAAATTCTAAGTTGGAAGTTCTTTTCTTTATGAATGTTGAATATTGGCCCATAATCTCTTCTGGCTTATAGGGTTTCTGCTGAGAGATCTGCTGTTAGTCTGATGGGCTTCCCTTTGTAGGTGATCAGGCCTTTCTCTCTGACTGCCCTTAACACTTTTTCTTTCATTTCCACGTCAGAGAATCTAATGATTATGTGTCTTGGGATTGGTATTCTCATGGAGTATCTTACTGGGATTCTCTGTTCTCTGGATTTCCTGAATTTGAGTGTTGGTCTGTCTTGCTAGGTTGGGGAAGTTCTCTTGGATGATGTCCTGAAGTGTGTTTTCTAACTTGGTTCCAGTCTCCCCATCTCTTTCAGATACCCCAGTCAGTCATAGGTTCAGTTTTTTTACATAATCCCATAGTTCATGGAGGTTTTGTTCATTCCCTTTCATTCTTTTTTCTCTGATCTTGTCTGTCTTATTTCAGCAAGATAGTCTTTAAAATTATTTAATCTGCTTGTTCTATTTGACTACTGATACTCGTGGTTGCATTGTGAAGTTCTCATGTTGTGTTTTTCAGCTCCATAAGGTCATTTATGTTCCTCTGTAAACTGGTTTTTCTGGTTAACAGCTACTGTGATGTTTTATCATGGTTCTTAGCTTCTTTGCATTGGGTTAGAACATGCTCCTTTAGCTCAGTGAAGTCTGTTATTATTCACCTTCTAAAGCCTTCTTCTGTCAGCTCATCTATCTCAACCTCAGCCCAGTTCTGTGTCCTTGCTGCAGAGGTGTTGTGATCATTTGGAGGAGAAAGGGTACTCTGGCTTTTTCAGTTTTCAGATTTTTTTCATTGATTCTTTCTCATCTTCACAAGTTTATCTACCTTCGATCTTTGAGGCTGCCAATTTTTAGGGGGGTTTTGTGGGGACTTTTTTGTTGATAATGCTATTGTTTCTGTTTTTCTTTTAACAGTCAAGCCCCTCTTCCATAGGGCTGCTACAGTTTTCTGGGGGGTCACTCCAGACCCTATTTGCCTGAGTCCCTCCTGAACCCAGAGGTGTCACCAGAAAGGCTTCAGAACAGCAAAGATGGCTGCCTGCTCCTTCCTCTGGGAGCTCTGTTCCAGAAGGGCCCTAACTTGACGCCAGTGAGAATGCGCCTGTATAAGGTGTCTGGTGACCCCTGTTGGGGGTCTCACCCAGTCAGGATGCACAGGATCAGGGACCTACTTGATGAAGCACTCTGGCTGCCCCTTTGTGGAGGGGGTGTGCTGTGCTGGGAGGAATCCCACTCATTGGAACTGCCCAGATTCCTCAGAGCTAGCAGGGGAAAATATTAAGTCCACTGATCTGTGGAGACCATGGTCGCCCCTCCTGACAGGGCCTTCACTTCAGGGAGATCAGATTTCTCCTGGCTGGAGTTCCTGAAATCCCCATAGGGAGACCCTGCCCGGAGAGAAAGGATAGGTCGGGTCCGGCCTAAAGAGGCAGTCTGGCCAGGATCTGCCACAGTCACTGTGCTGTGCTGTGGGGAATTCCTCCTCCGTCCAAACTGCCCAGTCTCCCCAACACCAGCGGCAGAAAACAGCAGACTGGAGCTGCAGTGATAGCAGCCGTCCCTTCCCCCGGGAACTTGGTAGTCTCCAGCAGTCTCCAGCCAAGTGGCCACCGAGAATATGCAAAGCTCTGGGCTTGGGACCCAAGGCCCTGGTGGCGTGGGCTCATGAAGGGCATCTCCTGATTAGCGGATTGCACAGATCCATGGAAAAGGCGTGGTTTCCCAGGTGGGGTAGCACAATCCCTCACTGCCTCCCTTTGCCCTGTGCAGCTCCCAGGTGGGTCGCTGCTCCATCCTGCTTTTCCTTGCTCTCTGTAGGTTGTGCCAACTGCCTAGTGAGTCCCAATGAGTGAACCTAGATACCTTAGTTGCCAGTGAGGATTCACTCGCTGTTTTCATTCTTCTTGGTGGGAGCCTCCAACCGCAGCTATTCCTAGTCGGCCATCTTGCCCCCTCCCTCACCTCTGTTCTGTCATTCTTAAGAGCTTGGTTTTAATGTTAATGCTGGTCAGTTGTGCCTGAAATTCCAGAGGGAGGAGGGTATAATGAGGCACATTTGACACCCCTTTCTCATCATACCCTGAACTAGTTTTTCAGGTTTCCTTTGGAATGCTCTTGGCTAAGAGTAGGGTCTATTCAGGTGGTTGGGGGGCTTAGAATTTTATTTTTGATTTACGAAAGGCATACAATTTAATGTCTATACACAGGTGTCTTCAGAATGAAGACCCAGCATCTCAATGAAGTACAGAAGCTTATATACCATTTTGAGGTTATAGAAAGAACAGAGGCTTGGATCCTGGCAAAACAGGTTACGGGAGTGGGAGAAGAGAAATTCTATTGAGGTGCAATAAATGATTATTAGGGAGAATGATTGGATGGGAAACAGAAATTAACTTGTAAATGGTTCTCTTTGGTATTCGAATGATCCTTGGGGACAGTCATTATCTTGAAAAAGGTCTCTTCAGGTGTGGTCACATCTTGGTCTTCTTCTCTGCGATAATGTGACAACAGGGAGGGGAAGATAAATCATTTGTTTTCCATGGTGGCTGTGAACTTTAGACAGATAAAGGAACTTCAGCTTCTTTGGGAGAGGTGGTGGGGGCAGGGAGGGAGGTCAGCGAGAACTTGAGTCTTCTTCAGTTCAGCATCTTAAAGTGCCATGTTTGGGGGTATCATTTTCTGAGCCCCAACAGATTCAAAGTACTTTTTTTTTCTGTTTAGTAAATGTTCATTGTTCAAATAAGTTATCACAAAATTTACACTTGTGTTTTGGCATTTTTGGACTTCAATACATAAATAAAACATAGACTAAAAAAGACTGAGCTTCATAACCTCACAGCTGCCTAGGCACATCTATTACTCACAAGTCTGAACTCATAACTAATCATAAACAGGAGTTTGAACAGATGAAACAAAATGATTATGAGCTCATGAACTAAAAAAATGTTGAACTTGATGTTGGATACAAAAATATGGGCACTTCCCATTTGCCTGGCGGGGAGAGCTGTGTTTTTAGGGCTTGGGCTCCCAGATTGAAGCCAAGCTGACCTCATCTAGGGTTTTGGGGACCGTGGGCTTGGGCTGGGTGAACTGGAAAAAACAGCAGGTTTCAGGACTGGGGTTTATTGGAAGTTTGGGGTATCACCAACATGCTTCCTTTCAGAAGCCTGGCCTCGGATAGGAAGCTGGTCTTCAGAGCACAAGGACGGACCTGAAGTTAGCGCTGATTAGTGATGGTGACTTGTTCGTGACTTGGGGCTTTGGCCAAACAGCAGTCTTTTCCTTTCTGGAATATGAAAAATAAATACTTTTAATTCTTAGCCCTTCCTCACCTCCCCCCACTCCCCCACCAGCCACCATCAGCCACACCCTCAGGCAAGCTGTAAGGCGCACTCAGACCTTGGTTGTGAAGGTCTGGCTTTCTGTGAGTGGTGCCATTTTAGTGATTCAGACCTCAATTACTGTGGTGGTAAATTAGCTCTAACTGCCACATTTTTGTAATTTATTGGAAAAAAAGAAAGCTGAATACAGGACATTTAGGGCATCCTGACAAAGCAATACAGGATGCAGGGCCAAAGCATTAAATACAGGACATGCCCTGTATATACAAGATGCCAGGTTACCCTAATTTAGGAGTCTGTGGAGCTGAAGTGGGTCATAGCTTTTTTTTTTTTTTTTGCTTCTACTCACTATTTTAAGACAAATGTGAAGTTTAACCATGAAACAGACTTTCAGATCCCTGATTTCTAAGTGAGCCATGATAGAATGGCTCCAGACAGTTGACTAGACAGTGGGGTCTTCCCTGAACATGCTGAAAGGTGATGAAAGGACACCATGGTTGCAAAACTCCACTAAACGTCTCTCTTAACGCGACTGCTCATCCCCAGGCATCAGCCAAACTCCTGTGGGCAGCATGGCCGGGGCCCTTCCCACAGAGAACGGGGCCAGCAGAGTTCCTCTGGGGATCTCTGCTTCTAGGAGCCCCAGAAGAGCACCTGGCAGTGTGTAGTCACAGAACCCTTTGTGCAGTTGGTGATGGGCAGGTGTTTCCCATAGTTTCTATAAAAACAATTAGACTGTGAGACAGTTTAGAGAAAGACTAGCTTCATGGCAAATATGTCAAATAAAAAGCCCTCACTTTCCCAGGAACACCTGTCAGAGAGTGATGAGAAAAGCTATTCACTTGGAAACAGAAACAAAAAATACACAACGTGGATGAGAATGAGATGAATGAGAGCTGTAGGAGCAACCAGGGACCTTCTGGGAAATGTCAGGAGGGAAAGAAAACCGAGAAGAGAGAGATAGGAGACACGTTCAGGGACAAGAAGGTGGAACATTGCTAAATGCAATTGCTTTTCTCAAATTAACATGTGGGCTTAATGCAAATCCAGATCTTTGAAAGTATTAAAAGTATTCCAAGTGAATGAACATTTGAGAAAATAACCTAAAGAAAAAGACAAAGCATATGCACAAGATTATCAGAGATTCTGGAACCAAATAGAAGCGATAAAAAATTCAAGTGGCTATATAGATAGTGCTGTTGAATTAAGATACACAAGCAAAAGTATGGACACTTAGACTAAAGGTAAAGAATGAAAGCACAGCAGTGTCTGAAACTTGTCAGGGTAACTTTCTCAAAAAGGGAGAGGGAAAAGATTATTTAATGAATGTATTTGGAATTACTGGATCTCAATCTTGGGAGGGAGCATAATGGGCTCTGTACCTTCTATCATACACTAAAATTAAAGTCAGCTAAATAAAAGAATTCCCTGGAAAAAAATAAGGCTTTAAAAAGTAGCAGAAAATATAAAATTACAGTCTCATGGAAGACTAAAATTCCTCAGCCTTGAAGCAATGGGAGGGATCACACAGAAAAAGTTAAACAGTTTTTAAAATAAGGATGTTAAATTATATGTCATTAAAAAAAGCCACTGAAGTCACAGGCATAGTGGCTCGAGCCCATAATTCCAGCTACTCAAGAGGTTGGGGTGGGAGGACTGCTCAAACATTTTCCTATAGCAATGAGGCCTGGAATTGAGGGTGAATGATATAAAAACATTTACCCCAAAATATATTTATTTGACATATTTTGAGATGGCTGTCACAGAGCCAGCAGACAGAAGTAGCCCTGCAAAGCTATCTTTTGAAGGGGGAAATTTATATCTGTAGCGCATCTGCAGGAAGCAGCTAGGTCTTCCCTTGTCCATATCTAGGAAAGAGTGAGTTTGATACCTTACACATCTGAAAGAAACGTGCCATCTATTCTTCAAAGGATGCAACCAGTGAGGTTTCATCTACATAACAAGACTGGTTGGCAGCCAGGCCTCCTCTTCTCTCCCTCCCATTACCTGTTTTGCCATTATAACCTGATTTACCACCATAACATGTTTTTGCCTGTGCTCTGGGCTCCCATTCTTTCTGTAACCTCAAGATGATATGGAAGCTTCTGCACCCCATTGGTGAGCTGAACAATCACTCTGTGGTTCTCCCTGTGTTTACATTAATAAAATCTATATTAATTTTCTCCAATTACTCTGCCTTCTGTGAGTTTTCAGTGAGACTTCAGAGGGTAAAGGAGAAGTTTTTCCCTTGTTCCCTACAAGGGTCAGGCAGGTTTGTTCAGAATATCTACCTAGGGAATTTTCAGAAGTTGAGTTTCTTCAGTCATGTCAGGAAGACAATAATCCCTACTTTCTTAGACTTGTTGAGGAAATGAACACTAATGATACATTAACCTAAAGGGAAGAAGCTGAGGCAAACAATATAAGTAGAGAGTTTATTGGGGCCAGGCTTAAGGATTGCAACCCAAGAGCATAGACTCAAGTTGCCCTGGATATATACTCCAATTAGCAGCACTTACAAGTGGATTTGTAAAGGCAAAAAGGGGGTCAGGGAGTGAACTGATACAAAGTTGTTTGCCAAGAATTCTCATTGGTTTACAGAAATAACATTTATTAGTGGTTGGCTACACATTGCTATTCTACAAGGTGTGAGTTACAGTGTCCAGCTTGGCATTGTTAGGTTAATTTATAGCTACTTGTGGCAATAGCAAGCAGTTCCAAGAGATGAAAACATAGCTCAAGGGGGAAGTAGGACATGATTGCTGTCTCATTTTAATGTTTCTCTGGGTCTGATAATTTAAAAGGACTTGCATTTCTCAGATAAAAGTTCTTTTCTTTTCTCATAACAAATATAGAGCATCTGACATACAGATGCTAAAAATAACTCTGATTATCACTACCACAAACACGACACCTGAAGCATTCACTGACATTTTTTATGAGAAGAAAACTAAGGATATGAATAAATAAACTTATCCTTTCCCATTTATCTTTTCATTCAATTTTTTCCTTCTTTATCTGTAAAAGAAAAGTGTAAATAGCAAACAATCATCTGTAAGCTGATCCACTCTTTTAAGATTTCCTAACATACAATTAAAGCATCTTTGAGGATGGGTAGTTCAAATTTTTTAAAGAACTAAAAAGAATGAAAAATTCTTGACACTTGTATTAAAACCTGTTGTGTTAGCCTATTTTTGTATTGCTGTAAAGGAATACCTGAGACTGGGTAATTTATAAAGAAAAGAAGTTTATTCGACTCACTGTTCTGCAGGCTGTACAAGCATGGCACCAATATCTGCTTGGCTTCTGGTGAGGGCTCAGGGAGCTTACAATCATGGTAGAAGGCTCAGGGGGAGCAGGCACATCACGTGACAAGAGAGGGAGCAAGAGAGCGAGGGGAGAGGCACCGCACACTTTTAAACAACCAGATCTCATGTGAACTAACTGAAGAAGAACTCACTCATCATCAAGGGGAGGATGCTAAACCATTCATGAGAAATCCATCCCCATGATCCAATACCTCCCACCAGGTCCCACCTCTAACATTGGAAATCCCATTTCAACATGAGATTTGGAGGAAAACAACATCCAAACCATATCACCAGGACACATCTCAGCTACTATGTCCATTGTCCATTCACATGTGTCACTTCAGAAGCAAAAGGCAGAGGTCAGCAGAGTGACCAGCCTGCCAACAGCCTTATTGAGGGCCCAGAAAGCCCCAGGGACAGGGCTGGATGCTGTGGGTACAGACCCATCGCCCTGACTCTGAAGGCCTTATAATCTCGTGGGCCATGTAAGGGCAAATACAAATTTAAAATAAGATGCAGAGTCTCCTGTAAAAGTGAGGGAAGAGACACACCACCTCCTTCCCTTTCATTACAGTATCTACTTTCTCTGCCACTTTCAATGTAGATAAATCTGTTTAAAAGCTAAAAAGCCTCTTGCTGGTTTTACAACTGTGAACCAAAAATAAATCCTAAGCCCCTCAACTGACTGAATGGGCCCCCTTTTGGCCAACGGGACCCCGGAGAAATCTGAAAAACTAAATTCCAGGCCACGATGGGAAGGGCGATTGTTAACACCTCATTATTCCCCTCTCCCTTTTGGAGTTTAGGCACAACTGATTAGCATTAAGGTTAAAATAGAGATCGTAAGACTGACAAAACACACTCTTTGTGGTAATAACAAATTATAATTAAGACCTAGGGCCTTGCAAGGCAAGAGTTAAGTCACACCCTGTAAACCATAAAATCTTTTTAAATGAGTTTTAAAAATTAACCTAGTACAGGCCAGGTGCAGTGGCTCATGTCTGTAATCCCAGCACTTTGGGAGTGCGAGGCAGGTGGATCATGAGGTCAGGAGATTGAGACCATCCTGGCTAACACGGTGAAACCCCTCTACTAAAAATACAAAAATTAGCTGGGCATGGTGGCAGGCGCCTGTAGTCCCAGCTACTCAGGAGGCTGAGGCAGGAAAATGGTGTGAACCCGGAAGGCGGAGCTTGCAGCGAGATCGCACCACTGCACTCCAGCCTGGGCAACAGAGACTCTGTCTCAAAAAAAAAAAAAAAAAAAAAAAATTAACCCAGTACAATGTGGCTTACTGTCCAAGCTGACTCTGGTATAACATCACATGACAGCAGACCCTGAAAAAAATCAAAATATTTTACCCCCAGATTTATTTCTTTGACATATTTTGAAATAACTCTGCAAAGCTGTCTTTTGTGGGAGAAATTTGCATCTGTAGAGAATCTCCATAAATGCAGCCAGTTCTTATATTAGCTGTGAGTCTGACACATTTAAGGTCTGAAAAGAGGCATTGACCATCAATTTTCTTTGAAGACTGCTGCCTATAAGGCTTCATCTACATAACAAGGGCCTTGGCCCCCACAACTCACATGTCTTAACTCAAGCTTTCTTTCTATTGATTGCAAGTCTTTAGACAAAGCTCAACTCTCTCAACCAATTGTCAACTAAAGAATTCCTAAAACCCATCTACCACTTGTAAGCCCTCACTTTGAGTTGTCCCACCTTAGCGGGTTGAACAACAATGTACACCTTCCATGTGTTGATTGATGCCTTTGCCTGTAACTCCTGTCACCCTAAAATGTATAAAACCAGGCTGTAACCTAACTGCCTCAGGCACACTTACTCAGGACCTCTTGAGACAGTGTTGTCCAGGTCATGAGCACTCATACTGACTCAAAATAAACCTCTTTAAAATGTATTACAATTTGGTTTTTCTGTTAACACAGCCCAGGAATGCCCTTCTCAAAGACCTGGGAGCCATCTCTTTGTAAAGTCAGCATCCAAGGGAGATAGCATCCTATCTCCCAGTTTCTGTGGGAGAGTAAGAGGCTAACACTGGTGGGCACTGGCTCCAAGTTGCAAACATACCTCCTGTCATGAAGATAGGAGTTTTTTTGTTTATTTTGTTTTTGTGTTTTTAGAAAGCCAACTGCTAACTCAGATTACCCTTGCAATTACCAGGTAAATTAGTATGAACTATGTGTGACAAGTGGTGCTGTCAAGTCCCCTTACTGGAGGACAATTTACAATTTATCTGGACAACACAGATAGAGTGGGTTGTCTCTGCCTGTCTATATTAGGGGACAAGCATTCTCTCTGGCTTCCCAATCTCTTGCTAGGTTGCATATTATGTACACCACATTGCGGTATAATGCTTATTCAGTAATAAAACAGTTTTCTTTACTATCTATGTGGATGTTGCAGGACTTTCTCCTTAGTTCAGCTAAAAGCCAGGTTCTTGTCACACGGCCATGAAAGATTAGGCTCGCAGACACTTTGATGGGTGAGAAAAATGGAATTTATTGGGCAAAAAGAAAAAAAAAGGGAAACAGGAACTCTCAGCAAAGCAAGTCCACCCTGGAGCAGGAGAGGCCAGGCTCCTGTCCCCTGCAAATGGTGCAAACTTCCTGAGGCTCCACCCCAATGAGCACTCCTCCCAGTGTGCAGGCTGGTTGGAGGGTCTCTGGTGGGGGGACCCCATTATACTTGGCTGTTTTCACAGAGAGGTTTTATGGTTTGGAAGATTTTTTTCTTAATCGTATTTCTCCCAAGTCATGAAGGGGTGCTGGGTGAGTCATGGTGTGCAGTAAGCACAAGAGTGGAGGGTTGCATGGTCATCAGTGAAATGAGAATAACAGTGTTACCCCCAGTGTTACAACAATAATTTACTTAAATAGCATATGCAGATTCCAGAAGCTGGGCCTGTGCTCAGGACTTGTGTGTTCCCAGTCCTCACTCTAGTACAGAAATAAAGGAAGATGACCCAGTGGAATGAGGAGGTTGGTCATGTCCCTGGAGTGATGGAACATGTGGCTCAGGCCATGTTGACTCCAAAACATGAAGGGATTTGATGAATTGGATCGCCGCTGGGCCCCACCAACACAGACCTGCCAGGACAGATTTTACCTTGTACTTTTTTCACTGGTATGAGCCTCTCTGTGCCTAGCTGTGCTGAAAAGGGGAAATGCAACAAAATATGAGCAAGGGAGATATTTTGGCATTCTTTTCTAAGGAAGCCAAAAGAATTGCTGATTTTACAAGGAAACTTTGGTCTCTGAAGATTTTAATGCTAATTTTGCAGATTTGGAAATCTCATAAATGACTGGAAATCTCAGTCATTTATGGAGTATTTAAAGCAAAATCCCAAGTTCTGAGAATTATTGAATCACAGACTTCCAAGCCTCATGAACTCTGAGTGAAATCACTTTTGCAAAGATTATGGCATTGAGAGAAGTCTAGCATGGCTGACTCCACCTTGCTTGTAGCCTCACAGGCTGTCTGTCCTCGCTCACTCCTAGGCATAGGCCAAGCTAACGAGAGGAGGAATTCACTTTACAGTTTAACTTTGAAGCAAGGATATTAATAGTTCTTCCCAGCCTGGCACGGTGGCTCACGCCTGTAATCCCAGCACTTTGAGAGGCCAAGGCAGGTGGATCACAAGGTCAGGAGTTTGAGACCAGCCTGACCAACATGGTGAAACCCAGTCTCTACTAAAAATACAAAAATTAGCCAGGCGTGGTGGCAGGCACCTGTAATCCCAGCTACTCAGGAGGCTGAGGCAGGAGAATCACTTGAACCCGTGAGGCAGAGGTTGCAGTGAGTCAAGATTGCACTATTGCACTCCAGCCTGGGTGAGAGAGTGACTCCATCTCAAAAAAACAAAAATAGTTGCTCCCTAAAACTGATCTGCCCTCCTTGTTTGGGGGCCACAACCACCTTTGTAAGACTAGTGAAAGGCCACAAGGTCAGGATTATGGGAGGGGCCTGAACTCTGCTAAAATGTAGGCACAGTTTCTATAATTTCTTACTGCTCAGGAGTCACACGGCCAAAGGTTACAAGATTTGTGACTTCCCCAATTGCTCCTATAGATAACATCATCATTGTAAAAGCTAGGATTGGTCTTTTGAGATGTTTTTCAGACTGATCCCATCTGGACGCATGACTCATGACTCATGAATCAACTCGTCCTGTAGCCCCCAACCCAGGCAGGCTCTGCACATGAAGACCATTTTCCACACCCCTATGATTGCATCCCAAACTAATCAGCAGCACCCATTTCCTAGATAGTTATCCTTGAGAAATTCTGACCTCCAAGTCTTCAGGGAGATTGATTTGAGTAATAACTCCATCTTCCACATGGGCAGCCTCAGGATAACTAAACTCTTTCTTTACTGCAATATTACAGTCTCAGTGAATTGGTTTTGTCTCTGTAGTGTGCAGGAAGAAGCTGCCAGGTGATTACATGAACAAGGCCCATATCTGGGGCCAGGATTCTCAGTGCTGAGGTGGCTGGCTGCTGGTGACAATCCAGAGCATGACCTACCAACCTGTCTGTTATAAAAAAGAGAGCCAGGTGCCAGGGACAACTGGGCTTAAAGGAACGCAGTAACATCTGTGGCCAAGGAGAGGGTACTTCAGAACCAGCTTCTGAATCCCTATCCCTGGAAACATACAAAAAAACCAAGGGAAAACAAAACAGGTGGAAACTTCACAGCCCCCAAAGTAGAAAAAAGTGCCAAGATGCCACATGTTCCATGGAATTCCTGCTAGATGCACTAAAAATGGGGCCAGACCAGTGGCTGGTCACATCCCTTCCCAGGAGTTGGCATATCCAGGGACGTGTGTAGAGAAGGGACTGCAGAGGTCCACTCTTGGTCTCTCATTTGGAGGGAGGAGGTCAGGAGCCTGGCTGGACCATGGGAAACACCAGCTGCTTGAGTAAGATGACGGGTCTGAATAAACAACTTGGAATCTATTAAATGGGATTTTCAAATAAAGGATGGTGGTGAGTCTAGCTTGTAAGAGACTCAAATGTGCAGCATCCTTGTGAGAAGGGCACAGCAGTGTATGCTAAGCATTCTTAAGGAAATTAAGAGCACCAAAAAAGATCAAAAGGGGGTCAAAGCAAATACCTTGAGATGACAAAGAGGACAAAATGTAACAGAAGGAGTGAGAGGTGACAATGGGCTAGTAGCCCTCACTCTCAGCGCCTCCTTGGCCTTGGCGTCCACTCTGGTGGCGCTTGAGGAGCCCTTCAGCCCACCACGGGCACTGTGGGAGCCCCTCTCTGGGCTGGCTGAGGCCAGAGCCTCCTTCCTCTGCTTGCCGGGAGGTGTGGAGGAAGAGGCGCAGGCTGGAACCGGGGCTGCGCTCGCCGGCTGGTGTGAGTTAAGACAGGCGAGGGCGGGGGGCTAGGCGGCCCGACACACGGAGCAGCAGGCCAGCACCGCGGGTCCAGGGCAGTGAGGGGCTTAGCACCTGGGCCAGCAGCTGCAGAGGTTGCCCCACAGGGTCTCCCAGCAGTGCTGGCCCACTGGCGCCACACTCAAACTCTTGCTAGGCGTTAGCTGCCGCCCTGAGGGGTAGGGCTCAGGACCTGTAGCCCGCCATGTCTGAGCTCCTCCCCCTGCGGTGGGCTCCAGCAGGGCCTGAGCCTCCCCAAGGTGCGCCACCCCATGCTCCGTGGCTCTTGGTCCCATCCACAACCCAAGGGCTGAGGTGTACAGGCACTGCTAGGGACTGGTGAGCAGCTCCGCCTGCAGCCCGGGTGTAGGATCCACTGAGTGAAGCCAACTGGGCTTCTGAACTGGATGGGGACTTGGAGAACTTTTATATCTAGTGGGAGGATCCTATGTGCACCAATCAGCACTCTGTATCTGGCTAACCTATTGGGGACTTGGAGAACTTTTCCCTCTAGCACTCTGTGTCTAGCTCAAGGATTGTAAATACACCAATCGGTACTCTGTGTCTAGCTCAGGGTTTGTAAATACACCAATCAGCACTCTATGTCTAGCTCAGGGTTTGTAAATACACCAATTGGTACTCTGTATCTAGCTAACTCTGTATCCAGCTAACTAGCACTCTGTGACTCTGTGTCTAGCTTAAGGATTGTAAACACACCAATCAGTACTCTTTGTCAAAACGGACCAATCAGCGCTCTGTAAAGTGGACCAATCAGCTCTCTGTAAAATGGACCAATCAGCAGGATGTGGGTGGGGCCAGATAAGGGAATGAGAGCAGGCTGCCTGAGCCAGCAGTGGCAACCTACTGGGGTGCCTTTCCGAGCTGTGGAAGCTTTGTTCTTTCGCTATTTGCAATAAATCTTGCTGCTGCTCACTCTTTGGGTCCAGGCTGCCTTTATGAGCTGTAGCACTCACCGCAAAGGTCTGCAGCTTCATTCCTGAAGCCAGCGAGACCATGAACCCACCGGGAATAACGAACAACTCCAGACGCGCTGCCTTTAAGAGCTGTAACATTCACCACGAAGGTCTGCAGTTTCACTTCTGACAGTGAGACCACAAACCCACCAGAAGGAAGAAGCTCCAGACACATCTGAACGTCTGAAGGAACAAACACCAGACACCCCACCTTTAAGAACTGTAACACTTAATGCGAGGGTCGGCGGCTTCATTCTTGAAGTCAGTGAGACCAAGAATCCACCAATTCCGGACACAGGAACATGAGGAAATAAATAATACAGAGCAGCACTAAAAGCTCATTGATGGAGTGAGATACAGAAGGCACTCTTCAGAGAAAATTGGTAATATGTAAATAAAGTCTGGGAGGTTCTTTGAGATGGTGAAGAAAATGTCAAAAGTACAAAATGGATGAGATAGAAGGTGAAAGAAAAGAAAACAGAACTGTTGAGATCTCATATTGGCTCTCTTTGTTTCTAGACAAAAGAAAGGAAAAACTGAACAGACACAATATTCAATGATAACAATAAAAAACATTTTCTTAATTTGAAAAGTGCAGTGGGGAGTAAGAGCAGGTGTGGAGATGATGACTGTGGGGCTGAGTGGATGTTGGGTGGCACAGCGGGGGCTTGGTCACCATAGTGGACACCGTGGCAGGGCCAGGTAAAATCCCAGGGCCTGGGCTTCTGTTCTCGGCCCCCCAACTCCTTTCCATGTGGAGTGGCAGGTTGAGGAGGCTTGGATGTCCTGTCTCCTGGAGGTGGAATCTGGAGGATGGAGTGAGGTAAAACACAGACTAAGGGCAGCATGGTGCCTGGCACAAGTGACAGCCCAAGCATACAGGCTGCTGTGACTTTCTGTCCTGGACACTGCCTGGCACTGCCCCAACAACATGGAAGCATGGGCTCTGTGAGGATGCACATTACCTTCCAGGTCCAGGGCCCTTCCTGTCCAGTTCCTCTTTCTGCCCAGTTCCTCTTCCTGTACAGTTTCCTTTCCTGTCCAGTTTCCCTTTCTCACTAATTCCCCTTCCTATCCAATTCCTCTTCCTCTCCAGTTCCTTTTCCTGTCCAGTTCCACTTCTTGTCTAGTACCCTTTCCTGTCCAGTTCCCCATCCTCTCCAGTTTCTCTTCCTGTCCAGTTCCCCTTCCTCTCTAGTTCCCCTTCCTGTCCAGTTCCTCTTCCTTTCCAGTTCCTTTTCCTGTCCCGTTCCCCTTCCTTTCCAGTTCCCCTTCGTCTCCAGTTCCCCTACCTCTCCAGTTCCTCTTCCTGTCCAGTTTCCCTCCTTGTCCACACCCCTTCCTGTTCAAGCCCCTTCCTGGTCTAGGGCTCAGCCTCCTGATCCAAGGCCCATCTCCCGCTGCCCCATAATCACACACACTTGTGTCAGCTGATCCTCAAAAGCACCCACATATACCAGGGAAAGTGACTCAAGCTGCCTTCTCCTTAGCCAGGGATCCCTTCCTGAAGATGCTGTGGCCTGGAGCCTACATGGCTTGGGTCCAGATGGCCAACATTTGTCGCTTTCTGCAGTTTGTAAAACTTCCTTTATCTGGCCCTGCCAATGTGTCCACAATGGTGGCCAAGCACCCACTGTGCCACCCAACACCCACTCAGCCCCAGTCATCATCCCCACACCTGCTTTTCTGCACATCTGTGGCTCATCTTTCTTTCTGTGGTACTGGGCCTTATCTAGCCCCCTTTCAAGAGGGACCAGGCCCCTGTGCTCATCCAGGGGTTCACAGAGGGTGTGGAGCTCCAGTCCTAGCCCCTTCAGCAAGTTCAGCTAGCAGCTAGTCCCTGGGGAAGCTTTGTGGCTGCCTGTTCCCTCATTGATAAGAGTCAAGCCCTGGATGTCTGGCTCCCTGGGCTTCTGTCCACACTTTGGAAAGTGGGAACTAGATTCACCTCTGCAGGGAATAAATCTCAGAAAAAACCAGAAAGCCAGAACCTGGGGCTTGGCCTCACAGACACTCAGCTCATGTACTATAGCTCCTGTACTGCTGTTGCAACCAGGGCTCAGGGTATTGTTCTTAACATCATTATTAGCATTCTCACTCTTTTTTCCCCCCTGGCTCTTTTAGTTGCAAATACATATTATAGATCTTAAAGAAGTATTTTTTAAATTCACTTTTTTAAAATATTAGCAGCAAGCTAGCACAATGCCCAGATATTCATTCTTTTAAGTCTTCAAATTCCATTTATGTGATCTTATTGCTTTAGAACTAACTCTTAAAGGATTATACCCATAGTGACCCTGTGGAAGTTGTATGAAATTTTAAGAAAGTACTTGTGGTAGAATTGAGCATACTTCCTAAGGTTCAATTTTTTTAAGACTTATTTTTTTAGAGCAGTTTAAGATTCATAGCAAAATTGAGAGAAAGATACAGAGATTTCCTGTATGCCCCCTTCCCCAACACATGCACAGCCTCCCCCATTATCAATATCCCCAACCAGAAAGGTACATTTGTTATAGTCAATGAACCCACATCAATACATCATCACCCAAAGTCCATATTTGTCTACATTACAGTTTATTCTTTGTGTTGTACATACTGTGGGTTTGAACAAATGTATAACGACCTACATCCACCATTATGGCCTCAGGCTGACTTAAAAATCCTCTGTGCTCCACCTGTTCATTGTTACCTTTCCCTAGCCCTTGGTAACCACTGATCTTTCTACTCTCTCCACAATTTTGCCTTTTCCAGAATGTCATATAGTCAGAATCATCCGGTGTACAGCCTTTTCAGATTGACTTCCTTCACTTAGTAACATGCATTTAAGGTTCCTCCATGTCTTTTCACGGCTTGCTAGGTCATTTCTTTTAGTGCTGAATAGTATTCCATGGTCTGGATGTACTGTCATTTATTTATCGAATCACCTACTGAAGGACATCTTGGTTGTTTCTAAGTTTTCACAATTATCAATAAAGCTGCTATAAACATCCCTGTGCAGGTTATTGTGTGGATATAAGTTTTCAACCCATTTGGATAAATACTGAGGAACACAGTTGCTGGATTTTGTGGCAAGAATATGTTTAAGTTTTTAAGAAACCATCAAACTGTCTTCCAAGGTGGCTGTACCATTTTGCATTCCCACGTTCCCACCAGCAATGATGAGAATTGCTGTTCATCCACAGCCTCACCAGCATGTGGTGTTGTCAGCGTTCCACATCTTGGTCATTCCAATTTGGCATTTAATGAAAGTGTTACTGAAATGCAGGGGTTTGATCTAGGTCTTATTGCTTGCTGCACAGAAAACCAATCATTGAGGCAACAAGTATTGCCAGGGAGGAAGGCTTTAACTGGGTAATGCAGCCAGGAAGAATGGAAAGTACAGTCTCAAATTAATCTCTCAGACCGACTAAAATTTGGGGGTTTATTTAGTGGGGAAGGCAGGAAAACAGAAATAGGAAGGGGTAAGGAAGCAATCATGATGAATGAGGGTCCTGGATGCAGTGATCTGGTGAGCTTCAGTCCCTTGCCTGAGGATTGGTTTCCTGAGGAAGGAACTCAGATGAGACAAATGTGAGTTTCAAGTTTTAAGATCAGGGATGGTTCTCTGGGACAATATTAGTTCTCTGGGACAATTGAGCCAGTTTCAAACTAAGTATTGTTAAAGATCAAAGAGTGTGTGCATTTCCTAGGTGCTTGTCCACTCCCAGGTCCGGCCTGTCAGGCTTCTTGGGACCCCTCAGGGAACAGTGGCTGTGCCCTACACACTGGAGCAAGTATCAACTTACATCTTTCCCCAGGAAACTGAGTTCCATGAAGACATTGCTTATATGTGGGTGATGTAGAAAAGGAATGAAGACAGATTTGGCTGACTGAATGACACATTACTGTCCCTGCCCCACCCCCATGTGGACCATTGAGGCTGACTCTGGCACTTGCTGGTATAGATAGCATTTTAGTAAATTTTCAGGGCTAAATCTCCAGAAACATTGGCATCTGGTCCAAGCTGTGGCCGCCAGAGGAGTCTGAGGGCAGGCCTGAGCACAGGCTCTTGGCAGCAGGCCAACTTGGTTACTGTAGCCCCCAGGCAAGGGAGCAATGGGAGGCCTCACACCCTTGGTTAGAGGGTTTAAATGTTTAAATGAATCATTC
The DNA here is from genome assembly GCF_043159975.1 of Macaca nemestrina. NCBI lineage: Eukaryota > Metazoa > Chordata > Mammalia > Primates > Cercopithecidae > Macaca > Macaca nemestrina. The sequence goes on from NC_092128.1 coordinate 115,913,806, forward strand.
AAGCTCACATAGTGTTAAATGAAATATGTTCCATTCTAATGACAATACTGGAAAATACGCACACAAGCCCAGGAAGTTAGCTACACAATGTCCTTTTCCCAGGGGTTGCACATGTGAGATCCCCAGGGCCAGGCTTGGACCACGATGAGAGGAGCAGGTCAGGGGGTCACTGTGGGCTGCACCGGGTCAATGAGACTTGCTGCCGTAAGAATTCATCAGAATTTTTCAGACGCAACAAGAATCTAGGTTTTCATGTAAAAACTCACAATTGTTAAATAATTGCTCAAAAAACCCTACAAAACTTTAGAAGCTATTTCCATGGGCTGGGTTTGGTCCACAAGCCTCTAGCCAGCAGCCTTGGCCTCATACCAGGTCTGAATGGTCTCCCTGGACACCTGCTCTGTGTCCTCCCCCAGTAAAGCCAGAAAGGTGGCCTAGGTCAGGGGTGACTCAGACAGGAGCTGCAGGCACAACACTGATCACCCAGAGCACATGTTTCTGGGAGCACTCCTCCCGAGGACAGGAGAGAACTTTATTATGGGAGGGAGTCTTATCAGCATGCCCTCCCCTAACAGATGGAGGGACAGTGGTAGGACTTTAGGCCTTGGCCTCCCTGAATTCTCTCCCTCTGAGATGCACTTCCTCACTCCAGAAGAAAGGAACGTGGGCTCATGACACTCTATATCACAGCGTCAGAGCCTGGGAGGAAGTAAAGTCAGCAAAGTTGAGAAATGGAGAAAAGATGCTGCCGGGACCTACAGGTGAGCAGCTGCATGCCCAGGTCTGCAGTCTCTCAGGCTCACACCGCCCAGGTCTCAAGTACAGGCTGAAAAGGCAAAACGCTGCTTCAGGTGCCAGGTTAGCCTTGAGGGCATACAGCTTGACTAATCCTCATAGGAAGAGGCTCTACTGATGGAACCGGGGCCATGGGAGGAGGCAGGAGCAGCTTTGGCTAGGGTGCCCAGGGAATGCAGGCTTCTGGGCACACTGGGGAATGCCGGCCTCAGTGTAATGGGAAACCAAGATCTCCTGATGCACCTAGGCCTCCTTGGAGTGACTGTGAGCCTCCCATCATTATTACTGTGTCCGGCCTGGCACATAGATGCCTGTCACCATCTCCATTGCCCGGGAGACTGGACACGGAGGAGGAGGGGTACAGTAGAGACATGGGGTGGAGTGCTGTGGGAGAAAAGCAGGTAGGGGCGAGTGACCCGTGGGACAGCTGACCAGGTGAGGGTGGGAGGTGGGTATGGGGAACAAGGGCCTGCAGGGGCATCTAGTGGGTGTCTCCCGATCACAGTGGCAGCATGAGAACACCTTAACTTGCACGGCACATCCAGGGTTCATGAAGTAGTTCTTCAGGAGAGCCTTGGAACTTGGCTCTTTTAATAGCTCACTGCCCTGTGCTGCCCCACTGTTGACATAAAAGCAAGGCACCCCATTCATCTCTGTCCAGAGCCTGGAGGACAAAGTGTCCTGTTTAAGCTAAGTGGAGAAAATGTGTGTGTTAAACATCTGAAAGAGGTAAGGTTAAGGACACTCCTGCCTCGGAGTGCAAGGGGACACAACCTAGCATCAGGTGGCAGGTCTGCACTTGGCCACCTCTCCTCCTTTGGCCCCAGGCTGAGTCAGTTTGTCTATATGTTGGAAGGGCTGTGGAAAGAGGTGTGCTCACTGCTGTGGCCACTAGCCTAGACAGAAAAGGGCCGAAGCCTGCTTGGTGCAGCAATGCCCTGCTTCTTTCCCACCTCCCCTATAAACTGGGGGCCTCTTTGAAGGTCAGGTGTCCATCGGAATCAGACCCACCTCCCACTCTACCACGGCTTCACAAGGTGCTGATCCCAAGGAGAAACTCAGTGAATTTTCATCAAATTGGGTTGAGCCCAGTGGTGATTTTACTGAATCTCCAGAAAACCTGTCTCCAAAAGCTATTTGCCTCTTGAGTTCTAGGACAGAACTATTTTTAGTGAGTGTTTTGTTTTCTAAGGTGAATGACTATGGCAAAAGCCAGCTGGGGGCTTATCTAATCAAGATGCTCTTGTAAGTGTTTATTCTACTCAGTGCTACCAACCCCATCTATTTGGGGAAAAAAACCCCTCAGCTCCTTCCAGCTCTGAGCATCCCAGATGTCTGCAAGCGGGTCAAGAAGCCTGGGCCTCGGGGTCCAGGCCCCACTTTCCACACTGGCATCTCCAGTCACATCGTATGCTTTCTTTCTTTAAATAAACCCTCTCATAGAATCTTCCCTACGGAGGGGCCTGGAGATATTCTTGCTCACTCCAGTTGCCAAAGTTTTCATGTTTTCAGAAATGTCTGGATTACTGAGTGATAGAGATATGTCTACTGGCAGACACGCACAGAGACATATTTGTAATTCTCTTTCTTACCTCATTTAAGGCTCCCAATACTGTGTCAATCCCAAGAAGAAACATTTGCTGTGACAAAGACCTTGCTTGAACAGACATTAGGCTCCTATGAGCCCCATTCTCCACTAGGCCTTGTCCTTGGGCTTTTGTCCTTGCCAGGTCTGGTTTTAGCAAGAATCTTAATAAGCCAGTTTAGAGAGAAGCCTCCCAATCTTGCAATCTGATCAGGTTCCTTATCCTCTACCATCCCCCACGTGATGTCTGACCACCCTGGCTGTCTTCTGCAAGAATCCTGCTAGGTCAGTTTAGCCAGATCCCTGCTACCCTGATGTTTCCTCTTGTGATTTTCCATCCACTGACCCTTGCAACCTGCTCTTTGGGTATAGGTTCCTACTTGTCCCTACTGTATTCAGAGTTGAGCCCAGTTCTATGCTGACGTTTCTTTTCCCCTATTGCAATCATTTCTCAATAAAATCTGTTTTTGCCGCTTCAGCTACCATCCAGTTCTGGTCTTTCTTAACAGCTGTTAGGGCAGACATTGTATCCCCTGAGCAACCATTATGCCTTTTCGCTCAGCGGCATGTGCTGCTTGTGTGTTCCAACACCAATTCTCCCACACCAGCCAGTGTCCGACAATTCAATTCAAACCTGACACCAAACACGTGGAGTTAGTGCAGCTCTCACAGGTTAAAGGATAAAATCTCCAATAAGGCTGCCCCAGTTCAGACACCTGTCACAAGTGGGGTCCCTGCTTCTACTTTGCCCACTGCAAATTCGTAAGTTCCCACAACAACTATTAGGTTTGCGAATTTGCTAGAATGACTCACAGAATGGTAAAACATGCTTATTTTCCATTACCATTTTATTATAAAGGATATAGATGAACAGCAAGATGAAGAGGTTGTAGGTGGGGTCAAGGAGGGTCCCAAGCACAGGAGCTTCTGTCTCCACAAAGTTGGGGTGCCTTACCCTCCTGGTATATCTACGAGTTCACCAATCAGGAAGCTCCTTGAGCCTGATGTTCAGTTTTTATCCATGCTCCCTGACACAGGCAAGCTTGGTTAAATCACTGCCCATGTGATTAAACTTGGTGTCTAGCCCCCTTGCCTCCCTGGAGATGGATTGAAGGTGAAAGTTTCAACCCTCCAACCACGAGCTTGGTTTTTCTGGCCACCAGCTCCATCCTGAAGCTACACAGGGGCCACCAAGCATCATCTCATCAACACAACAAAGACAAGACACTCCTGAGGCCGGGTGAGGTGGTTCACGCCTGTAATTCCAGCACTTTGGGAGGCTGAAGTGGGTGGATCACAAGGTCAGGAGTTTGAGCTCAGTCTCGCCAACATGGTGAAACCTTGTCTCTACTAAAAATACAAAAATTAGCCGGGTGTGGTGGCATGTGCCTGTAGTCCCAGCTACTCGGGAGGCTGAGGTGGGAGAATCGCTTGAACTTGGAAGGTGGAGGTTGCAGTGAGCTGAGACCGTGCCACTACACAGCAGCCTGGGCAACAGAACGAGACTCTATCTCAAAAAAAAAAAAAAAAAAAAAAAAAAAGACAAGACCCTCCTGCCACTCAGGAAATTCAGTGTTCCCGAATCTCTGTGCTGGGAAGCAGGGATCAGATATATTTAAGATTTTAATGCAGTTTAAGAAAGAGATAAAGTGTAAATAAATCAATTGCACTCATTTTTTTCCTTCCTTTCATTTTTTAAAATCTTCCTCCCTCCTTTTCTTCCTTCCTTTCTACATGATGCTTTTGAAAAATCAACTGTCCCAGTTTGAGAGGTGAGAAGGGCAGATTGACATCAATTTGTAGGAAGAAGTTTTAGCAGGCCACTATCTTAATCAAACTGTGTGAAATAGTTTGCAAAGATTTAAATTGCCTTAATAGAAGAAAACCCTCTAGGAAATGGAGACGTGACCCACCGCTGTGCTCTGCATACATAAAATGAGGATAACAAAAGTCTACCTCATTGTTAGGGCCTGAATTGTGTCTCCCCCAAATCCACATGTTGACGTGGACTTAAGAATGGACCCCAGGACCTCAGAATGTAATCATATTTGTGGGCAGGTTCTTTAAAGAGATGATTAAGCTAAAATTAGTTCTTCAGAGTTGACCCTAACCCAATATAACCAGGGTCCTTATAGCAAGAGGAAATTAGGACACAGACACGTACAGAGGGAAGACATGAGGATACAGCAAGAAGGCGGCCATCTACAAGCCAAGGAGAGAGGCCTCTGAAGGAATCAGCCCTGTCAACACCTTAGTCTCATACTCCCAGCCTCTGGAACTGTGAGAAAAGAAATTCTGTTGTTGAAATCACTCAGTCTATGGTGTTGGCTGACTAATATTCTCACAGACCATTATGTGACCTGAACACAACAGATATGACCTATGCAGAACAGAGTTTGCCCTTATCACACCATGAGATGCTAGATGTCACTATTCTGCTGCTGATGGTGTTGTCCCTCCTCCTTAAGAGAGACAGGGGCCATCTGAAAATCACTGAGATCCTGAGTGGTTGGTAAACCCTACTGTGTGAGGACAGGCCCAAGGCATCAGGAGCACTCTTAGGAGAGTGTCCTTAGACAGCAGACGGTGTGCAGGCAGATCTGGAGCAGATGTTCTAGCTGCATCCAGCAGGTACAACTAGGGCCACAAGGGCAGAAGCCACAGGGAGGCAGATTTTGGTGAAACTGTAGGAACACTGTCTAATAAATAAATCCTCTCCACAATGGAATGAGCCCCTGGTGAGATGGTGTTTCCCCAGGATAAGAAGATAAGCCAAGTTTGGTGACTGTTCAGCCAGCAGGCTGTAGGGTTACTCCTGCATTCAGCATGGTCATTTGCATCTAAGAAACTATGACCTGACATTTACAAAGTCCTGTGTTTGCTAAGTGGACTTAAATGGTTTATATTAGCTTACATCACTTAGAGATAATATAATATTGAAGATACGGTTCTATATGTTTTCAGCTTAATTTTATTTCATTTCATTCTCAAGAGGGTTTAAGACTCCATACTGCACATTTAAGTTTTAAGTGTTCCTTACATCAACAACCTACCTGAATTCCATAAACACAAAATGATTTATCCACTATACTCAATGTTGAAAGGTTTTCTTTGTTCTCTGGTTTCTTTCTCTCTTTTTCTTTTACAATCCCTAAGGAAGAATGCATGAGATTACATTTTAATGTGATTAAAACCCTGGAATGCAGCCAGCAGTTTCTTGGAGGTAATTTTCGTGAGAGTCAAATCTAGAAGAGGTCTCCATAAAAAGCTGAAAGCCAGCAGTTTCTTGGAGGTAATTTTCACGAGAGTCAAATCTTGAAGGGGTCTCCATAAAAAGCTGAAAATAGTGAGGATTTTTGTGTTTTGATTTTTGATTAGCAATTGATTGTCTTATTAATTTTCTGTGCTTATCTTTCCCATGTTGTTATTAAACATGTCCCACCCCACCCCCTTCTTGACACTTCAACTGGGGAAACCAGTTTCCCTGTCCCTGGTTATCAATCTTATTTTGAATTTCCTCTTGTTTGAGCAAAGACACATTCATCTACCCTCAACCTCTGGCAGAGATTTTGGATTTGGAGGACAAATGGGTGTCTTTAACAGAGAGTAATCAAAGTAGGTGTGGTCTTCTACAGGACCTGGCCCAGCCCCAATTTCTGTCTTTCTTTCCTAGCCCAATTCTGTGTCTTGCAGATTATTAATCATGTGTATTCATATCACTTTACTTTAATGCTGAACATATACAGGTATGTTTGGCTTCTTAGGTCACTTTCCTTGTCACTTTTGGAACTTCCTTGCCAACACATGAATAAAATCTTCCCAGTACCACCACACTGCCCCACATACACACATACTGCCTTTTCCTTTGTGTTTTGGAAGGTAGGTACATATGTACACCTTCTCTGTTCTATTTTCTCTTCTGCTTCATTGATCTATCTGTGATCACACCAGTAGCCCATCCATTCGTTGATTATTTATTTATTATGGAAGGCAACCCACCCCACATACCATCACTCCTCTTTCTAAAAAAATTTCTTTGGTCAACTGAATTACTTATTGTTTTCCTAGCAAACTTCTAGACAACCTTGCTAACAACATAAAAAATCTCACTGTCATTTTCTTTGAATTCATTAAAGTTACATGTGAAATTAATCCAAGGAACGCATGTGGAAAAAGATAAACTGTATAGTAAATTGTGTTGGAACATGGACTAGCCATGTTATACAGTTGGAATCCATGTCTTATAACATCACTACAGATTTCATAGGGATAAAGATTCAAATGTAAAAATAAAAATTAAAAAATGTTGTGTTTCACTTATAGGTAAGTGGAGGAAGCACAGTCTGGTTGTCTGTTCCACTGAATGCAGCTAGGATGCCTGGACAGAGTGCATGGAGCAGTGACGAGAACCCTGTAAAGCAAATAATAGCAGATGAATAGGGAAGTAGATGAGAATTTGAAGTACCACTAAACCAGTGATAGGTTCCTGTTCTATTTTCTGCCTTGATATCCCCAAACTAAATTCAAGGCAGCCGAAACACCAGAAATGGGCACTGAAATGAGCAGGGAGAACTTCAGGAGAAGCCCTCTAGCTCTGACTCAAAGAATGGAAAAAGAAACTAAAACACTCAGAAAGAGTGGGTGAAATCTTTATACCATTTTCCTTTCCTTTTTTCTACTCTCCCATGCTCCAGCCCCAATCAATCTTCTAGTGTCAGAAGTGGTAGGAAGGACAACCACCATAGTAGCAGCCACGGTGGCAGCAGGAGCATCAGGGTCCCCATGTGTTTAAAACTCTGTAGAAAGAAAACTCCCTCCCAAATCAGAGGAGCTGGTATCCCAAGAGAGTGGGGAAAACTCCTGCTACATCTCTCCTTGGTCTTCCAGGACTTGACCCAAGATGTCACAAGAAGTGCATGACAGAGCAGAATAACCACAGCATCAGGTTCCAAAGTGATATCAACAGGGAATCAGAAAGTACCAGGGAGTTCACAAACAGGGAGAGATCCATAACATTGTTTGTGAGTTTTGTGAACTCCTGGGTTTACTCCCATGCTGTGCTTACACGGACCTGACTCTAAACAACGTGCTGGAGATTCTGAGACCTGAAATACGGGATAAACCAGTGCCCAAAACCCAGCCTGGCCAGTGGATGGCACACAGGTGGGACAGATCAAAACAGCACCACAGAAGCTTTGAAAATATAACTGACACCAACAATATGACTCACTGAAGGCAAGTTGGAACTTGTGGCCTGAACCTAACCTAATTCCACATGTTCAGGATACACTCCAAAATTACTCTGCACACAAAGAACCAGAAAAAATATCAATTTATATATGAAAAGACAATCAACAGAAGCCAATGCCAAAATGACAGAAATGATTGGTATTATCAAACAGACTTGAAAACTGCTACTATGAAAATGCTCCAAGAAGTAACAGTAAACAATCTTGAAACACATCGAAGGAAAGAAAATCTCAGAAAAGTAATAAAATATAAGAAGGAGAACTGAAAGGGAATTGTAAACCTGAAAAAATGCAGTAACCAAAATTAAAAAATACACTGGATAGCAGAGTAGAGATGAGAGAAGAGTCAATTTCTAACACTGTAGAGAAAAAAGACTGAAAAAGAAGATAGTACCAGAACCTCAGTGACCTGTGGGATAATGCTACAAGGTCTAACATTTGTGCCTTGAGGTTCCCAGAAGGGGAGAAGAAAGAGGGTGTTGCAGAAGATGTATCTGAGGATATAATAGCTGAAAACATTTAAAATATGGTAAAAGATCTCAACCCACAGATTTAAGCAAAGCAAACTGCAAACAAAATAAGCCCATAGAAACTCAACAAAGACATATCATAGAGACACTAAAGACAAAAAATTTTTGAAAACGCTTGTGAAAAATGATGCAGTACCTATAGGAAAACAATGGTTTAAATGATATAGATTCCCACCAAAACTATGGAAACCAGAAATAAGTGGAAAAACAGATCTGAAAGAAAAAAACAGTCAATCCACAATTCTACATCAAACGGAGAATATCCTTCAGGGATGAAAGTGAAATAAAGACATTCTCAGATGAAGAGAATCTAAGAGAACTACATGCCAGCCAACCCATTCTAATAGAATAGCTAAAGAAAGTTATTTACAAAGAGCGGGAAAGTTACTAGAAGGAAATAGAACATCAGAAAAGGAGGGAATAGGCATGGTGGCTCATGCCTGTAATCCCAGCACTTTGGGAGGCCAAAGCAGGTGGATTGCTTGAGTTTAGGAGTTCAAGACCATCCTGGGCAATGTGGCAAAACCCTACTTCTACAAAAAATGCAAAAATTAGCCAGGTGTGGTGGCACGTGACTGACTTGGAGGCAGAGGTGGGAGGATCACTTGAACCTGGGAAGTCAAGGCTGCGAGCCAAGATTGTGCCACTGCACTCCACCCTGGGTGACTGGACCCAGAGCAAGACCCTGTCAAAAAAAAAAAAAAAAGAAAAAAGAAAAAAAAGTGGAGGAAGAGCAACACAAATGGTTTATAATTGGGTAAATATAATAGCTTATTTTTCTCTTGAATCCATTAAAATGTATTGACAAAGAGATAAAAAATTACAACATTTCTAGATGCAATTGTCAAAGTGTGTAGATGTAATTTATAAGACAACAATGTACAGGGGAAAGACAAATGGGTTTCTATCATGATAAAGATTCTGTATTCCAAATGAAGTAGTAAAATGTGGATTCTAAGTGGACTGGAAAAAGTTAATTATGCATATTGTAATCCTAAGAACAAATGCTACAAAATATACAAAGAGGTATAATAAAAACCACAACAGATAATGGATTATTAAAAATGTTCAAATAGGCTGGCCATGATGGTTCATGCCCGTAATTCCAGCACTTTTGGAGGTTGAGGCAGGCAGATTGCTTGAGCCCAAGAATTTGAGACCGGCCTGGGCAACATGGCAAAACCCAGTCTCTACTAAAAGAAACAAAAAATTAGCTGGGCATGGTGACACTCACCTGTAGTCCCAGCTACTCAAGAGGCTAAAGTGGTAGAATCACTTGAACTCTGGAATTTGAGGCTGCAGTGAGCTATGATCATGCCACTGAACTCCAGTTTGGGCAAGAATGAGATTCTGTCTAAAAAAAAAAAAATGTTCAAATAATCTACATAAGGAGGAAAAGGGAAACAGAAGGATGAAAACCACAAGAAACAAACAAAACAAGAAATAAAATGATAGATCTAAATTCAAACCTAGCAATAATTACATTAAATGTAAGTACCCTAAACACAGCAATTAAGTTGACAGAGAATGTCAGAATGAATTTTTAAAAGTGACCTAATTGTCTGCTGTTTGGAAGAAACTGGCTTTAAATACTATGGTATATTTAAGTCTAAAGTGGAAGGCAGGAAAAGAATATCATATAAAAACTTCAATTAGGAAAAATCTAGTGACTGTATTGTTTTCAGACAGAGCAAAGATATTACTGAGGACAAACAGTGGCATTACATAGTGATCAAAAAGGGTAAATTTACCAAGAAAATGTAACAATCCTAAATGTGCATGCATTTAAAAAATTACAGAAATTAAAAATATGTGGAGCAAAAATGAGTAATAAACAACCTTGCAATTACAGCTGGAGATTTCAACCTTCCTCTCTTGGTAACTTATAAAACAAATAGAAAATCAGCAAGAATTTAAAAGAATTGAACCACACAATCAACCAATGGCATCTAATTGATATATAAAAGACTCTGTCACAAAACAGAATAGGAGCTGAGTGCACTGGTTTATGCCTGTAATCTCAGTTGCTCAGGAAGCTGAGGTGGGAGGATTGTTTGAGCCCAGGAGTTTGAGGCTGCAGTGAGCTATGATCATGCCACTGCTCTTCAGTGGAGGTGACAAGAGTGAGACTCAATCTCAAAAAAAGAAAAAGAAAAACAAAACAAAACAGAAAAACAAAATAGAAGAATACATCATCTTTTCCAGTGTCTGTGAAACATTCACCACAAAAAATCATATCCTGGGTCAAAATTAAACCTTAACGAATTTAAGAGAATTGAAATCATACAAAGAATGCTTTCTATATATAATGATATTAAACTAGAAATACCATCCTGGCTAACATGGTGAAACCCTGTCTCTACTAAAAATACAAAATATTAGCTGGGCATGGTGGTGGGCACCTGTAGTCCCAACTACTCAGGAGGCTGAGGCAGGAGAATGGCATGAACCTGCGAGGCAGAGCTTGCAGTGAGCTGAGACTGTGCTACTGCACTCCAACCTGGGCAACAGAGCAAGACTCCATCTCAAAAAACAAAAGCAAAAACAAAAACAAAAAACCAGAATAAAAAACAGAAATAAAAGAGGAAATTCTCTAAATACTTGGAAATTAAACAATATACTTCTAAATTATCCATTAGTCAAAGAGAAAGTCTCAAGGGAAACAGGAAAATATTTCAAACTGACCAAAATTTAAAACATGTTAAAATTTGTAGAATGCAGCTAAACCAGTGCTCGGAGGGAAATTTATATGATTAAATGATTATATTAAAAAAGAATCCAGATGGTGGTGGCTCACATATGTAACCCTAGCACTTTGGGAGGCAGAAGCAGAAGGGTCACAAATTTAAAAATTAGCTGTGCATGGTGGCACGCACCTGTAACCCCAGCTACTTGGGAGGCTGAGGTGGGAGGATTGCTTGAGCTCAGGAGGTTGAGGTTGCAGTGAACCATGACTGTACCACTGCACTCCAGCCTGGGTGACAGAATGAGACCCTGCCTAATCTTTCATATTAGGAAAGTAGAAAAAGAAGAGCGAAATAAACCCAAAGCAAGTATTTTCTAAGTTAGCCTTATATCTTTTGTAAAATTTTTGGTCCCTCCTTAATAATGTTTCTACTTCCCCCATCCCTGTTTTTATACTGCATTAGTTAGAAAGCCCAGGAAAAGTTCAGAATTTATTAGTGGTAGCAGATATTCTTATCTTATTGCTGATTTTGATAAAAATGTCTCCAATGTGTCACTATGAAGTAAAATGTTAGAAAATCATTTGAAATGGATTATTTATTATGATAAGCAATGCTTTTCTTCTATTACTAGCTCAAGAACATTTTTGAAAATTAAGAATAGATATTGAATTTGATTTTATTTATATATAATTTATTTAATTTATTATTATTATTTTTTGAGACAGGGTGTCTCTCTGTCACCCAGGCTGGAATGCAGTGATGCAATTACAGTTCGCTGCAGTCTTGACTTCCTGGGCTCAAGTGATCCTTCCACATTAGCCTCCTGAGTAACTGGGACTGCAGGCATGTGGCACCATGCCTGGAGCATTTTTGTTTTTCATTTTTCGTAGAGATAGGGGTCTTGCTATGTTACCCAGGCTGGTCTTGAACTCGTGGGCTCAAGTGATTTATCCACCTGAGCTTCTCAAAGTGAAACACAGGTAAATGGAAAACAATTCTAATATTCTTCCTCATTAAAAGAGAAATGATTTTTTATGTCTTGAGTAGAGGAGAAGGAGAAGGTGAAATGAGATGTGAATGGGAACAGAAGAGAGGCTGTTATATTTACAGTAATAATTTTTAAAAAATCATTAGGACAGTTTTGTACTTAAACTTGGTAAGTCTATTTGTTGCTAAGAGAACCTGTAGAATAATCCCCAAAATGTACATTTTTCTTTAGAGAAATTTCAATACCAAAAGAACAATTTATATGATAATCTGTAGAGAAAGTAATTGAGAAGTCCATTTGTAAAAATGATTGCAATATCATCAGCCTAATTTATATATTCTTAATACTTCAAAAGGTAATAAGCAATACTAGCCATCATCTCAATTTATTTCTTTGTTCACTATCTTCAGAGTGGATAAAGTCAGGCGTGTTTCAGAAATAGTCACAAAAGAAAAGAAACTTTAGAAAATTCATGGTGCAAGGAAAATGCCAACAGTTGGTATGAATGCTTAACTGCATAACTAACTGCATGTCCTTTCCTAGAACACTGCTGTCTACAAGACAGAAGGTTATGCTGGATGTGAGAGACTTGTCATGGAGTGCTGAATCAAGTGCACCCATTGCACTGCCCATCATAAGAACCTGACAATGGACTGCAGCTGCTCTGCCCAGGATGCCATTTGGTTGAGACCTCCAGGATGACTGTGGCGTGTCGCAGTTTATTTGGGCTGTCAAAACAAAACACCACAGACTGAGGGGCTTAACCAGCAGACATTTACTTCTAACAGTTCTGGAGGATGGATCCCAGATCAAGGTGTGGGCAGATTGGATTCCTGGTGAGGGCTCTCTTTTGGGCTTGCAGACAGCCACCTTCTCACTGTGTCCACATGGTGGAGAGAGCAAGCTCTGGTGTCTTTTCCTCTTCTCATAGGAATGCTAACCCATAAACATTCCATCCTCATTATAACTGGTCAACTCTCAAAGGTCCCATCTCCAGATGCCACCACAATGGGAACTGGGGCTTCAGTGTATGATTTTGAAGAAGAGGAACACAAATATTCATCCCAAAACACAATGCATGCCCAGAATAAGGGTGTGCAAGGGATGCAGGGTGTGGCCGACAGCTGTTCAGCCTCCATGGCTTGCACTGACCAAGCTCTTGACACTGGAGGAGTCTGGACACCCACTCCAGATACTCTGAGTTCTTCAAAGGTGCCTGCCTTGCATGGGGTGCCATCCTTTGCATGCCTGCAATGCTCATGCATAATTTGTTTTATGGTAATTCTTGATATGCAGATGTGTGAGTTTGCTAGGGCTGCCATAGCGAATTTCCACAGACTTGGTGGCTTAGAACAACAGAAATTAACTCTCTCACAAATCTGGAGGCCAAAGTCTGGAATCAAGGTCTGGGCAGGATATGGCTTTCTCCAGAGGCTCTAGGGGAAGATCCTTCTTGCCTCTTTCAGCTTCTGATGGCTCCAAGTGTTTCTTGGCTTGTGGCTGCATCACTCCAACCTCTGCCTCTGTCGTCACATGGTCTCCTCCTCCCTGTGTGCCTGAGTCAAAATTTCCCTCCTCTTATAAGGACACCAGTCCTTATACTGGTCCTTAACTAGTTACATCTGCAAAGACCTGATTTCCAAATTAGTTCATGTTCTGAGGTACTGAGTGGACATAAATTTTGGGGAGACACTGTCCAACCCCTGTAATAGGTAAGAAATGTTAGTCTATACTTCACCTTTTCCTAGGAATTTGGTCTTAGGTTCCTTAACCCATTTAACTAAGGTAACATGAGTGTAGCAAGGTAATGAAAGGCAGGTTGTTGCATTTATCTATGAATTTTTATAGTGTGTTTTTCTCTTCTCACTTCTGAATAATTTTCTTCTTTTTAAAGCTCCATCTCTTTTTCCTATTCATGCCCTGCAATATTTCCAAGGCCTGAGCTGCCTCTACAATGGACTCTTCTCCTGGCTTATAGCCTCTGAGTGATATTCTAGAGAAGAGGCCAGCAGGGTGGATAACAGGCACTCTCCATGGGGAGGGAGCTGTGGGAAGAGGCATCCGAGAACAGTGGGTGGCCCATATGGCCCACGCTTAGGAATGGCATCAGTGATGGATGAAGTTGGAGAGCAGACCAGGGAGCTGGATTTTGCTCACAGGTCTAGGCAGTTGGAGTCCCTGGATTTTTCTGGGAAGAAGCCTAATGAGAACTTTGAGCTACAGTTCAGGATACCTGGTATGGAGCAGCAGGGAGGGAGGGGAGAAACTCAAAGTAGGGCTGGGTGTTTGGGGGTTATTTGCTTAGTCCAGATGAGAATTGATGAGTGTGCAAGGTGAGACCATGACACCAGAGCAAGAGGTAGGGTGATGGGTGGCAGCGTGTCCAGAAAGTGTAACCCAATATGATTTGGTTAGGATTTCCGGAGAAAGGGAGATGAAGGTACATCTGCAGCATGGAAACATGGTCTGATGGCCCAGGGGGATAGTGGCAGGAGTGGGGCAGGTAGCAGGGGACACCAGCGGGGGCATACAGAGCCAGAGTGTGAGGTTAAACCTGCTTCTCTACTCACCTGCTGCATGACCTTAGCCCCAGCCATCTGCTTGCCAGAGGCAGTGGTGGCCCTGTGCTATGCCACATCCAGTGACCGACTGATGTAGGGATGACAACCTGCTTCCTCAGCCCAAGTGAGACATCTGCATGGGGCCATGTGGATTTTAGCTTCCTGTGGGGGGCTGCTAAGGTTTTTACTCTGGGGCCCTGGTGCCCTGGGAGTGCTGCATGGATCCCTTGCTCCCTCCTTCTTGCTTTTCTTCTCCCCTCTGCCAAAAGCAACCAGCACATGAGTCCCCATCTCAGAAGCAACTTCAGGGGCCACCCAGCCTGCACCAGGGCCTGGTAGTGATAATACTTCCTGGAATGTTGTGAGGCGAAACTGAGCTAGCGTTTGTAGGATACTGAGAACCCCTGGAGATGTAACTGACCATGGGCATCATTTTCCAGGTAGAGCTCTGGAGTAGGCAGACGAACATTTAGTGTGGGGCCACAGAAGGAGGTCTAGGAAAGAGGTAGTGACTCCCCTCCTTATGAGTGGAGAGGGGGCACAGAGAGTGATTGCTTTATCTCCCAGGTGGCCAAGAACAGAAGCCACTGATTTTCTTTGTTTGCTGTAGATTTGCAAAGCAAGGCAAGGGCAAGCGGCAACCATGTTAGAGCCTGTGGAGAGTGCAGGGGGAGGCCAGAATTAGATTGCAGGTGGTCACAGAGCGGAGGCCAGCGGGAAGTAAGTGCCAAATACAACATGGGGATGTTAAAAAATACACACTTAATTGCTACAGAAAGTGCTGTGAGAATCAGAACTATATTTGGATTGGAATGACTTATTGGCAAAATATTGCAGCAGATGTGGGAAGGAGGCTTAATTGGAGGAGTCTGCCTGTTCAGTTCCCAGAGATTCTGAGTCTGATGCAGTTTAATCTTTGCAAAATATAACATCTTTTAAAAGGTTGAGAGTGACAATATAAGCCATTTATAGTTGTTAGAGCAGCATTTTTCTTCTTAAGATAATTTGAAATAATCTCTAATGACTGGAAAAGAAAAGTGGTTTCTGGGAGAGGGGTGAAGGCAAAAGAATGACTAGAAATGACGTGCTCCATGTTATTATTTAATTTACCCTTCACACTGAAACCCCTGAAAATTAAATAATTTTGTTTTCCTTTTCAAAATGAATTAGACATCACAGAGATCCGGTGAAGAAAATTGATTCTATAATTTCTGATGAGAAGAAAACATTGCACTTGCGAGCCATAAAACTCTCTAAGCACATTTGCATGCATCTTTACAGGATATGGCAGTAAAGAGTGGGTTGTCTGCCCTGCCCCAGTTGTTTAAGAATTGCTTCATCATCCTGAAAGATGGACCCCCGAGATTTTGCTTCCTGCCCCCAATCCCAGCTGCAGTTGGTTGGATAACTGGGAGGGGTGGCACCTGACCAAAAGTACAATCTCATTGTTTCTGCTGGGTGTAGAGAAAGGGACAGGGAGTCCACAGCAGCCAGACAATGAGACTGCAGTAAACATAAAAGAAATATAAACTCTGGTCTGAGGGGTCTTCTTTAGACCTTTCATAAACCCCGAGAAGCAGAGAAAAATATGGGTTGCAGAAAGAAAAGAGCAAAACACATGTGCAAAGAGAAAAAGGGCTGAGAGGTGAGGAAGAAGGTCCCTTGGACTCTGGCTGCCTCTTCTTGCTGGTTACAGTCCATCCCCAGTGCATTGCTGAGTGTCTCCTGAGTTCCTTGAGAAACCCCACTCTGTCTATAACTTCTGCCCTCAACACTTTTGCTCCTAAGCCTATTTAAATTGGATTCTAGAATTTAGAACTTTCCAAAAAAATTCTTTTTGGAGACAAGGTCTCGCTCTGTTGCCTACACTGGAGTGCAATGGTGTGATCATGGCTTGCTACAGCCTTGAACCTCTTGGGCTCAAACTATTCTCCTGCCTCAGCCTTCTGGGTAGCTGGGACTACAGGTGTCTACCACCACACCTGGCTAACTTGTTTTATTTTTTGAAGAGATGAGGTCTTGATATGTTCCCTAGGCTGGTCTTAAACTCCTGGGCTCAAGTGATCCTCCCAACTCAGCCTCCCAAAGTGTTGAGATTACAGGCATGAGCAACTGTGCCTGGCCCCAAAAATTCTTAACCAAGCCAGAAACCATTCTCAGGACTGGGGCTACAGTCTAGACCTTAAGAGAGGTAGAGAGACCTTTGAATTCCTCCTGGACAGCCTGACAAGCTCTCAGCCTCTATCACAAGGTGGTGAAGTAAGGACTCAGGCCACCTTGACAGCAAAGTGTGCTGGGTTCTTCCTGTAGCCTCCGTAAAGCATAATGGAGAAGAGACCAGCTCAAGGGTAAAGCCGCTCAATTGAAGGAAGTCAGAGGAAGCAAGGCCATCAAACAAGGTCTGCCAAGGTCTAGATCTAAGAATATACCCTGATAAAGTGTCAGACTCCCTGCTCACCCCTTCCTGCAGATAAAGCTCCAGCAGGCACCTGTAAATGGGTGATCCTGGTGACTAGAAGGGTCACACACTGGAATATCTGGAAATGCTAAGGGGATCCCAACTTCTAAGCCACGGCAAAGCACCTCCCATTGCTGACCCTGTCTCAGAGTTGGCTTCCTGGAGACCCAACCTGCAATAGTGATTTGAGGTCAGAGGCCTTCCCAGTGTACCACAGAATGGCCTGGAGGGCCTGTTAAAAAACATATTGCTGGGCCCATCCTTAGAATTCCTGTTCCCGTTTGTCTGGGGTGTGGTCCAGGATCTGCATATCTAACAAGTTCCTAGATGTTGCTGATGTGGGGAACCACATTTGAGATTCACTGGTCTAGACAAATGTGATGAAGCTTTTGATTAAAAAATAGCAGTACAAATGATTAGCACAGAAATACTGTGTAGGAGCAAGGGAACATTCTAGAAGGGAAGAGATAAAAAAACAGTTCCTCTGCCCTGTCTGTGGCCTGAGATCAAGACCTAGAAGAGAGAAAAATGGCTCCAGGTGGGTAGGAATAATGACCTGCCCCTCAGGGAGGGTCCAGTCCTGGTAGTTTAGAAATTAACAAAACAAGACAAGAATTTTTCCTTTCCTTTTATTTTTAATGTAATGGATACACACATTTGTCTTAGGTGTACAGTTTGCTAATTATTTTACTTACATACCTTGTACTACCGTATCAGCACCCAAGTGAAGAGCTATGGAACATTTTTATATTTTATGTCTCATTCATGTTCCTTCATCTCTCCAAAACCAAGTTAACTGCTGTTTGATTAATGTCACCATCGATTAGTAGTGATTGTTCTTTGAGTTCTCACTAATGTAAGCATACAGCAGGTGCTCTTTATGCCTGGCTTCTTTTGCTCAATATAATCTTCTGAGACACATCCATGTGCTGCAGAAGCCAGTAGTTTACTTTTATTTTTAAAAGTTGTACAGTGTTGGGTTTTAAAAAACTTTTTACTTTGAAATAATTGTGGATGGACAAGAAGTTGCAAAAATAGTACAGGGAGGTCTCCTGTACCTTTCAGCTGGTTTCCCTGCTTGCATCCCACCTGACTGTAGAGCAATATCAAAACCAGGAAGTTGACATTGGTACAATGCATGTGCACATAGTTCTGTATCACTTTGTCATGTGTGTAGATCCATGTAAACATTACCACAATCAAATTATAGACATATTCCTTTATGGGGATGATCTTTCTGTGCTATCCCTTTTTCTGTGAGATCCCTTTAATAGTCACAACTACTCTCTCCTTCCCACAACCTTCCCTAAGCCTTGGTAACCACTAATCTGTTCCCTATCCCTATAATTTTGTCATTTTGAGAATTATATATATGTAACATAATTATACACTGTAATTATATATTATAGAAATGGTATCATGAAGAATGCGATCTTTGGGTATGCTTCTTTTTCACTTGGCACAATGTCCCTGAGATCTTGCCAAACTATTTCATACTTTTTCACTACTGAGTAATATTCTGTGGAATAGATGAACCGTATTTAATTTTACTGGTCACCTGTTGAAAGACATTTTGGTTGTCTCCAGGGTTGCGCTATTACAAATAAAGCTAATAATATTCATGTACAGGTTTTTGTGTCGACTTAAGTTTTTATTTCTCTGGGATAAATACCCAGGAGTGTGATTGCTGGGTTGTATTTTAAGTGCATGTTTAGTTTTTAAAGAAACTACCAAACTATTTTTCAGAGTAGCTGTATTATTTTACCTTCCTATCAGCATCATGAGAGATCCAGTCTGCGTCCTTGTCAACATCTGTTATCATCACTACTTTTTATTTTAGCCATCCCGATAGGTGTAAAGTGACATCTCCTTGTGGTTTCGATTTGCATTTCCTCTAGTGTGTAGAGATATCAAACATCTTTATATGTGCCTATTTGCCTGTGGAGTATCCTCTTCCATGATATCCTACCTCTTCATTTCTTTTGTCCATTTTCTACTCTTGAGTTTTAAGAGTTCTTTTTATGTTCTAGATACTAGTTTCTGTCAGATACATAGTTGCATTTTTTTTTCTTTGCACAGCTTATAACCTGTCTTTTAATCCAACAGTCTTCTACAGAGTTAAGGTTTCTAATTTTTATTGTTAAATTTATCCATTCTTCTGTAATGAATTGTGTTTTTAGTGTCAAGTCTGAGAACTCTGTAACAAACCCTAGGTCCTAAAGATTTTCTACTAAAAGGTTTATAGTTTTACATTTTGCATTTAAGTCTGGATCCATATTGTGTTAATTTTATAGAGTGTAAAGTATGAGACTTAGGTCAGTGTTTATCATTTTGCCTGTGGGTGTATAATTACTTTAGCTGCATTTGTCGAAAATACTATCCTTCTTCTACTGGATTGCTTTTACATCTTTCTCAAAAATTAGTTGGCTGTACTTGAGTAGGTCTATTTCTGGGTTCTCTATTCTGATCCATAGATCTATGTGTCTGTCTCTTTGCCAAGACCACACCATCTTCACTACTGTAGCTATTATAAGTCTTAAAAGCAGGAAGAGTGATTCCTCTTGCTTTAGTTTTCTTTATCAAAATTGTTTTATCTATTTTTGGTTCCTTTGCCTTTCCTCGTAAATTTTAGAATAATCTTGTCCATATCTAGAAAGTCTTGCTGAGATTTTGATAGAATTACATTAAACCTGTATATCACTTGGGGTAGGAGTAGCATCTTTACTATATTGAGTTCTCCAATACAAAACACTGTATGTCTCTTGATTTGTTTAGTTAGGTTTTCTATAACTTCTTCCACCAGAATTTTGTAGTTTTCAACATAAATGCTTTGTACATGTTTTGTTACATTTATACATACCTATTTCATTTTAAAACAATTATAAGTGAGCATTGTATTTTTAATTGGTTTCTATGTGTTCATCGCTAGCATAAAGAAATACAATTGATTGTGCATGTTGATACTGTGTTCCATCATGTTACTAAAATCACTTATTAATTTCTAAGTTTTTTTCATAGATTCTTGGGATTTTCTATGTAGACAATCATGTCATCTGCAAATAGAAATAGTTTTACTTTTTCCTTTCCGATTTTCATGCTTTTCATTTGCCTTTTTTACCCTATTACTCCAGGTAGAACCTCCAGCACTTTGTTGACTACAAGAGGTGAGAGCAGACATCTTTGGTTCATCTGTTCTGACCTTAACAGAAAAGCATTCACTGTTTCACAGTAAGTATAATGTTAGTTTTAGGATTTTTAAAAAATAAATCCTTTTTATCAAGTTGAGAAATTTTTTAAAAAGTTGATAAAGTTCCTCTGTGCCTGTAATCCCAGCACTTTGGGAGGCCGAGGCAGGCAGATCACGAGGTCAGGAGATCGAGACCATTCTGGTTAGCACAGTGAAACCCCGTCTCTACGAAAAATACAAAAAAATTAGCCCAGCACGGTGGCAGTTGCCTGTAGTCCCAGCTACTCAGGAGGCTGAGACAGGAGAATGGCTTGAACCCGGGAAGTGGAGCTTGCAGTAAGCCGAGATTGCACCACTGCGCTCCAGCCTGGGCGACAGAGCGAGACTCCACCTCAAAAAAAAAAAGTTCCTCTGTACTTTTATTTTTTTAGTTTTTACAGAAACTAGTAATGTTTTCAAATGCTTTTTTCCGCATTAATTAATATGATCTTGTGATTTTTATTCAATAGCCTATTAATATGGTGATTATATTGATGGAGTTTTTAAATATTGAACTACTGTTGGAAATCTGGATTAAATTCTACTTGGTCATAAGGTATATATTTTTAATATATTGCTGAATTCTGTTTGGTAATATTTTTTGAGGATTTTTTGCATCTACGTGCATGAGGGATATTCATTTATTTATTTATTTATTAGGTTTTTTGGGGGGGAAGGTACTGTCATTATCTGGTTTTAGTATCAGGTTAATTCTGTCCTCATAAAATTAACTGAAAAGAGTTCATTCCTCTTCTATTTTCTTTAAAAATTTGTGTAAAATTGGTGATAATTCTTTAAATATTTAGAAAAATTCTCCAATGAAACTATCTGGGCCTGGAAATGTCTTTTGTGGGGAAGTTTTATATTACAAATTCAATTTTATTGATAGCTACAGGGCTATCAAAATTATCTATTTTGTAATGTGTGGGTTCTGTAGTTTCTGGTTTTTGAGATCTACCTCATCTACATTTTTAAATTCATGTGTATGGAATTTTGTAATACATATTACTTTCCTTTTTGAAGACTGCGAGATCTGTGGTGATCTCTTATGTTTCATTCTGAATTTGGATAATTTGTGTCCTCCTTTTTCATCTGTCTTGCTAGAGGTTTGTTAATTTTACTAATTATTCAAAGACCCAATTTTGATTCATTGATTTTCTCTTATTTTTCTGGTTTTAATTTCATTAATTTCTCTTGTTTTCTTTACTAGTTTCCCCTCTCTGCTTTCTTTGGGTTTATTTATTTTTCTTTTCCTTGAGGTAGGAGTTTAGGTGCTTGATTTGAGACTTTCCTCTATATCAATATAAATGTGTAGTGCTATGAAGTTCTCTTTCAGCACTGTTTACCCTGGGTCCCGCGGGTATGAATACGTTGTCTTTTTTTTCATTTTCACTCAGTTCCATGTATGCTTTTATATCCTCTGAGACCTTTTCTTTGGTCCGCTATTAACTTTAGAAGTGTGCTGTTTAGTTTCCAAGTGTTTGGAGCAATTCCTGTTATCTTTCAGTACTGATTTCCGATTTAATTCCATTGTGGTCTGAGAACACATTCGTATAATTTTTAATTCTTTTACGTTTGTTAAGGTTTATTTTATGGCCTCTTCTTTAATAAGTGAGAGATTATTTTGGCCATTATATTTTTCTTGAATGGTAAAATTCTATCCTTTATTTCACAGGTTTCAGGGTGGTGAAGTGTGACCCCTCTCCTGGATGAAGATCAAACCAGAGGATGGACGTTCATCCCTAGAGAGAGCACAGTGTGGTCAGTCATGGTGCCTCAATGCCCAAAGTCTCAGCACTTTGGGAGGCCAGGGTGGGCAGATCACTTAAGGTCAGGGGTTTGAGACCATCCTGGCCAACATGGTGAAACCCTGTCTCTACTAAAAATACAAAAATTAGCCGGGTATAGTGGCAGGTGCCTATAATCCCAGCTACTTGGGAAGCTAAGGCACGAGAATCTCTTGAACCCAGGAGGTAGAGGCTGCAGTGACCTGAGATCACAGCCATTCTACTGCAGCCTGGGTGACAGAGTGAGACTTCGTCTCAGAAAAAAAAAAAAAAAAAAAGAAAGAGAGAGAGAGAGAGAGCACAGAGCAATGGTGGTAGGGCTTTGTCTGTGGATGTGACCTTGGACCTTGGGCTGATTCTTATTATGGAAAGGTGGACTCAATCACAGTTAGAGGTAAGGTGGTTGTATCCTGTTAGGTATGAGTGTTCACAAGTGCAGTCAGGGTGTGGACTGTAATGTACAGTTAATTATAGGCGATTAGCTTAGAACCTCCCTCACACCGAATTGTGGTGGGCCCCCAGGTGCCATCTGTGAGCCAGGTGGCTCCTTTCTGAACCTTGGCTCCTTGTTTGCTCTTGGTTTCTATGAGATATACTTGAAACTGATAATGAAATCCTTTCCCTTTTTGTTTTTTACCCAACTTAATTTGAGTTGCTTCTTGTAACTTACAACCAGAGAATCTCAACTGAAACAGATTTACTTCTCGTGGCAACCTAGTGATGTAGGAAGGCCAAGTACCAGCCTTAGTGAGCTGCCAACACTCGCACAGCTTCTAAGAGGTAGATCAGATACTGACTTAAACTCCATCTTTAGCCTACCACTCTTGTTTTATAATACTAAGGTTAGAGGGCATTTGTATTGCTATGGGAGGCAAGCATGCATCCCTCCTTCCTCACTAAGATAATAATAGAGAAGAGAGACAAACTAAGGCACCAAATCCT
The DNA here is from genome assembly GCF_043159975.1 of Macaca nemestrina. NCBI lineage: Eukaryota > Metazoa > Chordata > Mammalia > Primates > Cercopithecidae > Macaca > Macaca nemestrina. The sequence continues at coordinate 115,936,614 of NC_092128.1, forward strand.
GCTTTAGAAAGGATTATTAGATACCTAGGTTATCTCCATTATATTCATGGTAGTCCATAATAGTCATTTAAGTGTGTGTGTGTGTGTGTGTGAGAGAGAGAGAGAGAGAGAGAGAATGCCACTTTCTCCCTTTGGCTGTCTATTAATGCTTCCAGTCTGCATGAAATACTATTTTCTCACCTACTCAATAAATGCTACTAAAGTGAATTTATTATTGATTAGACCAATTTTTAGCTTTCAGCTCTCCCAGATGCCCAAAGTCTCCCAGGAACCCCAGTAGACCCACAGACTCCAACAGTTCAATGGGGATCTCACCAACCCCAGAACAAGGCTCAGGTACCTACTGGCTAAGAAGCTCATCATGCAAAGCCCTGCTAGCTCACCTGGGTATGGTCTGTTCACACTTACAACCTTGCTAGATTGGCAGCTCCCTGAGGCCAGGAATTGAGTCTCATTTACCTTTGCATCCCAAAAGCTAATATAGGAGATATTGGAAAATGGGGAATGAATGAATTGATCAATGAAGTAACCAATTGATGGTCAGAAGCCTGTTTTCAAAGGAGAAAGATGTATTATCAGTGATAGGAACTTGAATCCAGAATGTCTCATAACACAATATTAAACTAATGGCTTTATAAAAATTCACAGTTAAAATTTTATATATATTAATTCATTGAAAAATCTACTCTGTTAAGAAGTAAGTATTATTTCCCTGTTCTACAGCTTGGGAGTATGAGTATCAAAGAGATTAACTGAGAACTCAAAGAGAATTCAAAAGAGCATCTGCACTCCAGCCTGGGCAACAGAGCAAGATTCCACCGCAAAAAAAAAAAAAAAAAAAGAGTAACTGCTGACTCCAAAGGCTATGTTATTTCTATGTTCTATTTAATCATACACTTCTGTTTTTTTTTCCCCCTAGCAAAATATTCACATTCACTTCCACATAAAATGCTCCTTTTCACTGGAAAAACTGCTACTCATTCTTCAAAACCCAAGTTGAATGTCACCTCCTCAGGGAAGTCAGACTCAGCCTTAACCTTTTTGCAAACTTCTACTTAACTGTATCTCATACAGACTGGCTACCCATCTTTCTCCATCTTTAAGCTCCAAGCTTCTTCGGTTCTGAGTTACGATGGATGCCGGCAGTCACTATTTTTTTTTGTATTAAATAGAATGAGTCCATATATAGCTGATTATGAATATGAATATGGCTTGCTGGGACTAGATGCTGAGACTAGAACCCCAAATGCAATATTAGGCTCTGCTTCTGGTGAAGGTGAAGAGGTGACACCATTTTTGGCCCTGTGGGGCAGCCACAGCAGGGGCCTTGCCATCAGGTACTTTCTGTAGGGGCACTGCCAGTGGGAAGATTTCCACAAAATGGGAATTTGCTCTACCTTCAAAAAAGAGGGTAGGGTAGAAAAGAGAAAGAGTGTGCTTAAGAGAGAGAGAGGACTTGGGGTAGGAGACAGACACAGAGGCTTCTTCTCACTCTCACTGCTGCTTCCTGAGCTCTGGCTGTCCCAGGCCAACACTGGAAAATTTGCCAGGTAGAAGACAAGTCACCTCGTTCTGTCTGACTCTTTAAGGCAAAATTAGCTCCAGGGGTGGAGGTGGCGATGGGGGGGACACAGAAGGTGGGGCTCTGTTTTGGGTAAGGAAAATTTTGTTCAGGGCGAATCTCCTGACCACAATGGGCCAACGCCTGGTGGCTTCAGGATCAGGGGCTATCAGCTGCGGGAGCTGCTGGGCCAGCATGACAGGTAACTTGTTGGGGGCTACAGGGCTCATACAGACACAGGTAAAGCTTCAAGGAACACTGCTGGTCTTCTCTGTTTCATCCAGTAAAACCTTAGACATCTTTTCATAGGGAATTTAGGGCCAGCTTTAAGGACAAAGTCCCTTTATCATTGTAATTTTCCTAGTCTATTTTATGCATCTGGCTAAATCAGGGCCATGTTTTATAGCTTAAGTGTTTTTCCCTTTAAGTAAGAATTCTAATTCTGTATTATATTTATGAATTGTTTATAAATCCCTGCCTCAATGAGATGAGATTTTGTGACCCCATTTTCCAGTGGAGATTCCCAAGGCCTAAATAACAGTCCCAGTCAGGGGCTTGGAACTAAGAATGTCAGAATGGGGCTAGAGCTGGGCTTCCAAATGCAACAATCGGAATTCCCATCTGTAGTTACAACCTCGAGCTTCAGACAAAAGATCAAGACTGCAATTACTGGATCATTGATTCAAAGCAGCAATCCTTAGACTCCAAATGAATTTACCTGATTCTCTGGTCCAGCTAGGGGTCTGGGAGCTTGCAGAGCCAACAGATTCACATGTCATTTGGCTGTCCAGTGGAAAGATGGGGAGGCCAAGCATGCACATTGTTTCATTCTTCTTTACAATTTACAAGATTCAAAGCAAAAAAATTAGTTCAAGCAACCATCTTATATGAAAAATGGAATAAATATAGTGGAGTCTTTTATGGTTACTTCTTGCTGACAATGCTTCAGGCACTGAGTGTAATGAGACTTCTTGAAAGCTTAAAAGAAAAGGAAAACTTAGACACCTCCCCTCAAGTGCTGGACCAAGTGCAGAGTGGACTCTTTTTGGATGTTGTAGTCAGACAGGGTGCATCTGTCTTCCAGCTGTGTCCCACCAAAAATCAACCTCTTCTGGTCAAGCGAGATGCCTTCCTTGTCTTGGATCTTTGCCTAGAGGGATGGTAGAGAACCGTTCTTATTCTTAGAGAAGTCGCAGCCTCATGGGAAATGAAGATATTTAAATGGAGGATGCTTCACCATAGTTAACAGTTTAATAGAAAGATATAACAGAATATTAACAACTATTATCTATTGAGCAGTGACCATTTGCTGGTGCTGTTCTAAGCAGGAAAACATCATTCCTCATAAAGATCCTTTGAGGTAGGCTATTATGACCCCATTTTGCAGATGGAGGAGTGCTACGGTTTAAATATGTACCCCCAAAAGCCAGTGTTGAAAACTTAATCCTCAATGCAGCTGTGTTGGGATAAGCGACCCAATGGGAAGTGTTTAGGTCAAGAGGAGTCCACTGATTATAAAAGGGCTTGAGGCTGTGAGTTTCATCTCTTGCTTTCTCTTGCCATGTGATGCTTTCTGCTATGTTACGACACAGCAAGAAGGTCCTTATTATATGCTGCCCCTCAAACTTGGACTTCCCAGCCTCCAGAACTGTGAGAAATAACCCTCTGTTCTTTCTAAGTAAACCCAGTGGTATTCTGTTATAGCAGCACAAAATGGGCTAAGACAAGCAGTCAAGGCTCAGAACAGTCAATCGACTCGTTTAGGGTCATTTGGCTACAAGGGTTGAAGGGGTCTTGAGCCAGGCAGCACAGCCCCATGGCCCACACTCTTGACCGCTGAACGGGAGCTACTCTGGGAATAGAGCTTGGGTGTCTGTGAGTTGGGCTCAGAGGATGGGGCCCACTTATCCAGGGAAGGGGATCATCCATGTAGAACTCCCTAAGGTGAAGTTTATAAGCCAAGACTTTCTCAGATAGAGAGTGGGGTGAGGGTAGTGGGCAGTGGAGAGGTTAAGCCAAAATGATAGGTGGAACCCAGAGCATGATTTCCCTTTTGGATCTGCACCTGGGAGTAGGGGACCCAGGAGGTCATATAGATCGAGTACTATAGTTAGGTATATGAGTGAATTTAGGAAAAGAGAAGCAATTAACATAATTTCCAGAATTTTTTCTTGGGTAACTGAGTAGGTGGAGGAATGATTTACTAGACTAAGACAAAACACAACACAACACAACAAATTATAACAAAACAGTACAGTTTAGGGGAGACACATGGGATTTAAATTTTGCAGACCAAATTTGAGAAGTTTTTGAGTTAACCAGTTGAAGAGTCTTTAGACACGTCAGTGGAGCACGGAGCACAGTTGAGGAATCTTCAAGGGGTGGCAAGAGATTTGTCATCATAGCTGCTGAATTTTGTTCTATGTTTTGGATGATTCAGCTATGAAGATCTATAAAAAGCAAGAATAAATAGACTGGAGAACAACAACAACAAAAAGCATTAAAAACGATAGTGTGAGCCCAATATGAGTAAATACTTCAGAATAAATGGGAGTAAATTCTCTCACATGCTTGAAAGAGCCCCATTACCTGGTTACTGGAAATGTCCTTGGAGGTGGTGTGCAGAGGTGAATGTAATAGGAAGCATTGGCTCTGGAACACTTCGTCAGTTAATTTGACTTTTCTATTAACCCAGACTTTTACCAGATGAAAACTGATACTTGAACAGTGCCTCAGTGCCATCAGGGAAGCCAGGCAGGATAGCCCCTGATTGACTTGAAAACATTGATAACTCTTCTGGCGTTAGGCACAGAACAGACAGACTTGGGAGTGGACATTTTGCTTAGGAAAGGCCGGGCAATGGGGGAATGCAGGGCCCTGGAGAGATCATTTCAAACAGACATTGGAAAATAAAAATAGATCTTTGGTTTTAAAATAAAGTCTCTTTAAAATAGTGGTTATTTTGGGGAAAGAATTAACTGGAGGGATGTGAGGGAGCCAGCTGGAGTGCTGGGAATGTTCGCTATCTTGATTTGAGTGGTGGTTACATGGGTTTATATAAGTAAAAATGAATCAATCCATATTCTTACTGTCTACACTTGTTCCTAAAGTATTTAAGCTGTTATGGGCTAAATTTTGTACCCCTAAAATTCACATGTTGATATCCTAATTTCCAGTACCTCATAATGTGACTTTATTTGAAAGTATGGTTATTGCAAATGTAATTAATTTATACTTAACTAGTTATACATAGTCAGGGTGGGTCCCTAATCAAATATGATTGGGGTCCATATTAAAAGAGAACATTTGAACACAGGTGCACATGGGAAGAATGCCATGTGAGGACTGGAGTGATGCTGTCACAAGCCAATGGACCACCAGAAGCTGGAGAGAGGCTTGGGATATATGCTCCCTCATGGCCTCAAAAGAAACTGGCCCTGCCAACAACTTGGTCTTGAACATCTAGCCTCCAGGACTGTGAGACAACAACTTTCTGTTTTTAAGCCACCCAGACTGTGATACTTTGTTGCTGTTACTACAGCTCCAGACAAATAATAAACAAGCTATACCACCAATTTTAATAATGTCTAACAGCTTCCAAAACAGCTCCCTCACCTTGCTACCTACAAAGACGTAGTAAAAGAAAGATATTAATTATCCATTAAATAACTTACTGAAGATTGAGTAGTCACCACATTGGCTTCTTTTTTAGGCTTTGACATATTTGGTGGATGTTTAATGTGGACTCTTATTCTTGGGAGGTGTTTAGGAGTTCTTTGGTGCCCCACTGAGAAAATATACCTACCTACATTCCAATTCAGTCATTGTTAAAAGCTAAATTCACAGAGGTAAACATTTACATATTCTCAGCATGGGTAAAGATTTCTAGTTATAAAAAATGGTAAATAAATTAAAAAGGAAGGTGCATATTTGGCTACTTAAAAAGTAAAGACACTTTATCAAACAACAGCAAAATACATGTTCTTCTCATATGCACATAAAATGATATCTAGACTAGACCATATATTAAGCTGTAAAACAGTTCTCAATAATTTCTAAAGGATTGAGATCAAAATATGTTTTCTGACCAAAATGGAATAAAATTAGAAATTGACCTGAGAAAGAAATTTGAGAAATTCACAAATATGTGTAAATTTAGACATATTCCTAAATAAACAATAGGTTAAAAAAATCACAAGAGAAGTTAGAAAATACTTTGATATGAATAAAAATGAAAATCCAACATATTGAAACTGACGAGATGTTGTGAAATCATTGCTTAGAGGGAAATCTATACCTGTAAAGGCCTATACTTAAAAAAATTAATAACCAAACCGTATCATTCAGGGTTCTTCAGAGAAATAGAACCAATAGGATGTGTACATATACATATATATGTGTGTGTGCATGTGTATACATATACATATAAGCACACAAACATACATATAGAGAGGGAGAAAGAAAAAAGAGAGAAATTTATTTAATCCAATTAACTCACATGATTGTGGGGGCTGGGAAATCCAAAGTCTGCAGGGTGGACCAGGGTGGACCAGTAGGGTGGACCCAGGAAAGAGTTGATGTTGAAGTTCAAATCCGAAGGTGGCATAGATACAGAATTTCTCCTTCTTGGGGGAGGTCAGCTTTTTAAATTTCCCCTAAAGGTCTTCAACTGATTGGATGAGGCTCACTTACATTATGGAGGATAATGTGCTTTCCTCAAGGCCTATGGATTTAAGTGTTAATCTCATCTAAAAAATATGTTCACAAAAACATGTAAAATAATGTTTTACCAAATTATCTGGTCTAGCAAAGTTGATACATAAAATTAGTCATCACCCTAATATTCCACTTCAATAAACTATAAAAGAAGAGCAAACTAAATGCAGAGCAAGAAGAAGGAAGGAAATAATAAATATTTGAATGAAATAGAGAATAGAAAAACGTAGAATCACTAAAATTGAAATTTAGTTCTTTGAAAAGATAAACAAACTGACAAACCTTTAGCTACAATGACCAAGAAAAAGACTTAATTTATGAAAATCAAGAATTGCAGGCCAATAAATTAGTTAAGCTGGATGAAATGAACAAGTTCCTAGAAAAACACAGACTGACACAAGAAGAAAAGAAAATCTAAATAAATCTATAACAAATAAAGTAATTGAATTAGTAACCAAAAAACTTCCAACAAACAAAAGCCTGGTGCCAGATGATTTTGCTGGTGAATTCTATTGAATGCTTAAGGAAAAATTAACACACATACATTGCAAACTTTTTGGAGCCACTATTACACTGGTACCAAAACCAGATAGAAAAAAGAAAACTAGAGACCAATATTCCTTATGAATAAGAGGCAAAATCCTTAGAAAAATACCAGCAAACTTAATTTAACAGCTTATAAAAAGGATGATGCACCATGACCAAGTGGGATTTATTCTGGGAATGCAAGGATGGTTCAACATATGAGAAAATCAAACAATGCAATATACCACATTAACAGAACACAAGAGAAAAACACATGATCATTTCATAATTACAGATAAAGCATTTAACCAAATACAACACCCTTTCATAATAAAGCACTTAACAAACTAGGAATAAAAGGAAACTTCCTCAATATGATAAAGGACATCTAAGAAAAAACCCACAGCTAACATCACATGTGATGGTGAAACGATGAATGTTTCTCCTCTAAGGTCAGAAATAAAACAAAAATGTGTGCTCTTATCACTTCTATTCAACATTATACCAGAAGTTTTAGCCAGGGAAATTTAGCAATAAAAGAAATAAAAGGCATTGAAATTAGAAAGAAAAAAGTAAAACTATACTCTTTATACTTTTTGTTTGTAGATACTATGATCTTGTATGTAGAAAATCCTAAGAAACACACACATGCACACACACATACACACACAAACTAACAGAGCTAATAACAAGATGAGCACACTTGTAGGATACAAAATCAATGTGCAAAATCAATATAAATAAATGGGAATGGGAAGGCATTCTGTGTTCATGAGTTGGAAGTCATATTATTGTTAAAATGCCAATACTCTGAATTATCTACAGATTTGATGCAATCCCTAGCAAAATTCCAATGGAGAAATCAACAAACTTATCTGAAAGTTTATACAGTAATACAAGGGTCCAAAATAGCTCTAACACCTTAAAAAAGAGAAACAAAGTTATAAGACTTATAGTTCCAGATTTCAAAAAGGTATTACAAACCTGTGATAATAAGGCCAGTATGGCACTGGCATAAGGACAAATATATACATCAATGGGATAGAGCTGAGAGTCCAGAAATAGACCCACATGGCTATGGTTAATTGATTTCAACAAGGGTGTCAAGGTAGTTCAGTAGGGTAAAGAATAGTCTTTTCAATAAATGACACTGGAACAACTGAATATCCAAATGAAAAATAATGAATTTTGAGCCTTACCTTACACCATATACAAATATTAACTCAAGTGAATCAAACACCTAAATGTAAGAGCTAAAACTATAAAGCTTTTAGAAGAAAACACAGATGTAAGTCTTTGTGACCTTGAATTAGGCTGCCGTTTCTTATTTGTTGGGAGCAGGCCCCCCAAAAATTGGCCATAAACAAAATCTCTGCAGCACTGTAACATGTTCATAATGGCCCTAATGCCCAAGCTGGAAGGTTGTGGGTTTATGGGAATGACGGCAAGGAACAGTTGGCCTGCCCAGGGTGGACAACTGCTTAAAGACATTCTTAAGCCACAAACAATCGCATGAGCAATCTGTGCCTTAAGGGCATGTTCCTGCTGCAGTTAACTAGCCCAATCTATTCCTTTAATTTGGCCCATCCCTTAACTAAAATAAGGGATGCTTTTAGTTAATTTAATATCTATAGAAACAATGCTAATGACTGGTTGCTGTTAGTAAATATGTGGGTAAATCTCTGTTCGGGGCTCTCAGCTCTAAAGGCTGTGAGACCCCTGATTTCCCACTTCACACCTCTATATTTCTGTGTGTGTGTCTTTAATTCCTCTAGCACCTCTGGGTTAGGGTCTCCCCAATCAAGCTGGTCTCAGCATTATTTATGCCACCTAAAGCACAAATGTCCAAAGAACAAATAGGTAATTTGAACTACATCAAAATTTAAAATTTTTGTGCCACAAAGGACATTATTAAGAAAATGAAAGTCCACAGAATGGGAGAAATTATTTGTAAATCATATATCTGATCATTGTCTAGTATCCAAAATATACAAAGAGTTCTTACAACTCAACAATTTAAATAACCCACCTAAAAAGGATTTTTTTAAAAAATTACAGAATACAGCATTTTTTGTATTTTTTTTGTATTTTTAATTTTTTATACTTTAAGTTCTAGGGTACATGTGCACAACCTTTTTTGTATTTTTTATTTTTATCTATTTATTTTGAGACTGGGTTATAAGACTGGCTAATTTTTGTATTTTTCATAGAGATGGGGTTTCTCCACATTGTCCAGGCTGGTCTTGAACTCCTGGCTTGAGGGATCCACCCACCTCAAACCCCCAAAGTGCTGGGATTACAAACATGAGTCACCACACCTGGAATAAGAAAGGATTTGAATAAACAGTTTTCCAAAGAATGTATGCAAATGGCCACTGGATACATGAAAAGATGCTCATTATCATTAGTGATTAGGAAAACTCAAATAAAAAGCACAATGAGACACCATTTCACATTGGGATGGCTATAATAAATGACAAGTGTTGATGGGAATATGGAAAATTGAAACCCCTATTTACTGCTGGTGGGAATGTGAATGATGAACCCACTTTTGAAAACACTTTGGCTCTTCCTGAAAATATTAAACATATGGTTACCAGAGGACCCAGCCATTCTACTCCTGGGTATATGCTCAAGAGAATCAAAAACACAAGTTCATGCAGAAAGTTGTATACACATGTTCATAAAAGTATTAATCACAACAGCCAGAAAGTGGAAGTAATCCAAATGCCCATAAACTGATGGAAGGATAAATAAAATGTGTTATATCCATATGATGGAATATTATTTAGGCATAAAAAGTAATGAAATACCGACACTTGCTACAAGCCAGATTAACTTTGAAAATCATGTGCTAAATGAAAGAAACCAGACACAAAAGACCTCAGAACATACAATTCAACTTATATGAAATGTCCAGGACAGACAAATCCAAAGACAGACAGTAGATTAATGTTTGCCAGGATCCAGGGGCTGGGGAGAACAGCAAATGACTGCTAATGGGTACAGAGTTTCTTTTTGGGGTGATGAAAATAGTATGGAATTAGTGGTGATTGCAAAACCTTGTAAATGTACTAAAAACCACTGAATTGTATACTTTCAAATGATGAATTGTATGGTAAATATACATTTTATGTTAAATGGTAAATATCTTTTTAAAAAGTAAAGACCAAGTAAAATTAAAATGTAAATAACAAACCAGAAAATTATTCACAATCTTAACAACAAATAAAATGTTACTATCCTTAAGATACATAGAGTTCTGTTGAATTTTGTCTTTAAAGCACCATATCTTGGCAAAAGACAAGAAAACATAGCAAACATTCTTACATAAAATGAAAAAAAATTAAAGGGTAAGAAGTAGGTAGAGAAATATCTGTCTCACTAGTAAATTAGTTCAAATTAAAAAGGGATATCACTGTGGATGTTCTTATAGTTCTCTATTTTTAAAAAATATTTTCTGCACTGTGTATTAGTTTCCTATTTTAGAATCAGAAAAGTTCATTTAAAAGATATATAATGCAGTTAACCTAAGCCCCTGGAGAATGTTCAGGCTGCGGATTCATCAGCAGGCAGGAGGGGCTCTGATTCTACATGCCCTGGTAGGTGCATTACACAGGCAGTTCCTTTTAATCCTATAATAGTATATCGACCCTCTCTTTACAGGTGGAGAAACTGAGATCCATCTCACGATGGAACTCACCAAAGGCCACATGTCAATAACTGGTAAATAACCTGGAAAGTAGGTTCAACTCAGAGCCGCCAAAGTCATGCTCCTTCCTGCTCCAGGAAGCACCAGGAACACCCTTCTTCATTTGTGCTGACAACATAACCTTAGAGATGAGGAGTCTTATCAGAAACCATTTGAGTCCAGCCATCCCAAAAGCCTCCTGAGCTAAGGCCAAAGGATAGGACCCAGGCTGCTGGAGGGCTCAGATGTAGCCGAAACCTGGCTCCATGAAGATGAAGAACCCCATAGCCCCTCTCACAGTAATGGAGGTAGAAGATAAACAATGTACCACATCAGCAAGGAAGCAGCCCTTCATGTGCACCACACAGGTGCAGAAGAGCCCAGGAGAAAACTGGGTGCAAAAGGCCTTCGCTCTAAGAACCCCAAAAGGCCAGAATACCCACCACCAACTGTGAACAGAAATATTGCAGGAAAGATTAGAGACCTAGTGGAGACTGCCAAGGTACAGTGGAGTGGGGTGCTTCTTGGGGGTGGGGGAGTGCATTTGACAGGGGATACCCATCAGGAGGGGATATGGCTTCACAAGAATCCTCCTCCTTATGATTGCCAGACCATGTGTGTGTGTGTGCCTGTTTGGGTGTGTGTGTATGTGTGTGCATGTGTGTGCTTGCATGTATCCATTGGAACCTACATGAGAGCATGGGTGCATCAATGGCAGCTTTGCATCAGAACACAGGTTTCTCACTGTCTGCGTGGCCTTGGCAATATCCGTTTCTTTGGATCTCAACTTACAGACCCACAAAGTGGGGCTAAGGCTACTCCATCCCAAAACTGAGTGTGGATCTCCTGGGGGCAGGTAACCACCTGCACAGTGTTGTTCTGGTGTGAAGGATCCCCTGTCCTTGGGCCAAGAGGCTAAGAAGGCCTTTCCTGACTCTGTTATTTGTCTCAGAGAAAAGTCCCCATGGAGATTACAGGCGTGAGACCCCGCACCTGGCCAGCATACTTGCATCTTTACAGTTAGCCACATTAAAAAGAGGCTGGTGCAGGAGTGACAGCAACAATGTGGGGCCTGGGCTACCACTGTGGGACCTTGGGGAAGTTACCTACAGCTCTGTGACTCAGTGTCCCCATATGCACCTACCTCCAGGAACACCATGAGGACAGCATGAGCTATGATATGAAAAGTGCTCAGAGCAGGGCTTGGCACGTAGTGCAGGCTCTAAGTGTCAGTGACTATGATTTTTACTTATTGGAGAAAACATAGACATCTATATAGGAAGTCATATCTTCTCTACGCTGGATATTTTAATGTGCTTAGACTCATACTGAGTGTACAATTTTCTTTTTCCTTTTAACATTAATTCATAAAAGCCTGTCTATATAATTAATAATTTTAAGACTCTTGATGCACCAAAAGCTCTACATTTTCATCCATATAAATATATGAGCTAGAAAGTGTTGGGAGAACGAGTACTTCTCCCATGGAAACTCTACTCATCCTGTAACTCTATAGTATAAAACTCATTTAAATCATCAACATGACTCTTTGGGGTTATGCAAAGTATTTAGGTAAACATTAAAGTCCTTTCTCCAGCTTTTAAATCAATTTAGTGACATGAATTATGAGTCCTCTGTTCATTGGTGGTTGTGTGTGTGTGGATTGGGTCATTACGGTTTAATCCCAGCTGACCTGCTCAGAATGAGAGTAAATACATATACCACTGGGAATTTTAATAGGAAGAGTTATTGCTTCTATAATTACATAGCTATAAATAGAACAGATTATGTCTATCAAATAGAATTGCTAATTTTTATTCCTGTTCAGCTAATAGAAAATGCAAATTTTAACTATTTAAAAATATTTTCCCAGCTTTTCAATTAGATTTTAGTCCTTCTAATCTTTTAAACAGAGTAAGGAAATAGGTAAGATATAGGCTCTTTAAGCAGAAAGTTTATAACAAATATAGTGGGGATTCTTAAAGCGGGGTACCTGGCATCATATCATCTAGGAGATATTCTCTGGCTCCACTGCAGACCAACTAAAAGAGAATCCTTGTGAGGGCATAGGAAGCAATTCAAGTTTTTGCATGCCATCTAGACGAGATGATTCTGATGCTGGCTCACATTTGAGAAGCACTCTGAATTACAGCAAAAAAATTGGGGTAATATTCTTGGTTCTGTGATTCCCAAAATACATACATACATAATATACACTCATATAATACATACACACATATACAGACATATATAACACACTTTCATACATACACACATACACCCGCATAACATACACATGCATAATACATACACATATTCACATATACACACATGTACACAATCATACATAATACACACATACAAAAATAGTTTAAGGGTCTCTTGAGACCTTCACAGAACAGGTTCAGTCTGTGAATGACAGCCTAAACTTTTCTGCAGCTCAGTTTTTTTGTCTGTAAAAACAGAGTCATGCCAACCTGTCAGTTCTCTAAGAAACTAGATTTGCCCAGATTTTGAAATGGAACATCACTGAATCCTGGGGTCTGACATTGCATGTTATCCCATTCAGCCCCAACCCAGTCTGTTACTGGTGACCTTCCACAGGGTTTTGGGTCAGCCTGTCAAAGGCGTTTGAACCAGAGCAACTCTGTCTTGAATACGGACTGGGTAAAACAAGGCCGAGACCTACTGGCCTGCATTCCCAGGAGGTTAGGCATTCTAAGTCACAGGATTAGACAGGAGGTTGGCACAAGAAACAGGTCATAAAGATCTTGCTGATAAAACAGGCTGTGGTAAAGAAGCTGGCCAAAGCCCACCAAAACCAAAAAGGAGATGAAAGTGACCTCTGGTCATCCTCACTGCTCATTATAAGCTAATTATAATACATTAGCATGCCAAAAGATACTCCCACCAGTGCCATGACAGTTTACAAATGCCATGAAAAGATCAGGAAGTTACCTTACGTGGTCTAAAAGGGGGAGGAACCCCTTTTAAGGGGTTCCCTCAGTTCCAGGAATTGCCCAGGCATTTCCTGGAAAACTCATGAATAATCCACCTCTTATTTAGCATATAATCAATAAATAACCATAAAAATAGGCAATCAGCAGTCGTCAGGGCAGCTCTGCTTATGGAGTAGCCATTCGTTATTCCTTTACTTTCTTAATAAATTTGCTTTCACTTTATAGACTCATCCTGAATTCTTTTTTGTGAGAGGTCCAAGAACCCTCTCTTGGGGTCTGGATTGGGAGCTCTTTCCGGTAACCTCTATTCAACATAGTACTGAAAGTCTTTACCAGAGTAACCACGCAAGATAAAGAAATAAAAGGCATCTAAACAGAAAGAGAAGAAGTCAAACTGTCTCTTTTTGCAGATGATAGGATTCTATGTTGAGAAAACCCCATAAGCTCCTAGATCTGATGAAACAACTTCAGCGAAGTTTCGGGATACAAAATCAATGTACAAAAACCAGTAGCATTTCTATACACCAACAGTGTCCAACTTGAGTCATGGGTATTTCCTCCTTCTTTTGTTAAAAACATGTTTGTGCATGTACACACTTATACTAAGAAGATACCTTCATTTTATTTCCTTTATCATACAACATAAGATTTATTGACTTCATATCAGTATTTAAGTATTGTTAACCTTATCTAATAATATTTGAGCTGGGGATTGATGCATTTCTGGTTGTACGAAGGATAGTGTGATAGTTGTATTATGTCAGGCATAATTATGACCTTATTGTTGTCTTTATTTGAAGATTATATATGATCTCAGGAGATGTATATGGGTTCAAGTTGACAAGGGGTGGACTTGTGATGGTTAATACTGAGTGTCAACTTGATTGGATTGAAGGATGCAAAATATTGATCTTGGGGTGTCTGTGAGGGTGTTGACAAAGGAGATTAACATTTGAGTCAGTGGGCTGGGGAAGGCAGACCCACCCTTAATCTGGTGGGTACAATCTAATCAGCTGCCAGCAAATATAAAGCAAGCAGAAAGATGTGAAAAGGTAAGACTGGCCTAGCCTCCCAACCTACATTTTTCTCCCATGCTAAATGCTTCCTGTTCTCAAACATCGGGCTCCAAGTTCTTCAGTTTTGAGACTCAGACTGGTTCTCCTTGCTCCTCAAGCTTGCAGCCAGCCTGCTGTGGAACTTTGGGATCATGTAAGTTAATACTTAATGAACTCACCTGTATATAGATATATCTATCCTATCTGTTCTGTCCCTCTAGGGAACCCTAACTATTACAGATTTTGGTACCAGGAGTGGTTCTAGAGGAACAGAATATTAAGGATGGAGTTCTTTCATTGATTTTGGGGTTTCTGGAGTTGGCTGCTTAATATGATTAGATCCAAAAATGTTAAGGACTCTAATAGTATGGAGAACACTGATAGTTCTTGGCATGAACTGTTCAGAGGCTTATGCAAAATAAAAGTATTTGACACTCCTGATGGCTTGTGAGAGGCTAGGGGTTTAGTGCCTTTATACATAATACCTTTGACCATATGTGGAGAACCAAGGAACATAATGAAGCTGGTTGGTTGCTCCTAAGTTCAGTGGACAAAGTGATGAAAGAAAGTGATGAACTCAGCCAGGCGCGGTGGCTCACACCTGTAATCCCAGCACTTTGGGAGGCCGAGGCGGGCAGATCACGAGGTCAGGAGTTCGAGACCAGTTTGGCCAATATGGTGAAACTCTGTCTCTACTAAAAACACAAAAAAATTAGCCGGGTTTGGTGGCACACGCCTGTAGTCCCAGCTACTCAGAAGGCTGAGATAGAAGAATTGCTAGAACCCGGGAGGTGGAGGTTGCAGTGAGCCGAGATTGTGCCTCTGCACTCCAGCCTGGGTGACAGAGCGAGACTCCGTCTCAAAAAAAAAAAAAGAAAGAAAATGATGAACTCAGAGATTCTGTCTGTTGGCTTCAGAAGCAGATACTGAGCCTCAAATCTGCTAAGATTGCCTGAGTGAGAGTCTTATCTCCTGTAGAGAAATAGCTGAAATTGTGGAAAAACAGACACAAGCTCTTATGAGAGTGGCAGACCTGCAACGAAAGGTGCACACTCAGCCTTGCCAGGCATCTACTGTTAAAGTGAGGGCATTGGTTGGAAAAGAATGGGACTGTGCAACTTGGAATGAGGAGGAGGACCCTGAAGAAGCTGGGGATATTGAGTTTGTAAACTCTGACGAAACTTTTTTACCAGAAGAAATAGCTTCCCCATCCCCAGTAGTGGCTACATCCCCTCCCCGACCCATGCTGTCACCAGCCTTTTCACATCTGTCTGAGGAGATAAACTCTGCCCTGCCTAAGGCAACAGTGATGGCCTCCCCTGGCAACTCCCCATATAGTTACCAGGCAAAATAATGTTGATTCTCCTCAGAAGCCACCCCCAACACCTCTGCTTGCTTCTAGACCTATTACTAGACTAAAGTCCTGGTGGGTCCCTAGAGGTGAGGTTGAGAGTGTTACCCATGAGGAGGTATGCTACACTCAAAAAGAACTGCTTGAATTCTCTAATTTCTGTAAACAGAAATCTGGAGAACAGGAATGCGAATGGATATTAAGGATATGGGATAATAGTGGAAGAAACATAGAGTTGGATGAGGCTGAATTTATTGATTTGGTTTCACTAAGTAGGGACTCTGCATTTAATGTTGCAGCTCAGGGAGTTAAAAAAGGTTCTAATAGTTTATTTGCTTGGTTAGCTGAAATATGGATGAAAGGATGGCCCACTGTGAGTGAGCTGGAAATGCCTTATCTCCCTTGGTTTAGTGTAGAGGAAGGGATTGAAAGGCTTAGGGAGATTGGGATGGTGGAGTGGATTAGTTACTTTAGTCCTACTCATCACAGCTGGGAAGGTCCAAAAGATATACCCTTGACCAATGCCTTACAAAATAGATTTGTGAGGGCAGCACTTGCATCTTTGAAGAGGCCTGTAGTTGTTCTTCTCTGTTTGTCAGAGTGGGAATTGCAGTCACTCAACTACAAAATTTAAATACAATGAGAATAATTAGATCTGGATGTGGCGAGAGCCAAGTAGTGGCACTCAACTGTCAAAGGCAAGGTAGGCATAGCTACCATAATGGATAGCAAAGACAAAACAGCAATCAGAATAGTTTGACTCATGTAGAGCTCTGACTTTGGCGAATTAATCACAGTGTCCCCAGAAGTGAAGTTGGTAGGAAGTCTATTGCATTCCCACTTAATTTATATATGCAGAAAACTTAGATTGAATGGACAAAAGACTACTTTGAATTATAAAAACAGAAAACCATGGCCCCTCAATCAATTTCCAGACTTGAGTCAGTTTACAGACTCAGAATTCCTTGAATGAAGGGGAGGCTGGGTCCCCGTGAGGAAAGACCCACTACATTACCAACAATTTATGGAGTGAATCTTTCTCTCATCCTTCCCCAAGAAGACCTCCAGCCTTTTACTAGGGTAATTATGCACTGGGGAAAGGGAAATGATCAGACATTTCGGGGACTACTGGACAGTGGCTCTGAGCTGATGTTGATTCCAGGCGACCCAAAATGTAATTGTCCCCCAGTTAAAGTAGGGACTTATGGAGGTCAGGTAATTAATAGAGTTTTAGCTCAGTTCTGACTTTTAGTGGGCCCGGTGGGTCCCCAGACTCATCCTGGGTAATTTTCGCAGTGCTAGAATGCCTAATTGACATAGAAATACTTAGTAGCTGGCAGAACCCCCACATTGGCTCCCTGGCTGGTAGTGTGAGGGCTACTATGGTGGTAAAGGCCAAATGGAAGCCATTAGAACTGCCTCTACCTAGAAAAATAGTAAATTAAAAACAATATCACATCCCTGCAGGGATTGTGGAGATTAGTGCCACCATCAAGGACTTGAAAGATTCAGGGGCGATGATTCCCACCACATCCCTGTTCAACTCTCCCATTTGGTCTGTGCAGAAGACAGATGGATCTTGGAGAATGACAGTGGATTATCAGAAGCTTAACCAAGTGGTGACTCCAATTTTAGCTGCTGTACCAGATGTGGTTTCATTGCTTGAGCAGATTAACACATCTCCTGGTATCTAGTAGGCAACCATTGACTTGGCAAATGCCTTTTTCCCCATTCCTGTCCATAAGGCCCTCCAGAAGCAATTTGCCTTCAGTTGGCAAGGCCAGCAATATACCTTTACTGTCCTACCTCGGGGGTATATCAACTCTCCAGGTTTGTGTCATAGTCTTATTCAGAGAGATCTTGGTCACTTTTCGCTTCTGCACGACATCACACTGGTCCATTACATTGATGACATTATGCTGGCTGGATCCAGTGAGCAAGAAGTAGCAAACAACTGGACTTATTGGTGAGACATTTGCATGCCAGAGGATGGGAAATAAATCTAACTAAAATTCAGGGTCCTTCTACCTCAGTAAAATTTCTAGGGGTCCAGTGGTGTGGGGCCTGTTGAGATATTAATTCTAAGGTAAAGGATAACTTGGTGCATTTGGCCCCTCCTACAACCAAGAAAGAGGTACAATATGTATCAGGTATATTTGCATTTTGGAGGCAACACATTTCTCATTTGGGTGTGTTACTCCAGCCCATTTATCAAGTAACCTGAAAGGCTGCCAGTTTTGAGTGGGATCAAGAATAGGAGAAGGGTCTGCAACAGGGCCAGGCTGTTGTGCAAGCTGCTCTGCCATTTGGGCCATATGACCCAGCAGATCCAATTGTTCTTGAGGTATCAGTGGCAGATAGGGATGCTGTTTGGAGTCTTTGGCAGGCCCCCATGGGTGAATCACAGCAGAGGATTCTAGGATTTGGGAGCAAGGCCCTGCCATCTTCTCCAGATAACTACTCTCCTTTTGAGAGACAGCTCTTAGCCTGTTACTGGGCTTTGGTGGAAACTGAACGTTTGATTGTGGGTCTTTAAGTCACCATGCGACCTGAATTGCCTATCATGAACTGGGTGTTTTCTGAACCATCTAACCATAAAGTGGGTTGTGCACAGCAGCATTCCATCATCAAATGGAAGTGGCATATATGTGACTGGGTTCGAGCATGTCCTGAAGGCACAAGTAAGTTACATGAGGAAGTGGCTCAAATGCCCATGGTCTCTACTCCTGCCACTCTGCCTTGTCTTCCCCATCCTGCACCGATGGCCTCATGGGGAGTTCCCTATGATCAGTTGACAGAGGAAGAGAAGACTAGGGCCTAGTTCATAGATTGTTCTGCACAGTATGCAGGCACCACCCAAAAGTGGACAGCTGCAGGACTATAGCCCCTTTCTAGGACATCCTTGAAGGACAGCAGTGAAGGGAAATCTTCCCAGCGGGCAGAACTTCGAGCAGTGCACCTGGTTGTACACTTTGCATGGAAGGAGAAATGGCTATATGTGTGATTATATACTGATTCATAGGCTGTAGCCATGGTTTGGCTGTATGGTCAGGGACTTGGAAGAAGCATGATTGGAAAATTGGTGACAAAGAAATTTGGGGAAGAGGTATGTGGATGGACTTCTCTGAGTGGTCAAAAACTGTGAAGATATTTGTATCCCATGTGAGTGCTCACCAATGGGTGACCTCAGCAGAGGAGGATTTTAATAATCAAGTAGATAGGATGACCCATTCTGTGAACACCACTCAGCCTCTTTCTCTAGCCACCTCTTTATCGCCCAATGGACCCATGAACAAAGTGGCCATGGTGGCAGGGATGGAGGTTATGTATGGGCTCAACAACATGGACTTCCACTCACCAAGGCTGACCTCACTATGGCCACTGCTGACTGCCCAATTTGCCAGCAGCAGAGACCAACAGTGAGCCCTCAGTATGGCACCATTCCTCGGGGTGATCAGCAAGTTACCTGGTGGCAGGTTGATTATACTGGACCTCTTCCATCATGGAAATGGCAGAGGTTTGTCCTCACTGGAATAGACACTTACTCTGGATATGGGTTCTCCTATTCTACACGTAATGCTTCTGCCAAGACTACCATCCGTGGACTCATGGAATGCCTTATCCACCATCATGGTATTACACACAGCATTACCTCTGACCAAGGCACTTACTTTACAGCTAAAACAGTGAGGCAGTGGACTCATGCTCATGAAATTCACTTGTCTTACCATGTTCCCCAAAATCCTGAGCAGTTGGACTGATAGAATAGTGGAATGGCCTTTCGAAGTCACAATTACAACACCAACTAGGTAACAACACTTTACAGGGCTAGGGCAAAGTTCTCCAGAAGGCTATGTATGTTCTGAATCAGTGTCCAACATATGGCACTGTTTTTCCCATAGCCAGGATTCATGGGTCCAGGAATCAAGTGGTGGAAGTGGAAGTGGCACCACTCACCATCACCCCTAGTGATACACTAGCAAAATTTTTGCTTCTTGTTCCTGTGACATTATGTTCTGCTGGCCTAGAGGTCTTAGTTCCAGAGGGAAGAATGCTGACACCAGGAGACACAACAATGATTCCATTAAACCAGAAGTTAAGATTGTTACCTGGCCACTGTGGGCTCCTCCTTCCTTTAAGTCAAAAGGCTAAGAAGGGAGTTACAGTGTTGGCTGGGGTAATTGACCCAGACTATCAACATGAAATCACTCTACTACTCCATAACAGAAATCATTCTACTACTCGTGCATGGAATACAGGAGATCCATTAGGGCGTCTCTTAGTATTTCCATGCCTTGTGATTAAGGTCGATGGGAAACTACAACAGCCCAATCCAGGCAGGACCCCAAATGGTCCAGACCCTTCAGAAATGAAGGTTTGGGTCACTCCACCAGGAAAAAAACACAACCTGCTGAGGTGCTTGCTGAAAGCAAAGGGAATACAGAATGGGTGGTAGAAGAAGGTAGTCATCAATACCAGCTATGACTACGTGACCAGCTGCAGAAATGAGAACTGTAACTGTCATGAGTATTTCCTTCTTCTTTTGTTAAAAACATGTTTGTGCATGTAAACACTTGTGCTAAAAAAAACTTCAATTTATTTCCTTTTCCTTTATCATGTGGCATAAGATTTATTGACTTCATATTAGTATAATATTGTTAACCTTATGTAATAGCATTTGGGCTGGGGATCGGTGTGTTTCTGGTTGTACAAAGGGTAGTTGTATCATGTTAGGCATAATTATGACCTTATTATTGTCTTTATTTGAAGATTATGTATGATCTCAGGAGATGTGTATGGGTTTAAGTTGACAAGGGGTGGACTTGCGATGGTTAATACTGAGTGTCAACTTGATTAGAATGAAGAATGCAAAGTATTGATCCTGGGTGTGTCTGTGAGGGTGTTGACAAAGGAGATTAACATTTGAGTCAGTGGGCTGGGGAAGGCAGACCCACCCTTAATCTGGTGGACACAATCTAATCAGCTGCCAGCAAATATAAAGCAGGCAGAAAAACATGAAAAGGCAAGACTGGCCTAGCCTCCCAGACTACATCTTTCTCCCATGCTGGATGCTTCCTGCTTTCAAACATCGGACTCCAAGTTCTTCAGTTTTGAGACTTGGACTGGCTCTCCTTGCTCCTCAAACTTGCAGACGTCCTATTGTCGAACCTTGTGATTGTGTAAGTTAGTACTTAATAAACTCTCATATATATATATATATATCTAGGCTCTCTTATATATAGATATAGATATCTAGGATCTCTTATATATAGATATCCTATTAGTTCTGTCCCTCTAGGGAACCCTAATACAAGGATGCAATCAAATTCACTATTATCATAAAAAGAAAAAAATATGTAGAATACAGCTATCCAGGGAGGTGAAAGATCTCTACAATGAGAATCACAAAATGGTACTTGAAGAAATGAGGGATGACACAAACAAATAGAAAAATATTCCATGCTTATGGAGAGGAAGAATAAATATTGTGAAAATGGTCATATTGCCCAAAGCAATTTACAGATTCAATGCTATTCATATCAAACTACCAATGGCATTCTTCACAGAATTAGAAAGAAACTATTTTAAAATTCATGTGGAACCAAAAAAGAGCCCAAATAGCCAAGGCAATCCTAAGCAAAAAGAACAAAGCTGGAGGCATCACATTACTGAACTTCAAACTATACTACAAGACTAAAGTAACGAAAACAGCATGGTATTGGTACAGAAACAGACACATAGACCAATGAAACAGAATAGAGAGCCCAGAAATAATGCCACCCAGCTACAACCATCTAATCTTCGACAAAGTTGAAAAACAAGCAATGTGGAAAGGACTCCCTATTCAATAAATGGGGCTGGGATAACTGGCTAACCATATGCAGAATATTCAGACTAGACCACACCTTTCTTACACCATACAAAAATCAACTCAAGATGGATTAAAGACTTAAATATAAAACCTAAAGGTATAAAAACCCTGGAGGGTAACCTACAAAATACCATTCTCAAAAAGATTTTATAATGAAGACGCCAAAACCAACTGCAAAGAAAACAAAAATTGGCAAATGTGACCTAATTAAACTAAAGAGCTTCTGCACAGCAAAAGAAACTGTCAACAAACAACTGCAGAATGGGAGAAAATATTTGCAAACTCTGAATCCAACAAAGGCCATTTAATATCCAGAATACATAAAGAACTTAAATTAACAAACAACCAACAACCCCATTAAAAAGTGAGCAAAGGATGAAAACAGACACTTTGCAAAAGAAGACATACCCATGGTAAAGAAGCATATGAAAAAACACTCAACATCACTAATCATTGGAGAAATGCAAATCAAAAC
Source organism: Macaca nemestrina (assembly GCF_043159975.1). Taxonomy (NCBI): domain Eukaryota; kingdom Metazoa; phylum Chordata; class Mammalia; order Primates; family Cercopithecidae; genus Macaca; species Macaca nemestrina. The sequence goes on from NC_092128.1 coordinate 115,958,820, forward strand.
CACAATGAGATACTGTCTCACATCAGTCAGAATGGCTATTATAAAATTTAAAAATAACAGATGCTGGTGAGGTTGCAGAGAAAAGGGAGTGCTTATATGCTGCTAGTGGGAAGTATAAATTAGTTCAGCCATTGTAGAAAGCAGCTTGGCAATTTCTCAAAGAACTTAAAACAGAATTATGATTTGACCCAGCAATCTCATTACTGGGTATATACCCAAAGGAATGTAAATCATTCTACCATAAAGACATATATATGTATATGTTTATCACAGCACCATTCACAATAGTAGGCATGGAATTAACCTAAATGCCCATCAATGGACTGGATAAAGAGAACGTGGTACACATACACCATGGAATACTATGAAGCCACAGCCATAGAACAGAACGAGATCATGTCCTTTAGCAGAGACATGGATGGAGCTGGAGGCCATTATCCTATGTGAATAAATGCAGGAACAGAAAACCAAATACCATGTCTTCTTATTTGTAAGTGGAAACTAAACATTGAACACACATGGGCATAAAGAAGGGAACAACAGACATTGTGGCCTACTTGAGGGTAGAAGGTGGTAGGAGGGTGAGGATAGAAAAATTGCCTATCAGATACTATGCTCACTACCTGGTTAGCAACATAATCTATACACCAAACTGCTGTGACACACAATTTACCTATATAAAAAACCTGCACATGTAGCCCTGAGGCTACAATAGACTTTTTTTTTTTTTTTAAAGCATACTGATGGCACAAATAAGACACATAGACCAATGTAACAGAATAGGAAACTCAGAAATAAACCCATGAATATACAGTCAACAAATTTTTGACAAGGTGTCAAGAATGCACAATGAGTAAAGGACAGTCTGTTTAATAAATGGTGCCAAAAAACTGGATATCCACAAGCAAACGAGTGAAACTGGACCCTTATCTTACATCATACACACACATCAACTCAAAATGGATTACAGACTTAAAACAAAACCTAAAACCATAAAACTATTAGAAGAAAACATAGAGGAAAAGTTTCTTGACATTGGTCTTGGCAATGATTTTTATTTTTTATTTTTTATTTGACACCAAAAGCACAGGCAATGAAACCTAAAATAAAAAATGGGACTACTTCAAACTAAAAAGTTTCTGGTCAGCAAGCAAAACAATTTTACAAAATTAAACAATCAACAAAATTAAAAGGTGACCCATGAAATGGGAGAAAATATTTGCAAATTATGTATCCAATAAGGGTTTAATATCAAAATTTGTAAGGAACTCATACAACTCAACAGCAAAAACAAAACAAAAGAAAAACAAGCCAATTATAAATGGAAAAGGTATCTGAATAGACATTTTTCAAAATAAGAATACAAATAGCTAGCAGGTATATGAAAACATGCTCAACATCACGAATCATCAGGGAAATGCAAATGAACACCACAATGAGATACAACCTCATGCTTGTTATCAAACAGTCAAAAGATAACAAGTGCCAGTGAGGATGTGGAGAAAAGGGGACCCTTGTATGCTGTTGGTGGGAATGTAAATTGGCATAGTCATTATGGTTCCTGAAAAAGCTAAATATAGAATTACCATGTGATCCAGCAATTTCACCTCTGAGTATATAGCCAAAGGAAATGAAATCAGTATCTCAAAGAACTATCTGCACTCCTGTTTCTACTGGAGTATCATTCACAATAACATGAAATCATTCACAGTAGATATGGAATTAACCTAAGTGTCCATCAACAGAAGAATGAATAAAGCAAATGTAGCATATGTACACAATGGAATACTATTCAGCCATAAAAAGAAGGAAATCCTGTCATTTGCAGCAACATGGGTGAACCTGGAGAACAGTATGTTATATGAGATAAGGCAAGCAGAAAGACAAATATTGAGTGATCTCACTTATATGTGGAATCCAAAAATGTTGAACTTATAGATGCAGAGAGTAGAATAGTGGTTGCCAGGGGCTGGGGGGAAGGGGAAATGAGGCAATGTCAGTCAAAAGGTAGAAAGTTTCCATTGTGTAGGAGGAATAAGTTCTGGGGATCTAGTGTACAGCGTGGTGACTGTAGTTAATAATAATGTATTATATACCTGAAATTTGCTAGGAGAGTAGATCTTGAGTGTTCTCACTGTACACTCAAAAATGGTGACTATATGAAGGGATGGATATATCAATTAGCTTGATTGTGGTAATCATTTTGCTACGTATATATATTAAAACATGTACACGTGAAATAGATACAATTTTTAATTGACCATTATACCTCAATAAAGCTAAAAGGAAAATTTGTTTACTTGTTTTCTATTTAATTAATTTCAGACTTTTCTTTACTAACATGGTTCTCATATGACATTTAAATTTATTCTATAGTTCTTTAACCTCTGAAGTTGGGTTCTTACCTTTTTTATTTTTAGCCTTCTTTCTTCCTATTTAAGTATTGGAAACCATAAATTTCTTATTAAGTACTGTTTCCATTGCATCTTTTAAGTTTTGATTTTTTTCATTTATTTTTGTTCAGTGTTAAGTATCTATGATTTTTCTGTTATGTCATTTTGAGTCACGATTTATTTAGAAATGTGTTTAAAAATTACACATATGTAGGAACATCTCAGCAATTTTTTTTTTTATACTTTAAGTTCTGGGGTACATGTGCATAACGTGCAGGTTTGTTACATAGGTATACATGTGCTGTGTTGGTTTGCTGCACCCATCAACTTGTCATCTACATTAGGTATTTCTCTTAATGCTATCCATCCCCCAACCTCCCATCCCTTGACAGGCCCCAGTGTGTGATGTTCCCCTCCCTGGTTCCATGTGTTCTCATTGTTCAACTCCCACTTAATGAGTGAGAACATGCAGTGTTTGGTTTTCTCTTCTTGTGTTACTTTGCTGAGAATGATGGTTTCTAGTTTCATTCATGTCCCTGCAAAGGACATGAACTCATCCTTTTTTATGGCTGCATAGTATTCCATGGTGTATATGTGCCATATTTTCTTTATCCAGTCTATCATTGATAGGCATTTGGGTTGGTTCCAAGACTTTGCTATTGTGAACAGTGGTGCAATAAACATATGTGTGCATGTGTCTTTATGGTAGAATTACTTACAATCCTTTGGGTGTACACCCAGTAATGGGATTCAGCAATTTTTTTTTAACAAAATACATTTTAATTTTATTGTGACCAGATAACTGGTGTGTAGGAATCTGAGCCTTTGAGAGTTTTGAGGCTTGCTTTGTAAGCTAGTATCACATTTTTGTAAATGTTGCATATATGCCTAGAAGAATGTGCATTCTCTAATTGTGTGCAGCACAGCTCGTGATACACAATAAATAAAACATATTTGTTCACGGTGTTGTTCAAATCTCCATTATCTTTATTAATTTTTTGTCAGCTATATCCTGAGTAATTGAGAGAGGTGGATTGAAATACACCACTTTAATGATAGGTTTGTCAGTTTATCTTTGTAATTCTAACAATTCTTACTTCATATACGTGGAGTTCGCTCTTAGCTTGAAAGTTTAGAATTATTATATCTTCCTGACAAATTGAAGCTTTGGTCATTATGTTGTGAATTTCTGTATTCTTATTTCATTATTAAAGTTGATTTTGCCTTGTACTAATATTGCCAGCCAGCATTCTTTGACCAGTGTTTGCAATGCTTTCCTGTTTCTTGACGTGCAACGTGTGTGCGTTATTATCTGTAGAGCTCTTGCAAATAATATATTGCTTAATTTTGTTTGTAGCCCTGGGTATTTATCTTTTAGTTCACTGTATAATACAGATCATCTTTCTGGGTTCATTTTATTTTCCTCTTGGAGTACTTCTTTAGAAGTTTCATTATTGTAGTGCAATATTTTGGTACAATTCTTTTGGTTTTTGATTTTCTTGGAATGTCTTTGTTATGTTTTACATAATTTATTCTGCAAATTGCACAATTCTAGGTTGAGAGGTATTGTTTTCTCAGTTCTTTGAAATTATAATCCATGTTTTATTATTTCTCTTTGTTGCTGTCAAAAAGTTTGTTTTCAGTTCACCTATTGCTCTTGCATAGGTGACAAGTCTTTCTCTTCTGACTGCTCTTATGATCTCCTGTTTACTACATTCTCTATTGGTGGTTCACTTTTGTAATTACACCTTTAGTTCCTTAAAATGTGATTCACCATTATCTTTTTTTTTGAGACAGCGTCGTGCTCTGTCACCCAGGTTGGAGTACAATGGTGCCATCTCAGCTCACTGCTACCTCCATCTCCCGGGTTCAAGCCGTTCTCCCACCTCAGCCTCCCTAGTTGCTGGGATTACAGGTGCCTGCCACCATGCATGGCTAATTTTTGTATTTTTAGTAGAGAGGGGTTTCACCATGTTGACCAGGCTGGTCTTGAACTCCTGACCTTAGGTGATCTGCCTGCCTCAGCCTCCCAAAGTGCTGGGATCACAGGAGTGAGCCAATGTGCCTGGCCTCACCATTATCTTATATTCTCTGTCTGATAATTACAACATCTTGGGTCTTTGAAGATCTAAATCTATCATTTGTTTTTCTGCTGGCTGTCACTCTCAGTAGTTTGTTTCCTTATATCTTTGATTATCTCTAGTGTGTTTATCTTAATCTGTGGAGTACTGGGGGCCTAAATTTTGGATGCTTTTCCACAGAGAGTATTTAGGTTTCTACTGATAGCCAAGGGTACTTCTGATCTGATTCTCTAAGCAGATTCTTTCCTTTCTTCCCTCCCTCTACCCTTTCTTAACTTTTGACAGGAAACCTTTTTTTTTTTTTTTTTTTTTTTTGAGACAGAGTCTTGCTCCATCGCCCAGGCTGGAGTGCAGTGGTATGATCTCAGCTCACTTCAACCTTCACCTCCCAGGTTCAAGAGAGTCTCCTGCCTCCCAAGTAGCTGGGATTACAGGTGCACGCCACCATGCCCAGCTAATTTTTGTATTTTTAGTAGAGATGGGGTTTCCTCATGTTGTCCAGGCTGGTCTTGAGCTCCTGACCTCAGGTGATTAGCCTACCTTGGCCTCCCAAAGTGCTGGGATTACAGCTTGAGCCACCATGCCTGGCAAAAACTTTCAAACATACCAAAAAGTGGAAAGAGTTTTCATTGACTGAACCAATTCCATGAAAGTTATAGACACAGTGAAACTTCATCCCTGAGCACTTCAGCATGCATTGTCTAAAAATAGGGACATCAGTTCATCCTCCCAGGATCATTATCCATCTTAAGAAAATTAAGTCCACTGACCACTTAGTCATTCTCTAGTATCATTCAAGACCAGGCCATGCTCACATTTCCATCACTGTTCCCCAAAGGCTCTATTATGGGCTTGCTTATATAAACTGGGATCCAATCAAGATTCTTGGGTTGCAACTGGAGGTCAGTATGTTTCTTTTATTCTATAACAGTCCTCATGCCTTTTTGTATAAAATAGAAGGTTTTCTTTCCCTTCACACATAATCATCCAAATGGAAGTGAGTGGTCCAGGGCAGGCTCACCCACCTACATCATGGAATTCCATTCCTGGGTCCAAAGTGGTGGCTCCAGTTGTCATTTTCTACAGACATCAGGCAGGAAGAAAGGAGGAGTGGAAGAAGCACCCTCCTGCACCCCCTGCCCTCCAACACTGGGGCCAGTCCTCTCCTCCTGAAACTGCCTTTGCAGATTACAGCAGTGAGAGAAGGCTAGCCTGGCTGACTCCACCTTGCATCTAGCCTCACAGCCTGGCTCTCCTCGCTCACTCCTGGGCATAGGCCAAGCTAACTACGGGAGGAATTTAGTTTATAGTTTAACTTTGAAACAAGGATGATAATAGTTTCTGTCTAAAACTGACCCCCTTCTTGTTTGGGGAGTGAAACTACCTTTGTAAAACTAATGGAAGTCTACAGGATTAGAATTATGGGAGGGGCCTGAATTCAGCTAAAATGTAGGCAGAGTTAAATGATAACCAGCCATTGTTTTCTAGCTTGCTTTTCCATCATCCTTTGCTGCTAAGAAGTCATGTGGCTGGTGGTCACAAGATTGGCGACTCTCCTAACTGCTCTTATAGAGACTAAGATTGGTCTTTTGAGATGTTTTTCAGACTTTTGCATTATAATGGCCAACTGACTCCACCTGAACACATGACTCATGACTCAATTGGTCCTGTGACCCCCACTCAGAGGCTGGCTTAGTGCACAAGGACAGGTTTTCTACACCCCTATAATTTCATCCCCAACCAATCTGCAGCACCCGTTCCCTAAACCCCTGCCCACCAAATTATCCATAAAATCCCTAGCCTCTAGGTTCTCAGGAGGCTGATTTGAGTAATTACTCTCACCCTTTCGTTTGGCTAGCTCTGTGATTATTAAACCTTTTCTCTACTGCAATGCCACTGTCTCAGTGAATTGATTTTATCTGAGCAGCAGGTAGGAAGAATCCATCAGGCAATTACCCTTCTCCCCATGCCCACTTCCCTACAGTGGGGCTCACCTTCTCTTCTTCCCTTCACCCACTCTCTTGCCCCCTCCCCCCAGCGGGGCTGATGGTCTCCTCTTCCCCTCCCCTACTGTTACCGTTGCTGCAGCTGACCCTCTCCTCTTCCTATCTCCCACCCCTCTCAGTGGCTGATCCTGTCCTCAGAAGGCCCTGGCTGTGACAGTCTGGTTTCCCTCACTCCCCAGTCTCTCAGCACTTCCACAAAGGTCAATTAATCACTTCATTTGAGAGTCACGCTCCCCTTTACAGATGAAAAGGTTGAGACCTAGAGATTAGGGTCTCACCTGGACAGGTGAGCAGAAAGAGGGTGTGAAAGTAAGTAATTCAAAATTCAAGCTGTTAAAACTCTAAATTATTTTGATTATGGGGCCTGAGTCATGTGACAACACCTGTAACCTAGGCAAATGCAAACTTTTGTTCCTCTGATTACAAAATTAAGTCTTTCTATTACCTGCATTGTTTTGAAAAACATTGTAAACGGCCAAAGGGCAGAAGGAAGACCCCTCTTCTCTCTGCTCCTGATTTTCATTGTGGATTAACCTCTCTCTTACCTTTCTCACCCAAAACTTCACAGCTATCACATTGCGTTAAGACAGAATGCTAAGGGAGCCACGGTGGCTCAGGACAGTTGCACTGGCACTTGGGGAGGCGAGGCTACATGTTTGAGGCCAGCCTGGTCAACACTGATTAAAAAAAAAAAATTTAAAAAAGGCCAGGCGCAGTGGCTCACACCTGTACTCCCAGTACTTTGGGAGGTCGAGGCGGATGGATCACAAGGTCAGGAGTTGAGACCAGCCTGGCCAATATGGTGAAACTCCATCTCCACTAAAAATACAAAAAAATTAGCCAGGCGTGGTGGCACATGACTGTAATCCCAGCTACTCAGGAGGCTGAGGCAGGAGAATTGCTTGAATCCGGGAGGTGGAGGTTGCAGTGAGCTGAGATCATGCCACTGCACTCTAGCCTGGGTGACAGAGTGAGACTCTGTCTCAAATAAAAAAAATGCTAAATATGCTATATAAGTATGATATTTTAATTTGGAAATAAAATGAAAACCAGTTCTAAAGAAAACAAACCACACGGGGAAAAAAAAAAGCCAAACAATAACTAATCAGTTTGTTATAACTCATAAACCAGCCTTGTATAGAAAATGTCGTGATGCTATAAAATTTCTTCATCTTCTTCCCATATAAGCAATAATGTTGCTTTTAACTTTGGAGCACTGACCCCATTTATCTGGAGTTTGTGTGTCCTATTGTGGCCATCTCCAGCTTTTTGCTTCAAGAACTCTTTAAGATGGGATTCTGGCCCTTTTGATTATTTCAGGTTGGCAAGGTCAAGGGCAAATAATAAACCTGTGGAGTGTGCACTGGCAGACACTGAGCTTGGCAGATTTTCATAAAGTGAATGCCCCCTCCAAGTAACTCCCTCTAAAACTAAGATACAGCACCCAGGAGCATCTCTAAGGCCTGCCTGGCATGCTCAAGGGCACAGGTGTGTGGCCCAGGGCCAGGGGCACAGGAGGCTGGGGTTTTGGGGCCATGTTTCTCCCACTCCACTAGCCAAGAGCCAGCATGATCTGATGTTGCTGCATGTTTCAGGCCATTCTTGCATTGCTATAAAGAAATACCCATGCTGGGTAATTTGGCTCATGGTTTTACAGTCTTTACAGGAGGAATGGTGCTGGCATCTGCTTCTGGGGAGCCCTCAGGGAGCTTTTACTCAGATGCAAGGTGAAGTGGGAGCAGAGACCATCACATGGTAAGAGCTGGAGCAAGAGTGAGGAATGGGTGAGGGTGCCACACACTTTCAAACAACCAGATCTCATGAGAAATTATTCACCATCACAAGGACAGCACCAAGCAATGAGGGATCCGCCCCCATGACCGAAGCACCTCCCACCAGGCCCCACTTCCAACACGGGATTACGTTTCAACATGAGATTTGGAGGAGACAAATATCCAAACTATATTACTGCATCCTTGTCAGCACTTCTGAATTGAGCCATTCTCCTGGGCACACATGTAATGGCATCTCCTTGGAGTTTTAATTCTCCCATGATGACTTCAGTAGCATTTTGACTCTTGCAGTTTCTCCCTGTGAATGTTAATTAAGGAGCAATAACTAACCAGTTACCCCCTGCCTGTGTGAAGCACCAGAAGAAAAGCTGGTGAAAGAAAAGACAGAGACTTTGTCAGGAGAAGTTTGTCAGGGCTTGGCAAAGGTTTGCATGAGCCAACCCCACTGCTCTGGGCTTCTATTCCTTTGAGTTGCAAGTGAAAGTTTTCTGGCAAATGCAATGGTAAAAGTATGTGTGAATATTAATAACATATATATACACACACATATATGTGTGTGTGTGTGTGTATGTGTGTATGCGATCTTGGATTATTGAAACCTCTGCCTCCCGGGTTCAAGCAATTCTCCTGCCTCAGCCTCCCTAGTAGCTGGGATTAACAGGTGTGCACCACGATGCCTGGCTAATTTTTGTATTTTTAGTAGAGACGGGGTTTCAACATGTTGGCCAGGCTCGTCTCAAACTCCTGACCTCAGATGATCCGTCTGCCTCTGACTCCCAAATTGCTGGAATTACAGGCGTGAGCCACCACGCCCCACAGAAATACATATATTTGGTCTCTGTCCACACATACGTGTTTCCTGGCAAACAGTTCCTAGAACCCTTGGAATCTCTGAAGTGGTAAGTGTCTTTGTATTCTGATGAGATTACTGGTGGCTGGGGACACCTATATAGCTTCAGGATGGGGACTGGTTGCCAGGGGAACCAATCCTGTAGTTAGAGGGTTGGAACTTTCAGCCCTGCCTTTGAACTCTGGGGAGGGGAGAGTGGCTGATGATTGGGTTGATCACCAATGGCCAACTGTGTAATCAATCTTGGTTATATAATAAAACCTCCAAAAGAACAGAGTTCAGAGAGCTCACGCACTGGTGAACAAGAACACATCCAGGTGCTAGAAGGATGATGGCACACGCCAAAACTCTACAGAGACAGAAGCTCCTGTGCTCGTGTAGCAGGACGAGCCACAGACAAAACTCCTCAGACACCGAGTTAAAGAAGGAAGCGGTTTATTCGGCCGGGGGCATCAGCAAGACTCCTGTCTCAACAGCCGAGCTCCCTGAGTGAGCAATTCCTGTCCCTTTTAAGGGCTCACAACTCTAAGGGCGTGAACGTGAGAGAGTCATGATTGATTGAGCAAGCAGGGGGTACGTGACTGGGGGTTGCATGCACCGGTAATTAGATGGGAACAAAACAAGACAGGGATTTTCACAGTGCATTTCTATAAAATGTCTGTAATCTATAGATAACATAACTGATTAGGTCAGGGGTCGATCTTTAACTACCAGGCCCAGGGTGCGGCGCCGGGCTGTCTGCCTGTAGATTTCATTTCTGCCTTTTAGTTTTTACTTCTTCTTTCTTTGGAGGCAGAAATTGGGCATAAGATGATATGAGGGGTGGTCTCCTCCCTTACTTGGAACCCTTCCAAACCTCACCCTTCAGATCTCTTCATCTGGCTGTTCATTTTTATCTTTTCATACATCTTTTGCAATAAATTGGTAACTTAACAAATACACTGTTTTCCTGGGTTCTGTGAACCACTCTAGCAAATGATGGAAACTGAGATGGGGGTTGTGAGGGGTTGTGAGAACCTCCAATTTGTAATCAAGTTGGACGGAAGGTGTGGGTGACCTGAGGGCCTATTACTTGAGATTGGTGCCTGAAGTAGTGGCAGTCTATGGGACCAAGATCTTAACTTGTGGGGTCTGAGGCCAACTCCAGCTAGATAGTGTCAGAATTGAATTGAATTGTTCCACTCCAGCTGGTGGTGTGGAAGAAAACTCATACATTTTGATAACCAGAAATATTTTGTGTTGAGTATAAATATACAGTTGGGAAAAATAGTGGTTTTTTCCTACATACTTTGCAAGGACGACAAGTGATTCGGAGGGGGCCCAGTCTCCCATGGAGAACAGCAAGGTACATATAGAGAAGGCAAGGAACAGATCAAGAGTCCCCAGTGGGGGATGCAGGTGACTGGAAGGCAGGTGTGCTGGGGGAGGGAGTGCCCGGGGCTGAGATAGCACTGTCAGGATTCCACCAGGATTCCCATAAGTGGGTTTCCTGGCTGCAGCATTCCTCCAATGCATTCAAACACAGCATTTCTTTTTTTAGGGTTTTCCCTAGGACTTGTGTGCTGTAAAAACACACTCTAGGGGATGCTTTGAGGCACTAGGAAGTCATCAATTTTTTTAGAGCAAGAAATGGATAAGACCTTCTCTACATTTTAGGAAAAATGTGCTGGTTACTGAGTGGCGGAGGGAGAGGAGGCTGGAGGCAGAGGGCAACTGGCGGCAGCTCCAGAGGTCCTGGCAGGAATTGGCGAAGACCTGAATGAAGGCAGCAGCGGTGGGCAAGGGGCAGAGACGCACAGGAGGAAGCTATTTCAGGATACATCTATAGGACTTGGTGACAGATTGGGTATGGGGAGGAGAGGGAGGCATGGAGTGTGGCTGCCGGGTTCCTGGCTGGGGTTAGGTGGTGTATGGAGATGCAAAGAATCCAGAATGGGTTGGCTGGGGTCCTGGCTCCTATTCATCACATGCTGACATGGGCATTATAACGAACCTTCTATGTGATCGGAGCTGCCACCCTTTCCTGGCTCTTTAGCATGAGAAGGGTCAGTTTAGCCAGAACCCTGAAAGCAGCCAGCGGGGACCACGCTGGACACAGGTCCAGGGACAGGAGTGAGGCTCTGCCGAGCCATCTGCTGAGACGCTGGCCCTCTCCATGAACCTCACGGCTCATCTCTCAGGTCCCTTCAGTGCAGCCACTGCATTTATACAGTCTAAGTCCCTTTCCCTTAAAGGAGATGCAACATTTATTTTAAAATCTTTCTGAGGTTTTGGTTTTCCTCTTAATCCCAAATGGCCTTTTAAGCTTCTGGCTCCTATATTTAACCTATCTAATGAGATTTCTTTTCCAGTAATTCCTGAAACTGGTAATCTCTAATTGGGTCAAATTCTCTACCCACAAGCCAGCGATTCTATTTTTAGTGCAAATCCTCAGGCTGAAGCTCCTCCGGCCTTTCAGACGCAGCTGTCAGAGCCGACTTTCCGCCGTGCTCCGCTCTTCCGAGCCAGACCCTATTTTGAATATTTTCCCAGTGCATTTCAGAGTAGGCTGACTGTCCGGCCCTCCTGGCCTCCTCTCCATCTTCCGCCCCCAGGATGGCTTACACAAATCCACTTAGCGCTCATCAGCTTAGGTCTCCAGTGTTACCATAAATAACTGAGTCCAGGCGGCCAGCTTGGGGAAAGCACCTGAGCCCTCCCCATTCCTGTTGCCTTTTGTCCCAGTTGTGGGTGATCCACCTGGGAGAAGGACACGTAACACAGCAGAAAGACAACCCCAGCTTCTGTTACCAAGAGCGTTGTTGACCCTGAAAGTCGCTGGGGATTTGGAGAATTTCTTTCTGCCGTCCTCATTTGGCCAGGGGACTCTGCCCATTCTGAGGATGCCTGCAGGTCCCCCAATCCTGCCCGCAGCCTTCTTGGGTGCTTCCAAGTGGGAAGTGGCCCCTTTTCCAAGCCCTGATATCAGTGTCCTCGCCAGTGTCAGATTTTACCGCCCTGGGTGCTGCTTGCTCTCCTGCCTCCCCACCTCCCCCTCCCCCCCCACCCCCCCCCGCCCCCCGCACTGTGAGCTCCTGGAGGGCAGGGTGGGCCCTGCCTCTAGCTCTGTGTCTCCGCAACTGTGCACAGTGTGTCCTAGGCAAGTAACTGACCTTTCTCACAAGGCTGCCCTCAGGGGGCCTCTGCCTGGGGAGACCCTGGCTCCAGCTCCTGTTTGAGATGCACACATCTCAGCTCAGCTTCAGGGGCCAGGGAGAGCGCGAGTTGAGTTTGGTATGGGTGTGCACGTGACTAGAGTCCCCCATGTTGAGCCGATTGCCAAGGGGACCAGGGCCAGGAAAGCCCAAGCCCTGTTTCTTTAAAAGCAAGGATGCTGGTGAGAAGGGAGGCAGGCTCAGGGTGTCTGTGGTTTCTCATCCCCTGTCCAGCCTTTCCCCCAGTGTCTTTATCCCTCAGCAGTCTCTGCTAAGCAACAGCCCTCCTCTGGGCTGTGTCCACAATGAGACTCTGCTCTCTCTGGAAGTTTCTTTCCCACTTCCCACCCTTACAGAGACACTCAAAAGGACACCAGACCAATTTCATCTTCACCTCACAAACCTCAAGTCCTGGATTTGGGAAAACATTCCTAATTTCAAACAATTTGACCACTGGTAGTCTCTGGATGTGGCTTGATTTTGATTCACGAAAATAGAGTCACCATATCCATAAATTTTCCCTTCTGTTGACTTTTGCCAGATTTTCCATGATGGTTAAGGTTATTGTCAACTTGACTGGGCCACAGTGCCCAGGTAAATTTGTAGTCAGACATTATTCTGTACATTTCTGTGAAAGCGTTTTGGGAAGAAATTCACATTTAAATCAGTGGACTTTGAGTGAAGTAGCGTGCACTCCTTAATGTGGGTAGATGTCAGCTGATCAGCTAAAGCCTGAAGAGAACAAAAAGACCAACCTTCCCCAAGGAAGAAGGAATTCTCTCACAGATGGACACTAGACTTGAACTGCAGCATGGGCTCTTCCCTGGGTCTCCAGCCTGCCAGCCCGCCCTTCAGATTTTGTACTTACCAGCTTCCATAATTACATGAGCCAATTTGGTAATATAAATCTATTTTTCCAAATATATATGTGTGTGTGTGTGTGGGGGTGTGTGTGTATATATATATGTATATATGTATATATGTGTATATATATGTATGTGTGTGTATATATGTATATATGTATATATGTATATATGTATATATGTATATATATGTATATGTATATACATATATGTATATGTATATACATATATGTATATGTATATATGTATATGTATATATGTATACATATATATGTATATGTATATATGTGTATATATGTGTGTGTATATATATGTATATATGTATATGTATATATGTATATATATGTGTATATATATATACACACACACACCCACACACACACACACATACACACATACACATATCCTATTAGTTCTGTTTCTCTGGGATGCCCTGACTAATATACTCCCCCTGTCTGGCAGACTCCAGATATTACCATAAAGCGTCCTTCCTGAGAGAGCTGTGTGAACATTGTTCGTAATCAACCAGGAGGTGCTGGAAGAAAGCAGGCAAGTTGTGGCCTGGTTGTACAAATTCTCCTGAGTGATGTGATGCTCAGCAGGGAAGGACCCTCGGGCAGCTGCAACTTCTCTCAATGCCACATTCCCTGAGCACCTTTGGGCATCCTGGTCATGCCTGCCAAGAAATTGCTGTCCATCGAAAACACACCCAAACAGGATATGTGGCAAAGACTAGGCACTACTTATAAATTCAGCAGTCATTCCCAAGACCATCTGGGACAAGGAAAAGCCTGTCCCAAGAATCCACACTCAAGGCTGACATCCTTGATGGAAACTCACATAGAACATGGACAGAGATGGACCTCGGGAAGCCCCCTGAGGGTGATGTCCCCCCAGCTAGCTCCACTTTTTGACTGGAGGAGTCCTAAACAGATATACATGCCATGATTTCTAATTTGCAGCATCCCAGGGACCATACACCATGTTTTCCACCAGACAGGAGAGCTCACCTTCACACTCAGAAGTAGAGAATTGCAGTTCCTTAGCATACCTGCTGTAAATCTAATTTCTTTTGAATTTAGTAGAAAGAAATTGCAATTAAAAAGAACAAGACCAAGATGCACCTGCTTTAGGCTCTTGAGTGGTGTGTGACATACATCAGGGAAGACAGCTCTGCCTTAGGAAAACCCGAGTGGGCATGGGTGGGCTGGAATTACCTGCTGTCTCCACCCAAGAGTTGAAACAGAATGGAACAGATAGGCTTCAGGGCTCTGCATAAGGATAGTATCGGGATGTTAAAGTTTTTGCTGGAAGTTAAAGAAGCTGGTGCATCAGTAAGCCTGAAATGGGGAGGGGGGGGAAAAAGAAAGGGTCTCAAAGGGACTTGTGGGACATCAGGGTCCTAGTGCACTGGGGCTATAGAGTCTGGCAAATGAAGTCTTAGGACTTCCGTATCTTACGTTCAGTTTGAAAATATCTCCCCTGAGCAGTGCTGTGTTCCCTCTTTCTCTCATCCTTTGTGAAGTTTGCTGTGCAGAAGAGCTTTGTTTGCTCTTAGAAGATAAAGGAATGTTAGAGGATAAAGGGATGAGGGGAAGGTGCATGGTGGGAGAAGACAGGAGTAAGAGGCCATCAAAGAAATGCAAGCCCCACCCATTCTTGCAGATGTTGGGGACACTGGTTTTCTTTCAACACAAGGGAAAATCCTCTGCTGGCCCCAGGGGAGAAGGTCATGTTGTAAACCAGCAGGACTGGGGACCACAGAATGCTGGCAATGGCTACTCAGGGAATCCTGGAGATCAGTGCCCTCGTGCCACATGGGGCCTGAGGTTCCAGAGGCATCTCCAGCTGTGGGTTGAGTGAGATCATATTTACAGTAATCAATCCAATGTCCAGCACTCAGGCCTGGCCTGATGCACAGTTTCTAGCCTCCACCATGGTCCCCATCCCAGGGTCATCCAGACCCTTCCACCCTGGCCCATGGCTGACATCCACTGCTGTGAGACTACTTGTGGTCTCAGCAGTGCAACACAGAAACTTCACAGGGACTCCAGCTCCGTGTAGGAGGGGAGAGAGGCTTCTGCCCACCCAGTGTCAGGGTACCATGCCCTGCCCCTCTGGGAATACAGGTCTCCCTGCTGCTGTTCTAGCCCTTCCTTTTTGGGGCTGAGAACTCTCACAGAACACAGCATGGCCTTGATAACTTGCAGCTCCTCATGCACTGTTATCTCCTAAATCCATTGCTGCATTCCCTCAATTTGCACCGCCTTACCCTGGTGCAGCCCCCACCCCCCCACCTCCCACATTTGGACCTTGGCAATAGCCTCCTCATTCAGTCTTCTCAGAGAGCAGCATGAGGGCCAGATGCTGACCAGCTGCCACCTCACCATCATGACCCCTTTTCTGCATGTTGGGGTGCACCCAAGCCATGCCAGAGCCATGCTCTTCTGGCTCCTTTCTCTAGAAGAACCGGGTATATTTATGGTCACATATTTAGGATTCTTGGGTTAGTATCTGCCTCTCCCACATGGCCAGGGTTCCTGATAGAGTGGACCCCCACCTGCTCTGCTCAGTGCTGTATTATAAGTGACAAGGACCATACATAAACTTCCTTCTACCAACAAGTTCTCCCTGCAAGGCAGGACACAAAATCATGTTTATCTGACTCCTGATGTCCCTTAGTCCAGCCTGAGACCGGGGCATGGCATTGAGGACAATGAGACCTCCAGGACCCACGAGCATTACCCGCAGTCACATGGAGGTGAATGGCAGAGCCAGCTCTGAAGGCCCACTCAGTCCTCTCACTCAGTCTGCTTCCCATGATGCAAGGGAACTCCACACAGTGCAAAACCGTGATGCTTGGAGTGGCCGAATTAGTGAGACCAGATCTTGCTGCCCTTATGCACACGGGCTGCTGCTGACTCACCTTCCAGCCCCTTTACCCAGTTGTAGCTCCTGCCTTTAGATCCGGGACCCTTCCACTGGGTTCCAGCTGCCTGGGTGGTACCTCCCTCCCAGGTTCTAGGAGTGGAGGAAATGGGTGACCAGCAATCCTCACCATGGTCATGTAGCCTGGCCAGACCAGGCAGGGTGACCTGGGCCAGTAGCAGGAGTCACCACCCAGTGGCTCTCCCCAGACGCCAGAGCTGTGGGTCTGACTGAGCTCAGCTGTTTCCTGCTGATTGTGGACGTGATTCTGCCATTGCTGGCCCTTCTATTATGACAGCCAACACAGTCATAGTTCTGGATTAAGGTAGTTTGAGTTGGCGTTTTCTGTCACTTTTTGACTGAAGGAGTCCTAAACAGATATACATGCCATGGTTTCTAATTGCCATCTACAAGGGAATTAAAGACCCCTTCATTTGTCCCCACATACTCCAAGAGGAAATACTCAGAAGGGCTGGGTCCCACACTGTGTCTTGCATCAGATGAAGTCAGGTGTTGGGAGCTGCCCCTATGAAGGGAAGAGTTGGCGAGGAGGCTGCATCTTAGGGCCTGATCTGTCTGGGCTGAGCCTCACTGATGTCAGCTGGTTTCCAGTGTTTCACTGTTTTGAGCCTGTTGTCTGGATCATTTGATTACCTAGAAAGTGCTGTGACAAAATTAACTTTACTGACTATCCTATAGACACAAATCAACAACCTCTTTCCTAAACAGCCTCATTTCCACAAGTGGCTCAGAGTTAATCGACCATATAGAGGCTGCTGTCTCTTTTACAAATTCACAAGGGAAATTTGTCCCAAAAGACAAAGCGGGAGTGGAGTACGATACGCACTCATCTGGAAGCCAAATGTCTGACCAAAGTGAGTGGAAATCACGACAGAAGCTGGTTAGCTGGCTTCCCTGGCTGTCATGGCTGCTGTCCAGATGCCTAAATGGATATATTTCGCTCTAAGAGTTTGAATGACACTCACCCATTTCTGTCTACCCAGAACACTGAATTGTTAGAGGAAAAATTGTTGACAGGGCTGGTTGCTCTGCTTTGTACTTTGTGCATATAAAGTACAGGCTCTGTGTGCATGCGGGCCTCTCTTCCGATGATAACCCTGGGGGCTAGGTGCTAAATTCCCAACCTACAGAAAAGGAGAAGCACAGAGAGGTTGAGTAACTTGCTAAAAGTCACAGTTTGGAGGGGTAGTGTTGAGATGTTAGCCCAACAACCCACCTCAGGGGTCCACACTCTTTTAGCCATGATATCATGTAGTTTCCCCTGTGGTGGCTGTGAACTGGATTGGATGGGCTGAGGCTCCATGCTGGGCCCACCCTGCACCACTTCCATGATCTGGGCAATTCATTTAGTTTCTACAAAGGCCAGGACCTTCAACAGTTATGGGGCTCCAATGCAAAGGTAGACTAGAGAGATTTATAACTGGTGAAAAGCCACACCCAGTGGTGTTACTGTAGCAAGAAGCACTGCACAGAAAACCAAATACCACATGTTCTTACTTATAGGCGAGAGCTAAACATTGAATATACATGGACAAAAGGATAAGAACCATAGACACTGGGGACTGCTAGATGGGGAGGGAGGGGGACATAGACTGGAAAACTACCTATTGGGCACTGTGCTTATTACTTGGGAGATATCTGTACCCCAAACCTCAGCATCGTGAAATATACCCATGTAACGAACCTGCACATGCACCCCCCTGAATCTAAAAAAATAAGTTAAAAAAAAAAAAGAAGCGTTGCAGTTATGTCTTGAATAAGGCACCAGCCTCCCATATTGGGGAGAGAGGGGGAAAGAACTAGAGCCCCCACCATGTGAACAAGCAGGCTCAAATTATCCAACGAGTTTGTTTTTATTGAGGAGAAGTGTATCTGTGGCTATACGGAAGTAATTGCATGCCCATTCTCCCAGATGTGCAGACACAATGTCGCGAATGATGGTACCCTGCTATTTGCTGGCCTCTGATGAAGGAGGCAGGTGCTCCCCAGAAGAGCAGAATCGCTCACTGTGGTCCTCACAGCACTCCCCTCCCCTGCCCTTGGCTGTTGTTCTTAATTTACCCAGTGCAACACAAAACCTTAGCCAGGGTAGACTATATGTTAGGTGTATTTGTTGGCTTGGGCTGCCATACAAACCCACTGCAGACTGGGTGGGCTTACACAACAGACATTTACGGTTTTGAAGTTCTGGAGGCTGGAAGTCCGAGATCAAGGTGTCAGCAGGGCTGGTTGCTCTGAAGGTTCCAGGGGAGCATCTCTCCTGGTTTCTGGTAGTTCCTTGGCTTGTGGCAGTATTACTCCAATTTTCACACGGCGTTCTCCCTGTTTGTCTGTGTGTCCACATTTTTTATAAGACACCAGTCATATTGGAGGAGGGGCCCACACTACTCCAGTGTAGCCTCATCTTAACTAATTACATTGGAAATGACCTTATTTCCAGATAAGGCCACATTCTGAGGTGGGGGTTAGGACTTCAGCATATGAATGATGGGGAGAGGGGACCACAACTCAACTTTTGACACCCACTAAGAGGACACCTTGCAATCACTTCGTTGTATCTCAGATAATTTCCCTGTTATGCCTGGTGCAGACTGCCCATTTGAAGGCCTTCTTCTTCCAACCTGGGAAATGCGGAGATAGTATTAACATATTTACAGCTCAAGTCCATACCACTGACAATAACAATTTTCAATTCTTACCCCTCCCAGGGTTTAACAACACGAGTTGGAGGACCCCCAGATTCCCACCAGAATCTGGTCCTCTCTATGCCTTGGGGCCAGCTCCAGAGCATCTCTAGATCTCTGCTTCTTCATCAACAAAATGAGGGTGATAAAATCTGCCTCCCAAGATGCCATGGAGCATCAATGAGAACTACAGACATGAGAATGACATGTAAACCACACCACACCATGTAGCCCTGGATCCTTTATCAGGACAAGCATGTGTGGCAATAAGCAAAGGGTACTGTACCTATGAGTAAACCTCTTTCCGTCCAAACCCTAATCTAAATCCTTATAACCTCGTTTGAAAGCAATTGCTGCCAATCTTGCCAATGATTTTTTTTTTTTTTTTTTTTAAGATCATGGTTCACTGGAGCCTCAAACTCCTAGGCTCAAGTATTCCTCCCACCTTAGCCTCTCTTAAAACTCATTTGCCGCTGGGAATACAGATACGTACCATCACACTCAACTAATTTTTAAATTTTTTGTTGAGATTAGGCCTCCATATGTTGCTCAGGCTGCTCTTGTATTCCTGGACTCAAATGATCCCCCTGCCTTCGCCTCCCAAAGTGCCAGGATTACAGGCATGAGCCACTGCACCCGTTTGAATGTCATTCTTTGAGTGAGGACAGAGTTGAGAGCCAAAACAGGTAAAAAGAAGGTGCCATTTATTTGTAAACTTTGCACCCAGATAACTTCATCATACGTTTTTCATTTTCATGTAGTTTGATCATTTTTGGATATTGTTTAGCTTTTCTTTAATAAAATTGTTAGGATACAAAAATATACCACACCACTTAACAAGAAAATCTTCACTTCAGTCTTAACACTTGAAAAGAAAAATCTTCAGACTTTGCTACTATTTGGGGATAAGCAGGGGACTAGTGGATAGAAGAAGGTGCCTTCTCAAGTCAGTGACAGAGGTTGGGCCATGCCATCTTTTCAGAGCCAGTGCTGCCCTCTGAAGGCTTCAGCTCAAAGAGGGGAGGAAGACAAATGAACTCAAAATGAGGCTACAGAGCGGTGGGTCTGAATTTTCCTGGAAGACTGAGACTGGGGAGAAAGCCATTGGCTGTGCCAGAAGGAACCAGAAAGGTTTCAGAAAGGATGTTCTGTTGGGGATGCTATTCCAGGAGGAGGGACCAGCTGTCATCAAGTGTCTGCTGGGGGCCTTTGGTGTGAGCTACTGGGGACAAGGGATGGGAAAGTGCCCCTACTCTAGACAAAACCCAGAGGTGTCATCATCTGCAACTATTAAGTTGAAGTATATGAAAGAGTTGACATGTGACAACTTTGGCCCTTTTACAAAAATGGCAATTTTGTATGGTTCAACCTGACACGGATTCCAGATAAAATGGAAATGCCTCAAATTCTAATCTTTGTTCGGTATAACAACACGTGGAATCCCTGAGAGTCACTGGAATCCCTGGGGCATTTCTAAAATAGACCAATGCCTGGGCGAGATCCCTTAAATCCGGGTTTCTGGGAGTGGGGCCTTCTGCAGGGGGCCTAGCTTCCTGGTCTCCATGATTTCATGGGATCCCAGTTCCTGGTCTAGCCATACTGAGGGGAGGAGAAGCAGCCGGGTAATGGAGGAGGCAGGGGTTCTTGCAGAGGCTACTCCTCTCCAGGCCCCCTGGAGGGAGCTGATCATCAGGGATCCTCACTGTAAGGGGGATGCAGGCAGCCTAGGGGCCTGTACCCCAGAGGCCGGCTGAGCACCAAATGACATCATGTACTTGAAACACCAGCACAAAGTTGTCTCCCTCACAGTGAATGAATGTAAGCAGTGGAATTCGACTTGCGGGTTTTAACCCCCATGCGTCAGCGGGTCCTTTTCTCCCAATTGTCGTGCTAGAAAAAAACGTTTCGCTCTCTCTTGGGCAACGCTCCTCGTTAAGGCAAACAGCAGCGCCCCTTTTCCTTTCATCTCTTGCCCCATCTCTGCACCTACAGCCTCAGACCTTCTTCCCAGGACACAGCACTGCCAGGACCCCATCCTGGTTCAGTTCAGTACCCACGAGGAACCCCTCGGGCCGACTCCCGGGACTTTGTTTCTTGGACTTCACGCCTCCCGCCGCTGCCCCAGCACAGCTCCCGCAGCCCACACCCGAGTGGCTGGGGGTGGGGGTTCCCGCGTGCGCGTGGAAGGGACGTACGCCCCAGGCCTCCACCTTCTTCCTGACCCCGGGGGTCCTTGGACATCGATTCCCTGTCTCGCAGGGGCGATGGCCCTGGGTTCGAAGTTAGACGCGGGGCCCCTCTCAAATCGAGTGGCCTGGTTTTATTGAGGGGGGAAGGCACATATTTTCCAGGATTAACTCCCCCCGCAACAGGGCATTTCGCAGGATTTCAGCATTTTTGACTCCCCAGGTGACGCCAAGAGGGTGGGTTCCACTGTGCACGGTGGGGAAACTGAGGCTTGGAAGGGACAAGGCAGGTACTCGAGGTCACGCGGCTCCTCCGGCGGGCGGGAACGCAGGACCAGGAGTTGGGGCGCGGGCTGTGCGCGCCCAGGTTCGCGGCTCCCGGGGCTCGGCTGTCGCAGCGCGGTCGCCGCCGAGGACCGCGGTCGGGGCGCGGGCGGGCTCCAGTGCGCAGGCGCGGCGGGCGGGAGGGGACGCGCTCCGGGCGCGCGCGCGGGGCAGCCGGCGCCCCAACTCCGCCCGCCCCGCGCCCCGGCGCCTCGCCGCCCGCCGCCCGCCCGCCCCGGCGCCGCCGCCCGCGCCCCGGCGCCCCGGGCCGGCGAGGGGCGCGCCCGCGGCCGCGGCCGCTGCATGGCGCTGAGATGGCGGGGGCGCCGCGCGGCGGAGGCGGCGGCGGAGGCGGCGCGGGCGAGCCCGGGGGCGCCGAGCGGGCGGCCGGGCCAAGCCGCCGGCGCGGGCTCCGGGCGTGCGACGAGGAGTTCGCTTGCCCAGAGCTGGAGGCGCTGTTCCGCGGCTACACGCTGCGGCTGGAGCAGGCGGCCACGCTGAAGGCGCTGGCCGTTCTCAGCCTGCTGGCGGGCGCGCTGGCGCTGGCTGAGCTGCTGGGCGCGCCGGGGCCCGCGCCCGGCCTGGCCAAGGGCTCGCACCCGGTACACTGCGTCCTTTTCCTGGCGCTGCTCGTGGTAACCAACGTCCGGTCCCTGCAGGTGCCCCAGCTGCAGCAGGTCGGCCAGCTGGCGCTGCTCTTCAGCCTCACCTTCGCGCTGCTCTGCTGTCCTTTCGCGCTGGGCGGCCCCGCCCGGGGTTCCGCCGGGGCCGCTGGGGGGCCAGCGGCTGCCGAACAAGGGGTTTGGCAGCTCCTTTTGGTCACCTTCGTGTCCTATGCCTTGCTGCCCGTGCGCAGCCTGCTGGCCATCGGCTTTGGGCTCGTGGTGGCTGCGTCGCACTTGCTGGTCACAGCCACCTTGGTCCCCGCCAAGCGCCCACGTCTCTGGAGGACGGTAAGTACAGCCGCGCACCGCTCATCTGGTCTCGGACACACTTGCTGGGACGATGCTGGGATCGCCCGGAGTCGGGCGCGCTTTTTCCCATGCGGCGGGTGGGGACACTGAGGCTCCGACTGGGGGTGTGTTCAAGGTCACTCCAGTGAGTTGGGGACGCAGTCGGGGCTGGCATCCTCTGGCCAGGGCTCTCTTCAGAGTTACAATCCACAAAGCGCCCCTGGCGTGAAGTGTGGAGAGGGGAGACAGGTGTGGAGAGAGAAAGATTTGGCCAAGGTCAGGGAGCTGATGAGTGGCCAGACGGCGGCCAGAGGAGTCCGCCGGTCTTTTGCCGCACCCATCCCCACAGAGGGACTGAAAGTGGGCGAGGGGAGGAGACCCTCAGGGCGGGCTCCCAAGGCCGGCTCTGCGCGCAGCGCGGGGCTCTTCTCCTTCGCACCTAGAGCGCGTGCGGGGCTCGCCTCCCCGCCCTGCAGACCCGAGGGGAGTATATATGGGTGGTGGGAAAGGACTTCGCTTCTTCCAGCCTTGCTGGCAACCATATTGTGGACATGCCTCCGGCCCAGAAAGAGTGGGGTTTGCCAAGGTCAAACACAGTCTAGTCCCTGCCGCTGCCACTCGGCGGTTGCCCTGACCCTGCCTTCTCTGCGCCCGAACTTTGTCACTGTCTTCCCAGTCGGGCGGGCGAGATGGTTGCAAGGACGAAGACGCTGTCTGCCTCCCGCGGGCTCTTCCTGGGCCCTGGAGGAGCCTGCTCTTTCAACTGCCGGGAGGTGGACGTGGACCAGAGGTCTTTTGCCCCACGGCAGGGCTTTTAGAGCTTCCATTTGTGCCCATCTCCAACAGGCCGCAGCGATGGGGATGGGGAGTGGGGGATGGGGAGATTTGGAAGACCCTGAGGAGGGTTTTGTTTCTGCCTGTAGCTGCAGTTTAGCAGGGGGATGGTATGAATTCAAATGGGGTGGGGGAGCCCATCTCAGGAAAGGAAGCAGTGGTGGGAGCAAATTGGGGAGAGGTAAGGGGTTGGAAGGGAAGCTGAATCCAGGGAGATTAGGGAAGAATAACTGGGGGGCGGTGGTGAGGAGTCCCACAGCCTGGCCCCAGGGGACCAGCACCCAAAGATCTAAGGAGGTGTCCTTAGACGGTGATGCCAGGGGCAGCACACAGAGGAGCCATGAGATGCTGAACCTGGCACAGGGATAGACACATCACTGGACTTGTGTGTTAGGGTCAGAGAGAGACCAGCATGTGCTCAACCCATGGGAAGGGGCGGGAGGTAAGAAGACAGGAGTACATGGAGAATTGTCAAAGAGGGCATCGGAGGAAGAGAGGAAGAGAGGCAGAGGTGAAGGGCAGAGGCACAGAAGGATGGCTAAAGGCTGAGGAAAGGGGAGAGGAGCCAGAGGACTGCATGTCCTGGAGGGGAAGGAGGCTGGGGTTCTTCCACAACCTCTTCCACAACCTCTTCCACAGCCTCCTGTGGGCAGCACGTGGGCCTTGCCTGACCATTCTCAGGGGGCATTCCTGTATCTCCTACCGCCCCCACCCCCCATCTGTTTGTGTTTAGCCTGGGCCTCATGCTGGCCCCCGCAGCCAGACCTGCAACCGCAAGACTCCCCAATCTGACCAGATGCCGGGGCAGCTCGGGAATAGGGAGCGGCTGAGCTTGGTCCCTTCCCAGCCACACTGCATTCTCTCTGTGTTATTACACCAGGGAGTCAGCTGGTGTAATAAAAGGCTGCATTATTGTCTTTCTCTTTTAAAATAAAGACATTCCTATATAGCCTCTAGTCATTTCTTTTAGAGAATTAAAGATTAAAAAAGAGAGGGAGGGGAGAGAGTCTGTAAAGGAGTTTTTGGACACAGCTCTGCCCCTCCCCCTGGGATAAGATGAGTCCCTATGACTGTCACTGTAGTGGGGAAGGAAGCCCATCCTGGGAGCAAGGATTCTTAGGGAGCAGACGTCTGGGTATTCCTGCTAGCTGTGACTCCCTGGGCAATCCAAAGCCTTCCCTCACTGAGCCTCAGGTTTCTCACCTGTGTAAAGGGCAGAATGGCCCCCCTGCAGGGTTGTAGTGAAGACAAGCACTTCATATTGGAAAAGCACATATTGGCCTCTTTAGAATGTTCTATTCAAGTCCACATGTCTATACAGGTGGTAGTGATATTGACAAACACATGGGGATCAGTGCAGGGAAACTTACAGTGTGGGGAATGGGGCAGATGATTCCCCAGGGATTCCGTTTTCCAATTAGAGAATTCCAGGAGCCTGTGAAATCTGTCCTTTATGAGCTCTGCAATTTGGTGCTTGAGATGGTGAAGAAGATGGCACACACATTTACACAGCATTGATGTTTCTGCTGCTCTTCACTGCTTTACCATCCACCTCCTATTCGGACCTGTGCCACTGTGCAGTGCAGTCACTCACTGACAGCACCTTGTCCTCCGTACTGAGTTTTGGGCAGGTGGTAGCCATGCTGGGCATGGAGTGGATGCCCCAAAGAGGATGAAAGATGGAGTGAATGAACGAAGGAATCTTTGCAGGGGATTTCCCTCACTGCCTACATAGCAGGATGCTGCTTCAGAGTATGAGATCTCCACGGTGATCTCCTGGTGCTGAGCCCAGTGACTAGTCAGCCCAGTGGGCTCCAGAGTCAGGTTAACTCCGTGGGGCAAAGGAGCTCCCTCCCTTGAATCCCACCCCTTTCTCTGAGACCCAAATGCCTTCTTGTCAAGGATAACCCCAAGGAGGCCTGGAAAAGGCCTCTGCTTTCTGAGGCCTGGGTTCAAGTCCCTGCTCTGAGCTATGGAGAAAGTTCTTGTGTTCTCTTTCCAGAGCCTTTGCCCCTCTGAAGCAAGACTCTCAGGGTTCCCTAGAGCATTCATGTTCCACTTCGGGTGCACAGGGCTCTGGGAATGCAGCCTGGGTGCTTTGGGGCATCTGGTTCCTCTCCTGTAAAGCCCAAGCTGCCCCAGGACTCTGGGAGGCAGAGGAGAGAACTCTGAAAGCTAGCGTGCATGACTGTTAGCACAGGTGGAACTGAGTAGCTAGGGCTTAGCTCCTCCCCCGGCGGAGTGCTTCATGCTGATGTCCCTGAGCAGAGAGGTCTTTAGGGGAACAGCCTTGTTCCTACCTGGGCCAGCACTGAGGAGGTACCCATAAATCTAAATGGACAGAACTGAGTTTCTTTCCTCTCCCAGCCCCTTGCTTTTGGGTCACTGATTGTACCTATATGAAATACAATTCATTTTTATTTAGCTGAGCACCTGTCAGAACTGAAAGCATCCTGTTCAAGACATCCATGGCTGCTCACAGTCAGTAGTGGGCAAGGCCTGCCGGGGTGGGCTGTAGATCATGGGGGTGGGGTAGGGGTGAGTGCCAAGGAACATGGGGGATGAGGAAGGCGGAGAAAGGGAGACACTGGATGTCTGGGCTTGGCCCCTTGTGATGCCATTCACAGACTCAGAGAGCCTCAGAGGGAGTAGCTTGGAATCTTGGGAAAGGGGGGCCTGGGCAGGGCCCCAGTCCTTCCCACAGGGGTCCCTCTCCCACCCTGCACCCTGCATTGCCTGGGGAGAACCAGGGTGCAGCACATGTGTGCAAGAGGAAGACCTGGTCTGTGCCAGCTCTGAGCTTCCTCTCGTTGCTACTTTACTCTGCATAGCCTCGAAATACCCGCTTTTTGACCAGTGTGAATCAGGATGTTGTATTTTTACTTAATTTTTTTCTGAAGTAGGGATCCGTTGCAGTGTGCAAATTATATGCTTTCAATTTGGTTGCTTATCAATGTAAATGAAATACATTTCAGTTTCTGCCGAGTTCTTGGCTGTAGGCAGGATAACAGAAATCACGATTATCATGGAGAAATGGGAGTCAGCTGAAATTTCCCTGTGCAGCTCCAGTTATGTCTGAGCTCTGGTTCAGAACCATGGCTTGGTTGCTTGGAGGTGAAACAACCTAACCACAGCATGCAGAATCGTAGAGCGCAAGGGCCCTGGATGACCTGGTTGTTTATAGCAAAGCTCGCGGCATAGGTGTGCGCTGGTGACACCAATCTGCCAGCCCTCAGGCTGTGCCCCATAAGCCTTTGCACTCCCTGTGCCCACTGCCCAACACGCTGTCTCCTCCCAGTTTACCCATGCTCTGCCTCCCTTTCCCCAGCCTCTCCCTCTGCTGGCCCTACCTCCCCTGCGGGCCCCTCCTCTGGCTGGGCCTTCCTCTGCAGCTGGGATCCTCCTCCCCCACCAGCCCCTCCCGCTGCTGGTCCCTCCCCTGGCTGGGCCCCACCTCCTGTGGCTGGCCCCTACTCCCCCACAGACCCCTCCTCCACTTCCCCTCCCACCCGCCCCCTTATCTTTGTGGCCCGCAGCCTGGTCCTGTCACCATGGAGTACCCATCTGCTGCGCATCCATCTGCCTTGGTGGAGCCACTGCCTACAGTGACAGGGCTAGGGTTAGAGCTGGGTCAGGGAGGGTAACAGGTGGGTTGCTCCTCCTGGCACAGGGGTCAGACTGTGTGAAGGCAGGGAGTGGGCTTCCCTGCCCCCTGCTGTGTGGCAGCCTGGTGACCTGAAGGTAGTCTCCTTGTCCTTGCCTGGACACTCTTCCTGAGGTCAGTTTTGCTGCTGTCCTGGGCATGGCCCCCACGTTCCTGTGCTCGCGAGTCTAGTTTCAGTCCTGTCTCAGCTTTGCTGCTCCCTCCAGCTCCACATTGCCCCCAGACCTGTGTTTAGTGGTTAGGGAACAACAGCAGGGGATATCCATGCCCCTGGAACCTGCTCCCCCCTTTTTTCTCGTAGGGGTGGGTGGTTCCCCTGGTCCATTTCCCTTCACCCCCCGGCTTATCCTCCCTCAAGGGCTGTTAACTTTAATTTAAAAAGCTTCCAGAATTGCCCCTGTCAGGGCAGCTGGGATGAGGGTGAGCAGGAAATGGGTCTGGACAAAAGAGAGGGAGAATGGTCCTGGACATTGGGCCAGGGGCTCCCATTCACTCCACCTCTGAGGTAGGCTGGAGGGCCCAGGGGCTTTTCTCTGCCCCTCCACAATGTGCCCAGCAGGGGCTGCACTGTGGAAGGAGTCCTAGACCCGTGCTGAGTCTGGTCGCACTGATGGACTGAGGGGCAAGGGGGCAGCTCCTTCACGGACCTGAGAAAAGCTGGGAGCAGACACAGTGGGTGGAGTCTGCAGCTGCTGGGGCCTCCCTGTCTCTCTTCGATGGTTCCCATGACCCCACAGTGTTTAGGTGCCAGGCTTGAGCTGGGGGCTGGTTTACCGGGGGAATAAGACCTCCCTTCCTCTGAGAAGCTGCAGTCTACTGGCGAGACCCTGGTCAATAACTCGGACTGTAATCCTGCAGGGGGGAATATTCAGGTGACCTTTGAAGGTGTACACAGGGGACAGACCAGGCCTAACCACTTGAGGTGGCTTCCCTGTGGACTAGGCGCTCAGCCAGGATCACTGGACCAAGCACAGGGCTGTGAGCGAGCGAGAGTAGTGGGGCGAGTCCCACAAAGGCCCAAGTGGGGCAAAACCACACTGTGGACTTGCCCTTTCTCCCAAGAGCAGTGCTGAGTGTGGCCACAAGGAGGTTGGAGTGGGCTGAGGGCTGTGTGAGGACCCGAGGGGACCACTTAGCAGGCTCCAGTCGGTGGTGTCCGCTTGCCACTGTCACCACTGGCTTTTAGAGTTGTTTGCCTGCCCTTTTGGGGTTCATGGTGGTTTTAGGTCGATGTCCCTCTCCTGTCACATCTCTGAGGTTGAGAGGGCCAGGAATCAACTCCTTAGGTTCACAGGTTCCTGCAGATGCCCAGAAATGTCCTTGGACCATTTCCTGACTCAGACGGAAGAGGGTGGGCATGTGAGGTGGGTGACTCTCCTGGCATTTCAGCGGCTCTAGTGTATCTGTGTGACTTTGGGCTTGGGATGATCCCCATGCCTCAGTTTCTCCCTCACCAAAGGGAACAGTAGCTCCCTCCTGTGGTTTTATAGAACAGATACATCCTCCAGTTAATATGAATGGATTATGCCTGGGAGGCGTTCCCTGTCCTCTCCACACTGTTCTGGGCCCAGTGAAGTGGGACCTACCCCTTACTGTCACTTACATACATAGCTGTATGTAGCTGATGACCTACTAGTTAGTCTCTGACTTAGTAAAACTGAATAGTTGCAGTGAGGTGCTGGTCTTGCTCAAATGTTCGGAGAGACCCCCAAAATGCAGGTGGCTGGCATAGTGTGTTCAGCCCAAGTGTTCTCTGCCAAACTGTACTAGTGGGAACACCCTGTGGAACAGCCCCAGTCAGAGGTGGCCATGCGTCCACAGTGGAGACAGGCATCCCTGTGGCCATGATGCCAGGCTGACCCCTTTTCAGCTGGGTTTTGAACCCCAAGCAGCATGGGGGCTGAAGTGGCAGGGGCAGGGGTTTGGGCAAGGGTTTGGTCAGGAGAAGCAGCCTGGCCACCTAGCCATGTCCACATAACCCTCTTGGGGAGTTCACACCACCACAGGTCCTCTCTTTACCCTGAGGGGCTGAGCAAGGTAATGGGAACAGACCTTTCCTGCTCTCCATGTAAGCATATGAGTTATATCCATCCCTCCTCTTTGCATGAACATATGCAAACACACATGGTCATGCATAAACACATGCTCATACACACACATAAACACACACACACGCATACATGCACGTACCCACACAAAAACCCTCCCAGATGCATACACTCACGCTTATTCTCCCCCCAAACATGCATGCACATAATCACACAGAAACTCACACTTATAAACTAGTGCATACTCACACATCCATGCCCACTTGTGTGCATGCACTTACATATTCACATGCACCCTCACATTCATTTTATACCTACACACTAGCTCACACACTCCCACAGTGCACTCACAAATACATGCATGCTCAGCCACTCACATAGGTTCACACACAAAGCAATGCGCATTTGCACACTGATACAGTAAGTGCACTGACATGCACACTCGTAAACTAATGCACACTCACATGCTCACGCTCACCTACGCTCACTTCACTGTTACTAGTATGTGGGTCTTATGAGTAGATGTGCCATCCTGGTCTCTGAGGGAGGGCAGCCTGTGCCCTGTGTCTCAGCAGCACCACCACAGAGACCTGGGTTGAAGCCCAGTTCCCGCACCTCCAGCTCAGTGACCTTGGCAATCCCAGAATCTGGCCTGTGAAGGGAAGCCAGGCTGCCAGCCTTACCTGCATCACGGAGGTGTAGTGAGGGCTGGTGGGAGGGCAGGCGTGTCTACATGGGACTTGGGAGCTCTGGAGGCAGGGACAGGCTAGGACTCTAAAGCCTTCCTTAGGGAAGGGAGTGGGGCTGCCTGCCACTCGGCTGTGCCCCTCTCCAGTGCAGGCCAGGGCAGGCACCTGGGGCTGGGGGGCGGGGTGGGAGGCCTGCCTCTACCACCCAGTCTTCCTGTTCTCCCTCCCAGTGTTTCTCCTCTGTCCCCTTTAACCCTTCGGCTCCTTGTGCCCTCTTCAGGCTGACCTGGGCTCTTTTCTCAGTGGAGCATGGGGTGTCTTCTGCATTATTTTGCTAAGGGGGTCCCATCTGTCCTCCTACCGCATGCGTGTTTCCTTCTGCTGTGCAGAGATGCTAGCCCCAGGAAGGATGTAGGAGGTGTGGGAGAATCCCTGGGGGCAGGGCAAGAAGAATAGGAGCCCACCGCCGCAGCCCATCTCTGGCTTTGTGCTGAAGGCAGCGCAGACCCTGGAACAATCCCATCTCCCTGGATTAAAGGGATGGCAGGAACTGCTTTGATCTCCAGGCTTTAGTGTTCGCTCTGCCTTCAGTTTGGGTTGGGAAGAAAGCCTGGAGCTGAGAAGAGCTGTCTGCTTCCCAGAGCTTGGGTGTGACTTCGTAGAGCCTGAACACAGCTCTCTGGGTGGGGCTTCTGTGTGGGCATGTGCCTGTGTGCACACATGTGCATGTGGATACGTGTGACTGTGTGTACATATCATGTGTGGATGTGTATGTTTGTGTGTCAGGGCATGCCCATGTGCATGTGTGCATGCATATGTTCTTACATGTGCATGTGTTTTCATGCATGTATGCTTGTGTGTGCATACAAGTGCAATAGCATTGGCAACATTCAGAGGAACCTGGGAGCAGGTGGACAGGATGCTGCCAGCAGTGTGATGGGGTCCCCAGAAATGCTGGGAGCCCTACACTAAGCCTCCGAGCCCCATAGAGGAGAAAGTCCATGCTGGTGCACATTCTGAATCTGAGTACAACTTTTTGTTTTGATTCTAAAAATACAGAGCAGCTCTTTTATCAGAGTACAGTGTTTCCTTGTTTCCTTCTCCGAAGTAGACTCTTCTCTGAAGTAGACTCTTCAGCCTTCGGGAAGTGGCTCAGCCTGAGAAAATGCAGATGCATTGTGCTTGACTGGCCTGGCTCCCCGGTGCTTGGCCATCTGAGTGTTCTTTTATTTTCCCCCTTCTTTTTTTTTTGAGATGGAGTTTCGCTCTTGTTGCCCAGGCTGGAGTGCAATGGCATGGTCTCGGCTCATTGCAACCTCCGAGTCCCAGGTTCAAGCAATTCTTCTGCCTCATCCTCCTGAGTAGCTGGGATTACAGGCATGCACCACCATGCCCTGCTAATTTTGTATTTTTAGTAGAGATGGGGTTTCTCCATGTTGGCCAGGCTGGTCTCGAACTGACCTCATGTGAACCACCTGCCTCGGCCTCCCAAAGTGTTGAGATTACAGGCATGAGCCGCCACGCCCTGCTTTTATTTATTTATTTATTTATTTTTTTGAGACAAGGTCTCTCTCTGTAGCCGAGGCTGGAGCGCAGTGGCATTATCATGGTTTACTGCAGCCTTGAACTCCTGTGCTCAAGTGATCTTCCTGCGTCAGCTTCCAGAGTAGGTAGAGCTATAGGAGTGCACCATCATGCCTGGCTAATTTTATTTTTTGTAGATATGGAGTGTCACTATGTTTCCCAGGCTGGTCTTGAATTCCTGTGCTCAGGCGATCCCTCACCTTGGCCTCCCAGAGTGCTGGGATTACAGGTGTGAGCCACCATGCCAGGCCCTGAGTGCCCTTTTCTTACTGACCTGGTTCACCTGATTGCAGTCCTGCTGCATGTGGCACACCCTGGCTCTGGTGACCCCCACTTCCCAGGAGCACTGATGCTTCTGATGGATGGGGTATTGTTGTTTACACAGCAGGTGGCACGGGGCCCAAGGTATCACATGTCCGAGTGTGGGGATGTCAGACACCCACTGTGGACAAAGAGGATGGCCACTTCACAGCAGGGCTGTGCCTGGGACAGAGCCCCCCGCTGCCCCCTGCTGTATATCTCTAACTGTGGTCCTCTGGCTGTCTCTTGCCCACTAGCCCTAAGGACTCACTTGACCTCTTGTCCCTGGACATGGTCCTTCTAGTGCCCTTCCCTGGCAACTGGGCTCAGTGCTTTCTCGCTAAACCTATTTAATACTGCATTCTTTACCCCCCCCATGCGCCCCACCTACCACACAGTCTGGAGTCAGGTCTAGGGGTCCCAGCCTGTGGCCAGCATCCGGTCTTTCCATGTGAAGCATCACCTGGTTACACTCAAGGAGGGCTTCTCTCCCAGCCTGTAGGGGCACCTGTGGGTTTTCTCAGCTCTACTGTCTAGTCTCTGGAAACAGCATTATTGTAATAAGCATGTAGCTGATGAGGGCGAGTCTGCTTAGGAGGATGGTGGAAAGTTCAGGAGATGCCAGGCAGTTGCAGGCATGCGCTGGGAGTCAGGGCAGCCTGCTCTGGAACATTCTGTTCCCCAGGGAGCATGTGTCAGTGAGCATTCTGGTTGGTCACCTCTGTGTGCACCATGTGCTGGCCAGTGCAGTGAGCCGGTGCTGGAGCCACGTTCAGTGGTGATGCTCCCGGAAGTCATGAGTGCCTTTGCCTTCATTCCCCTGTAAGAGGAATAGCCTCTTCTTAAGAGAACGCTTTGCCTTTCTGAAACAACTGTGGCCTCAAAAAGGGATCTTAAATACTTGTTCGTTGAACTTGTTTTCTGTGACAGCTGTTTTCTCAGATCCTACCTACCCTGCAGTGTCAGTAATTAACTGAAGGAACACATTTTAGGAAACATTGGCTTAGCCTGAGGATTTTGAAATACCTCTGAGAGTTAATTTTTAAAAATCTGTACCTGCAGACATCAGAAATGTTTTATGAGCGCTGATCATGTCCTGGTGCTAGGTGGGATCTCGTCACTGGCAGGGTCCTGCTGGGTGGGTACATCTTTTTTTTGTTTGTTTGTTTTTAAGATGAAGTTTTGCTCTTGTTACCCAGGCTGCAATGCAATGGCACGATCTCGTCTCACTGCAACCTCTGCCCCCTGGGTTCCAGCAATTCTCCTGCCTTAGCCTAACCTCCTGAGTAGCTGGGATTACAGGCATGCGTCACCATGCCTGGCTAATTTTGTATTTTTTAGTAGAGATGGGGTTTCTCCATGTTGGTCAGGCTGGTCTTGAACTCCTGACGTCAGGTGATCTGCCCACCTTGGCCTCCCAAAGTGCTGGGATTACAGGCATGAGCCACCATGCCCAGCCCAGGTGGGCACATCTTTTAGGCCAAGCGCCTTGGCTTCAGTTTGTTCAAGGGTGAGAAATGGGCAGTGCCTGAGAGCTCAGCTGGTGGTGTGGCTCCTTGTGGCTGATGTCACAGGTGCTGTGGGTGGGAGTGGACAAGCTGGAAGTGGCGCTGTTCTGAGGTTCTGGTGTCACCCTCTCTGGGAGGCTCAGATGGTCACTGTGTCATTCATTGATCTTCTGGGCAGGGATGTATTGAGACATGTGGGGAGCGGACTGTCTTTGATGGGAGCTGTCCCCAGGGTGCTCTGCCGCCTGGGGGCTTGCATCTGTCTTACTGACTTCCCTGCCTTGTGTTCCTCACTTTCCTGCTAGTGTCCTCATGTCAGATTCTACCAATCTTTTCTCCCTCCTAAGCTGACCTCGCGAGTGTGTATGACCCGGGAGGGGAGACTGGGCTGACTTGGAGAGGGGCACCATGGAGGAACAGGCTGCATGCGGCCCTAACGCCCCCTTGGAATTGAGGTGCCAGTGGTTACACAGGAAGCACCGAAGATGGCTGCTTTTCCAGGTCCCCGTGAGAATCCTTTCCTAGGTCTGGTGAACATAGCTTCACGCGTTAGAAACCTGATGATGGGAGCTCAGAGATAGCCTGTCAAATTCTTTAAAAAAAAAAAATTGTGTTGTTTTATTTTTATTATGGAAAATTCAAATATACACAAAAGTAGAGAGACCAGCACAGTGATTTCTTGAGTACTCATCACTGGCTTCAACAATTATCAGCATTCTGTCGGCCCTGTTTCAAAGGATGCTAATTCTAAAACGCTTTTATTAATTCAAACACCAGAAGCTAACAAGCAATTACGTTAATTTAAAAACCCGCTTGTGTGAGACACTGAAGAAGCAGCCATGGTTTAAAGAGAATGGCATCACACCAGCACTGAGCTGCTGGTGAGCACCGTGGAGGGACTGGGTGGTGTCCACTGGGGGCTCAGTCAGGGAGGAGGGCAGAGGGACCACCCCACCATCCAGACACCTGGGAGATGGCAGGCTGATCGCAGTCTGGGAATTCACCAATGAGAACATGCCCAGTGCTGTGCAGGGAGCAGTTGTGTGGAGTCAGCTCCTTTGCTGGCCTGTGGCCCGAGTGCTGTTAGTTCATGTGAGAAAGCACTCCCTCCAGTAGTCCCCCAGACTGTGCCTACACTCACGCTCTGCTCAGGAGAGGCTGGTTTGGAGGACTGTCCTGCAATGGTTCTCCTGTCCCCATGGATTGTCTGAATGCCACCCAGGCTGAGGGACAGTGCTGGGGCAGCCCGGGTGATGGCACATTGAAAATGGGAGCAAATTCAATGGAGAGGTTTTCATACCCAATAGGAGTGATCTTGGGGTGAGAAGGGACCACCCAGACCAGTCCAGGGATCAGGAGGCTGCTCTGTGAAAGGAGGGAAAACCCTCTTGGCCAAGGGTGCAGTGAGGGTTGTAGGTCTGAGAGCATGCTCTGCCCAGAGCTGTGGCATGGCCAGGGCATGTGCTCGCATGTATGTGCATGGCATGGCAGACAGGTCAGAGGTGAGTACAGGGCTCAGTGGCTCTCTAGCGTGCCAAGGAGGTGGCGCTCCATCCAGTATCTGGGATGATGGGAGTATCTCACGGGGACTTTGACTATGGCCTGATTGTGGGTTGTGTCAGGCAATGGGATTAGAGAGAAGTTGGTGGCATAGGGGTGTCAGGGGCAGGACCCAATGAAGGCTTGAAAAGGACAGAGAGAGAAGATCAGGGGACTTGTGGGTTTGGCTTGGGCAGTGGCACCTGTCTCTGGAGGAGAGGAAGGACAGGTACCTGGGGGTGTGGGATGATGATGTCAGATTGGGATACTTTCTCCAAGGACTGTGGGACATCTTGGGTTGGGGGAGGGGCGCAGGGCTCCTCCAGGGTGCTAGTCTAGTGACCACGAGTGGTGTCAGCCCAGTGACCATGATGGATGCTAGTCCAGTGACCCTCCAGTGTCTGATGATTTTCTCTTGGTTAGACTGGGGTATTGGTTTTCAGCAGGAGGCCTGGGAGGACACACCCTCACTGCATTGCGTCAGGGCACATCTGTCAACAGGACTCATCATGGCCAGAGCTGGCGGTTACTAGCTGGCTAAGGTGGTATTGGCAGATTTCTCCTCCGTAGAGGTTTTCTCTTTTCTCTTCCTTTTCCATTTTGTGCTTTTCCGAAGGAAGTTACTGTGCCGAGCCCATACTGAAGGAGTGGGGAATTTACGTTCTTGAGGGCGGAGTAGCTATAAATGATTTGGAATGCTCCAAATTTTTGCCTATTCATCTGTTGTCCTTCATTTACTTTTTATTTAATCATTGATTTATATCAGTACTGATGTTTATTTTATACTTTGGGTTACAATTCAATACTGCTTTGTGTTGCTCAAATTGTTCCAACTTTGACCATTGGGAGCTCTTTCAGTTGGCTCCTGTGTCCTTTGACACTCCCCCTTCCCTTCATTTGTGTGTGTGTTTGTGACACTTGCTTTACTTTCTGGCCCTGCAAGGTGCTCCAGGCCCATCTGCTTGATTAGCAGATATTTTCTCTGCCTGAGCCCAAGAATCAGTCATTTCTCCAGGGAGCCCAGTTCCTTTTATTGGAGAATTTTATTAAAGACCATTACCTGGCCTCCTGGTGTCCTCATTGCTCCTGGGGAGCCATTGCTTCTAGTTTTCTCTCATTAGGTAGAGCTAGAATGTATATGTGCACACACATTTCTTTTTTTTTTTTCTTTGAGACGGAGTCTCGCTCTGTCGCCCAGGCTGGAGTGCAGTGGTGTAGTCTCGGCTCACTGCCAGCTCCGCCTGCCGGGTTCACACCATTCTCCTGCCTCAGCCTCCTGGGTAGCTGGGACTACAGGCGCCGCCACCAGGCCCGGCTAATTTTTTGTATTTTTAGTAGAGATGGGGTTTCACCGTGTTAGCCGGGATGGTTTCGATCTCCTGACCTCGTGGTCTGCCTGCCTCAGCCTCCCAAAGTGCTGGGATTACAGGTGTGAGCCACCGTGCCCGGCCTGCACACATATTTCTATAAACATTTGCATAGGTACCCTCCTGTGAATTAAGCCAAACACGAGTTCATTCTGGTGCCTCAGAGTCTAACCTGCCTCCTGTAGCGAGGAGCCGGCCCTGGTGATGTTTTCAGGTGGTGCACAGTCAAGTAGAGATGCCCCAGGGTCTGCAGACAGGTCCTGTTCCTCCTGGTTGCCTTTTCCGTGCATGCTGGTGCTCAGTCCAGCTGACTCCCTGGGAAGCCCTTCTCTTCCCGGCTATCTGGCTGAGTTAATCTGGCCCATGAAGGTTTCTTCAGGGTGTTTCCAGGTGCTGGCTCTTTGGCCATTGGGGGCTCTTTCAGTTGGCTGCTGTGTCCTTTGACACACCCCCATCATTTCGTGTGTGTGTGTGTTTGTGTGTGTAATGCTTTCCTTTCTGGCACTGCGCGGTGCTCCAGGCTCACCCTGATACCTCAGAGTCTAACCTGTGTCCCACGCAGTGTCCTTTGTTGGGTTTCTCCTTAGGTCTCCTTGATAACTTCATTTGGTAGGTACTACAGTTGCCACCAATCTGCCCATCTGTTGGATGGAGAGACTGAGGCACAGAGGTGGTGTGGGCAGCAGGCAGGGGTAGGGCAGGGTGTGACCCTGGTGAGGATACCTGGATTCCTGTCCTCACTTGCAGCCCAGCACAGCCCTTGCTGGGGTGAGGGCCTAAAAGGGTGTCCATACTGGGAGACCAGCAGGCCGGTACCACCCAGGGCCTGGCTGGTGTGGGCAGCATGTGACTCTGGGGCACCATGTGGTCAGGGAACGTGGTGATGGTGTACAGATGGCCTGGGCTGGGCTGGGGTTGCATCCTCTGCCCCAGGAGTGACCAGCGGGCTGTGGTGGGGAGGCCGCCTTTCCCCCTGCAGCCCCTGGAGCCCCCATCTCTGAGTAGCTCGTGGTGACCCGAGCCTGCCTTTCTTGTCATTGTGACATGTGCTAAGCCATATCACGATTGCCTTGCCCTGGGCGGGACATGCATCTTTTGGACCTAAATGCCCCTCTAACGGTGAGTTCAGAGAGCTTCATGGAGAGAATCGAGAGTTCCAGACCTTGGGGACAGGTTTGGAACTCTCAGTTCCAACACAGTGGATGCATTTGGTGGTTGAGGATGCTCATCTGGGAAAATGCGGGGGCATGGGTGTCTCGGCGGGTGAGCCCTGTGCTCATGGCGGGTGTGGAGCACTTGGCAGATGACACCCAGCCCTACTGAAGTGTCCTTTCTGCAGCAATCCCTTGTCAACCACCCTCCTCCTCCGTGGGGTTTTTTGTTGTTGTTGTAGTAGTTGTTTTTTGTTTGTTTTTTGAAGGGAGGCAGTGTCCAGCTCATAGAGGACTGGGTTGTTTGATGGTGCTTTTCCTTTCCAGGGGTCACGGGGGTCTGAAGCTTCCAATGTGAGTGTTGGTTTCATTGATGACAGTGCCCTTCAGATAGCCCAAGGGCAGGTAGTGATGGTTCCCATTCTAGTGAGGACAGATTGTAGTTAACAGAAATGGGGAGGCAAGCTAATGGAAAGAGAGGAGCGGCTGGTTCCCTCTGAGAAAGGGTTCCCCGGGCCCTGGGAGGCCTTGCAGGCACACCTCCATGTAGAGCAGAGATGAGGGGGACCAGCCGCCATTCCCCCAAGCCTCCATGGGCTGCTACCCTACACGGAACAGCTCTGATACACATGGGGAGGGTCGGTCATCGTGACAACTGACCTGCCAGCTGTGCTATGTCCCCACCACCATGGACTCCTTGTCGTACACTTGTAATCTAAGCCCATTGTGCTCCAGGAGGAAACCAGGGGAGAAAGGAAGCTAAGATGTGGAAAATCTCCAAGGGAGGTTTTGTTGTTCCTAATTATCATTTTTGCTTTAAGGGCTGGAGTCCACCTGCCTTTCACTTCCTTTAGAAAGTGGGTGGGCCAGGCGCGGTGGCTCAAGCCTGTAATCCCAGCACTTTGGGAGGCTGAGGTGGGCGGATCACAAGGTCTGGAGATCGAGACCATCCTGGCTAACACCGTGAAACCCCGTCTCTACTAAAAAAATACAAAAAACTAGCCGGGCGTGGTGGTGGGTGCCTGTAGTCCCAGCTACTCAGGAGGCTGAGGCAGGAGAATGGCGTAAACCTGTGGTGCGGAGCTTGCAGTGACCTGAGATCTGGCCACTGCACTCCAGCCTGGGGCACAGAGCATGACTCCGTCTCAAAAAAAAAAAAAAAAAAAAAAAGAAAGTGGGTGGTGGCCTCCTGTGCAGGCCCTTCTGCAGACCTCGCTGGCTTAGCTTTGGCAGCTCCAGTGCCCCACATGTCCTTTGGCCCCTGGGTCCTCCAGCTCCCTGCTCCGGCCCTGACCCTTTCCAGACATCCATGGTGTTCGGTGATTCTGAGCACTGAGCACACCCTAACATGCTTTGCATTTTGTTTGTGGAAAAAGCCAGATCTCAATGGTATCCACATCATGATGACAGCTCTGTCAAATGCACCGAGAGGGAAGCTAAATGGCCATGTTCAGGTACTGTGGAGATCTTCAGGGTCATAGTGGAGATTTCAAGGTCACCTTCTTGATACTGAGGGCCTGGGAGATGCCATCCTATTGGATGTCTTGCTGCCTTCTCTGACCCCACACAGGCGACAACCATCCCATTCTGGCTTGCAGAGGCTGTGGTCAAGGTGGCGCTGTCCAGCAGGGGCAACTTCCTGCCTGTGCCTTTGCCAGTGAGTGGTGTTTAATGTCATCAGCCCCGCAGGGTCAGGTGGGGGTGTGTCTGATGTGTGTGGGGAGATGTGCTGGGTGAGGGTCAGGTCCCCTGTGGAGGTGTCAGACAGAGGATGGCTGTCAGCTGGGGCCCTGCAGATTCGTGTTCCCCGTCCTCCCTCCCTGTCACCTCTTTGAGAGTGGCTCTGATGTTGTTTCCAGATTACATGTGACCATTGGTCCTAGGTTTGTTTTCCAGCCTCCTGATGGACATGCCTTTGAGGCTATGTCATACACCTCGGGTTTGAAGGT
The DNA here is from genome assembly GCF_043159975.1 of Macaca nemestrina. Taxonomy (NCBI): domain Eukaryota; kingdom Metazoa; phylum Chordata; class Mammalia; order Primates; family Cercopithecidae; genus Macaca; species Macaca nemestrina. The sequence goes on from NC_092128.1 coordinate 115,997,729, forward strand.
GCTCCAAATCTGTCCTCTCCCCTCCCTGTGGCCCCTGCCCCTGATCAGTGTCAACTCTTCTGCCTGCTCCTCAGTCCCAGCATCCAATAGGTGGCCAGGAGCTACCAGGTCTCCCACCTAAATCTGTCTGGGGGCTCCAGTCTTGCTGCCTGTAGCTTGGCCCCATCGGGGTGACACCCATCTCTCCCGTCTCATGGTTCCACCTCCTGGACTCTCTTGGCTCCCTGTTAGGCGGCAGCTGCTCCCCACACTACTGGGTGAGTTGGTTTTTGATTTTAGTTCTGTTTCATAGTGTGTAGCACACATTCACATGTGGGGGTGTTTGTGGTTAATCCGTGTGAGATAGTGACAGCCGGAGCCTGCAGGTTTCTGCTCCCTGGGGCACAGGTAGAAATGCCTGGGCTTAATCAGACATAGAAATTCTCCAATTTTGCAAGTGACCAAGGGACACCCGTTTCATACAATACTTACAAACTGCAGCCCCTCTTCGGGGCCTCTGGCAGGACATGCCATAGCCCTGCATGGCTCGTCAGAGGGGCCTGTGTCCAGACGCAGTGGTCTGCAAGATGTAGAGACAGACCAGATGAGACCGGTGGCAGGCAGTGGGGAGCGGAAAGTGATAGTGGAGGGGAAACCTGGGTCAGGCTGGCGCCAGGTGCCTGATGCTTGGGTCTGAGCCTGGTCCTGAGCCTGGAGTGTGGGTGCACTGCTAGTGCTGGCTTCTTCTCAGGCTGGCCCGTTCCTTGTGTCTCATCTGTTGAAGTTGAAGTGGGGACAGGACTGAGGGAGTGTGCAGAGACCGGGCTCTGGACACTGCGTTTCCCCATCTTGTGCTGGTGCTCACTGTGTTCCCAAATCAACATCCGGGCTGGTCTTTTTTTTTTTTTTTTTTTTGGTGAGCTCACCTTTCCTGAGTCTTTCCAGAGGAGTTTGTGCAGGTGTTGTGGGAACAGCCACTCTACACATATGTATTCTCCAAGGGTCTTGGTTTTCTGAAGCTGCTATAACAAAGCACCGCAGACTGGGCACCTTCAACAACAGAAACGGATAATCTCGCAGCCGGAGGCCGGAAGTCCACGATCAAGCTGTGAGCAGGGCTGGGCTCTCCCGAGACCTCGCTGCTGGGCTGCAGACAGCCGTCTTCTCTCTGTGCCCTCACAGAGTCTTCCCGCTGCCTGTGTCTGTGTCCTCATCTCCCTTCTCATAAGGACACCAGGCAGATTGGATTAGTGCCCACCCTGATGGCCTCATTTTAACTTAATTGCCTCTGTAAAGACCCTGTTTTCAATTAGTCACATCCCGAGGTCCTGGGGGTTAGGACTTTATGCATTTTGAGGGACACAATTTGGCCTTGATACTAGGCCTGGTTACTCCTTGTCCCCTGACATGCTGTCTCACGGCCACCCGAACAGGGTGAGGACGAGCTCCTGCCTAGCTGGCTCCCTGTGTCCCTGGCCCCACGCCATGGGTTTGGCCGCGGGCAGTGTGGCTTTTGAAGAGCTCTTGCTATGTTCTCCGGGCAGCCTGGGCCCTCTTCATGTGTGTGGGATGTCAGGCTCCACATGTTGCCTCCTTCTCTCCCTGCAGCTCGGCGCCAACGCCTTGCTCTTTGTCGGTGTGAACATGTATGGGGTCTTCGTGCGGATTCTGACTGAGCGTTCGCAGAGGAAGGCGTTCCTGCAGGCCCGGAGCTGCATTGAGGACCGACTGAGGCTGGAGGATGAGAACGAGAAGCAGGTCAGTGGCTTGGGCCAGTCAGCCTAGAGGGGTTGGCTGTGGTGCTGGGGAGGTAGAGGAATCTGCCTTCCTGGGGCTCAGTTTACCTTGTGGTGACATGGGCCACAATTCCCAGTGGTACATGTTGGTATTTGAGGCTGTGGAGGAGATGCCCTGAGGTTTTATAGTTAGCAAATGGACAGGCAGTCTGGGTTTGCTGTCCATGGGATAGTGCTGGGATGGGGCTGCTCTGGGGACAGCATTTGGGCGCACTGACTTCCGGTTACAGCTGGAATAAGTCAGCTGCCCAGGGAGGACGAGGCAGGTCCTGGCTGGGCCTCGGGTGAATGTGACCGTGCAGGTGGCCGTGACCCACTGGCCTGAGGCTCCCACCAGCCCTGCCCTTGGCTCAGTGTGGCCAACCCCAGAGCATGCTGGCACTTGTGGAAGGCAGAGGTGCCCTTGTGCTGGGAGTTGTAGAAGGGTCACGGTGGTCATGATACAGCACCCACAGCCCTTGGGGTTGCTCCAGTGGCTGGCATCACCCCATTTTCAGGATGAAACAGCCACGAGGGAAAGAGCAGTGGCTTGGAGGGAGCCATGCTTAGGTTCCCACCGCCCTCTGTGACCCGTCTTCTGTGCTGCCTGTCTGCTGCCTGGGGCCTGTGCCCAGCACGTGGGCTTAGGAAGAACCATCTGGGAGCCCCTGGGATAAGCCTGGCACATTCCAGGTGCCTCCACTGGAAGGATCTAGACTCTTCCCCCAGACTTGGGGCTCACAGGCCTCTGTGACACCAAACTGCTGATGTCTCAGGCCTGTGGCTGACATGTAGGATCTCTTTCTCAACTATGTGAATACAAGATATTATACCAAATATAAATGTAAAAACTTACAAACACATTTCACGTATAGACATTGTTGCGATCCCTAATAGTTACAATAAAAGTAGGATATAGTTGAGAAATAGATCACATATGTATGTTTAGGTGGTGTGTGCATTGCCGTGTATGTGAACATGTAGGAGGGCATGTCCATGTGGATGATATGTGGGCAGTGGTACACGTCTGTGTATATATGTACATGTGCGTCCCTGTAGAGATGCATGTGTGGATATGTGCACATTTGCCTTTGCCTCTGTACATGTGTGCATGTGTGTCTGTGAATGCCTGTGCTCATGTGTATGTGTGCATGTATGTGCCTGTCTGTACATCTGTGTGGTTGCATGTATGTGTGGTTTTGTATTCATGTAGATGTGTGTGTCTGTGTGGGCATGCCTGTATGTCTGTGTGTGTATATCTGTGATATGCAGGGATATGTGTATATGCCCATATGTTGATGTGTTGTCTATGTGTGTGCATGAATGTGTTGGTGTGTGTATAAATTGAGCATCTTTCGAAGCTGAATCCTGAGCATTTGCTCTTAGACTGGAGTCGGTCACACTGGGAGAGATACCTCCTTTGTGCTTTGTGACAGGTGTATAGCCTTATTTTGTTACCTCCATAAAGTCCCAGAAATGAATCTTTGGAAGCCCTGTTCTCCCCTTAACTACATCCTCCGTAGTGGAGAAGGCAAAGGCTCTTTTCATGGCCCTGCTTGTGTGCATTTCCGAATCATCCTTTTCTTTTCCTCTTTTATCTCCCTCCCATCTCCTTTTCCATACCTTCCTTTCCTGCTTCTGTGTAGGTCTTTTTTCATTTATTTTCTGATGTTTGCTGCCTCTCCTAAGGACTCTGTTTCCTCCCAGTATTGTCTAGTCTAGCCTTTGCTGCTTGATGTGCAGCATTTCACTGGGTTTTATAACAGCTCTGTGAGCAAGGGATTTTTTTCCTCAGCCCTATGGAGGAGGCAGTCCACACTCAGGGAGGCTCAGAGATGTGTCCAAGTTCTAACTGCAGAGCGTACGTTCTTAAGCAAGACATTTTCAAAATGTCACCCAATCCAGTTAACCCAGCCGAATGCTATTTATTGTTCAGATTTTGTCTTTATGTGTATTTTTCCCACGTGATTGCCGTTTTGGTGTGTATGTAATTTTATTTTCTGTCTTTTTGCTTATCATTTTGCACAGACATAGCTACTGGTGTGATAAATGTGATTTAAAACATCTGCTTATTCTTCCCGTTAATGCATGTTCTGCAGTGTTCTCAGTGTCTGACATTTAGATACCACGTTCTAAAAGAGTTTTTTCTTCATGCATATGAAGTATTCACTGAGTAACATTTTTAGCAGTGTAAATATGTCATTTCTCTCCCAAGTTTCTGAGGTATTTTCCCAAACTTGTGCTCTTTTACATCTTTATAAGTGATGTCTGCTTACATTCTGCTGTCTATAGCAGCCCAGGCCAACGGGGAGCCTGTTAGGAATGCAGATTGCCAGGCCTCGCCCAGCGCTGTAGGTGGGTTGGGGATCTGATGAGCTGCTCTGCAGTCCCTGTCTTTCTCCCCTTCTCCCTCTCCTTCTGCCTATTGGTTTCCGCCTTTCTCCCTCCCTGCCTCCCTCTCTCTCTGTGAGGACTTGGCACCTCCTGTTTCCCCTGCCCCTTTCTGTTTACTAAGGCTGACAGCAACTCCTTCATGCTTGTTCACCTTCTGTATTTCTGTGTGACTAGTATGCTCCAACCCTCCATCCCGTTATATTCTGACTTTCCTGGCAGTCAGATGAAGTGCTCATTGTATAACAGAAACACTGATGCCTCATCCCCACGTTTCCCCAGGTCTGTTCCTCTAGCTTTGCTTTTCCTTGTGTAAAAATTCAATCTTTTGTGTTTTCAAATGGAGGGATCATCTTCCTTCATGATTTCCTCTGTTGCTTCAAAGCTGAGCTGACGTTTTGACACCTGAGCGCTGATTGAGGACATGCCTTCCGTGACTTTACCAAGTGTATCCTCAGACCTCAGCTGTCCTGACTTTTGCTGTATTTTTCCTGTCGATTCCCTTTGAGCCTGCAGAGTTGTATCTCACAATAACTGTCTGCCTAGATGGGCTGGTAATCAGCATTCAGCTTCCTCCTGGCCACCTGCTGCCCGATGTCAGTGCAAGGAGCCTTGTCTCTTTGGGATGGCAGAGGGGAGCACTTGGGGCCCAAGAGGGCCCTGCCGGCTCTTGGGTCTCTCAGGGACATAGGCACTTTGTCCCTCAGCATCTGCCTGGGGACTGCCTGGCCATCCAGAGAGCCTGGAGGTGGCCATGGCAGCCCTGCTCAGGCCTAACTTGTGTCAGCATGAAATGCCAGTCTCCTGAATGACAGGTGAGGGATCCTTACCACGTGGCTAGTTGTGAGCATCTGCCTTTCATGTTTTAATTCCATTCATGACACATTTCCTTTCCATACCTGTTCCCAGAGCCTTCCGCAGCCACTTGGACCATCCAGGCAACACGATGAGTGATAGGAGAGGATTGGGGGATGCCCTGAGGTTCTGAGAGGGGAGATGGGGGGATATGAACTGATTCTGCGGGGAGATCCAGGGAGACACACCTGGACCTGGGAGAGGATCTGGGTGTAAACACACGCTAGTCTGGGAGGGCTTCTGGGTGGATGTACCCTGGTCCTAAGAGGGGATCTGGGGGACACACCTTGGTTTCAGGATGGGATCTGTGGGGGACATACCCCAGTCCTGAGAGGGATTCTGGTCAGTGTACCCTGGTCCTGGAAGCTGAAGTGGGCATCACTGGTAGGAGGCGGTGGAACGCAAGGCACGTCCAGAGGGACTGGAAGATGTGGGCTGAGTGAGGTCGAGTCGAGGGGAGGCGTGTGGGCAGACGCTGAGCCTTATGCTCCCATGCACAATGCTTTGAGGGAAATCATTTCATGTCCTGTGGCCTCAGCTGGAAGGAGATGGCTCTGGCTGGTGGAGAGGGGTCAGGGCTGGCTTCTGTGTGTCTGTGCTCACAGAGGGGAGCTCCTGAGCCTAGCGGGAAAGAGACATCATGAACACGTTTTGAGGGTCAGTGCACAGGCAAGGGCATGGAGGCAGGGGAGCAGACACATTGGGGAGTTCGGCGGTGGTTTTCTTTTTGTTTCTTCCTGGGGGATGAATGCATAACTCAGAGGCACTGTGGTCAGCGGCTTTGTGAGCAGGGAGAACATTGTCCTCAGTTCACAAAACAGGAGTTCGGCTCAGGAGGCTCAGAAAACACCTCCTAGGGATGTGCCTGTGGACAGGTCTGCACTGTATGGCCCGCGCTGACTGCCTGGGTTTACAGGAGAGCACAACGGGGGACTGCTATTCTGAAATGCAAATTCCTAACATTAAAACCTCTCATCCTGTCCCAGCTGAACCAGTTTTGATCCAGGATGGGAAGTGATGGAACAGATGGAGATGGCTGTAGCAGCAGTGCCCTTGCTCCGAGCCTCCTGGCAGTGCCAGGGGTGGAGGCCGCCGGCTGTCACGCTCTTCTCCACTCTGTTTACACATTGGCTGCCTCTGTTCCCCAATGCCAGATCGTTCTTGCCCAGTTTGATAAGTTATGTTTCAACACCAGTAGTAGCATGTGCTTCACCTTAAGCCCTGGGGAGCACCTCTTAATTTCCTGGTTTATGATGCCAGTGTTGGCTTTTACCAGCCAGGATGCATCCTTGGGTGCTCTGTGCCTACTTACTGCTAACTTTTGCAGCAACCCATGAAGAAGGTGACAACAGATACAGCCAATAGGAGCTTTCTCCTTTCCCTCCTGTACTGTTTAGTTCCAGTAGCCTGCGGTTGCCCTGCAGAATCTTTGAGGCTTTAAGGGTCTGGTCTGCTCCTGCTGAGGCAGGTGCCAGTCTCAAGGGGCTAGGCTTCTGCCAGCATTCTTATGAGGGGAAATACTACAGTAGCTCTCACTGTCCTCTCCTCTACCTTCTCAGGGCAGCCCATAGAACAAGAGGCTCTGGAAGACAAGGGTGGGGTGGGGAATGGGGGCTTGCCTGTTTCATTGCACTACTTCCTGTCTGTCTGGAAAGTTGTCTGCTGTACTTAGGAAAGGTTTACCTGAATTGTCAGTGTGCCTGAGACTGATTCCTTTCGGGGGATTTGAATGAGCTAAAATGACCCCTTCTCTCAACACAGCAAAACAAAGAAACAGAACAAAGGGTCACCGTGGGCCCCTGCCCTTCATCTGTCCTTGCCTGCAGGGTCTGGGCAGAATAGAAGAAGGTCAAGGTACCAAGATGTTCTTTCTGAGTTGTCAGATCTCTTTAAAATTAATTTCAGCCCTCTGTATCGTGGTTAGAAATGTAAGGACTTTATTCTGCTTAATAAATCTGAGAACTGTGTCCCTGAAAATTTAAATAACCCAGGAAAGATAACGGAGCAAATAACAGAGTCGCCAGTGGCAGAGCCAGGGTGAGCCCGGGATCTTCCAAGGAAAGCACGTGGCTGTTTCTTCCTTTAGTGGCCACAGACTTCCTCAGCTAAAAAATGCTCACACAGACGTTTTAGGCTTGCAAATAACCCAGCTAAAATGCTCCAAAGGGGTGTGAAGGTTCTTTTAACAGGGCTTTTTCTGTTTCTGAACAAAAATGTCAAAAGTTGTTTTTTTGAAATAGAAAAGCCTTAGAGAGACTGATCAAGAAGAAAAAGAGCAGACACAAATAAGGAGCATGAGGGATGAGAAAGGCTGCAGATAAAGCAGGGATTAAAAATAGATAATGGGGAAATGCTGAGAATAATTTTATGCCAGTATATTTGAAGAGAGACAAAATGGCCAAATTTCCAGAAACAGTGTGAGTTACCAAAGATGATCCCCAAAGAAAAAGAAAGCCTGAAAAATCCTGTAATTATTAAAAAGATTGATTCAGTAATTTATAAGCTCATCAAAAAGTAAACAGCAAGCCCAGATGGTTTTACAGATGAGTTAGACAGAACTTCAAGGAAAACGCAATTCCAATTTGATCAGTCACAGCGTGGAAAGCTCGCTCTCTGAGCCCAGGTCGAGCTGGCTGGTGATTAGGGAGGACAGAGCTCGGATTCCCACATCTCACAGAGGCCTGTCACGTGGATGGCAGGGAAAGCCTCTCTCTCAGTCCTGTTTTCATTAGCGGTTTGGCTTCTTGGTGTTGAAGTGGATTGGGTGGGCGTCGGGTGGACGCTTGGTCCCTGCCCTGCTGCTGTTTCATGCACCAGGTTCTAGGAGCGAGGGGCAGGGCATGCTGCCTGGTCGGGGCGACGTGGCTCCTGTGTGCTGTCAGCCCTCTGCCATTGCCAGGACACCCATGCAAGTGGAACTGAGGTCCAGGGTGTCTGTGATCAGTATCAGAGGCTCTAGAATGCTCCCGGCTCCCAATTTGTTGGTCATATGCTGGGTAGTGGAGGTGACCTGCTCCATGGCCTTCTGGAGCAGCCCCTGCCCAGCCTCCTTCCTGCCTTGAATGCCAGCATCGCTTCTGGGGACCGTCAAAAGTGGTACTGGAGGCATCCCCCTCCTGCATGGATGTCACACATCTGGCTCCATGCTGAGGCATCCTGTTGCCCTGTGGCTGGCACAGCCTGCTGGGTTCTTCAGTCTCCTTAGCTCTCCAGGAGCACCACATTGGGCCCCCCAGTCACCTCCTTCTGCTTGGTTTTTGTGGCTTGTGTGGCATAGTTTGCTCTGTATCAGCTCCGGGAATCCCAGAGTCTCCTCCCTGTCATTCTGTGGCCAGTGCTGCAATATTGTCGAGGAAGATGCCGGAGCTGGTTGTCGCCTTGGACTGTCTGTGGGAGGCTCTCTGGCATGTCCTGGGGGACTGTGAGGAGGTTTGTGGGGACCTAGTTGTTTGCCACATGTGTCTGGTTTTTTTTTTGCTTGTTTGTTTGAGACAGAGTCTCATTCTGTCACCCCGGCTGGAGTACAGTGGCATAGCTCGACTCACTGCAACCTCTGCCTCCCGGGTTCAAGCGATTCTCCTGCCTCAGCCTCCCGAGTAGCTGGGATTACAGGCATGTGCCACCATGCCCAGCTAATTTTATATTTTTAGTAGAGATGGGTTTTCACCATGTTGGTCAGGCTGATCTCAAACTCCTGACCTCCTGTGATCTGCCCGCCTCAGCCTCCCAAAGTGCTAGGATTAAAGGTGTGAGCCATCTTGAGTGGCCTTGCCACATCTGTCTTTTTCCTAGTTTGTTTGAAGTCTGCATGGCAGATGGAGGTGGTGGCCAACGTGTGGCTCCTGGACACACTGGTCTTCTTGGTTCTCCCTGATGGAACAGCCCAGGCTCAGAAGCCACATGCCAAGGTATAGAGCCCAGGTGTGGCTGGGAGAGGAAGGGTCCCTGAGCCTACCAGGGCCTACCTCCATGTGATGAGGACATGGGATCTGCTGTGCTGTGGGCATCTGGTAGTCTGTGAGGGAGAGAGCAGATCTGCTACATGTGCAGCCTGGCCCTCTGATGACTAGGGAACTGGGCCCAGCTATGTCTAGTATAGTGACATGAAGTGACCCATGGAGGGGACCTCTGACAGGGTGAGGGACTCGGCACACACAGCTGCAGGCTGCAGGGAGCTTTGCAGTTTCCCACCGGGCTTTCCTGGAAGAGCCCGGGGAGCAGAGCCGCAAGTGGGGGAGAGCAGCAACGGGAAGGCAGGCTCTGACCCCGCCCGCTGAGGAAGACAGAGCTCAGAGAGCCTGTCTGGAGTCAAGTGGCCCCTTGGGAAAGCACGTCAGTTAGAATATGGTTTGGCTGCTAGTAACTGACCTGGAAAATGGTGGCTTAAACAAAATAGAAATTGTCTTTCTCATGGGCAGAAGTCTGGAGGGAGGTAGCCCGGGGCTGGTGTGGTCAGCTCAGGCTGCGTAACAGAGACAGGGTGGCTGCAGCAAGAGAAGTGTATTTCCTCACAGTTCTGGAGGCTGCAGAGTCCAAGATCAAGGTATTGTCAGGGCTGGTTCCATCTGAGGCCCCTCTCCTTGACTTACCGATGGCCATCTTCTCCCTGTGTCCTCACATGGTCTTCCCTGTGTGCACACACCCTTGGTGTCTCTCTGTGTCTCCTAATTTCCTCTTAGGAGGAGAAGAGAAATGCAGCCACATTGGATTAGGGCCCACCCAATTACCTCATTTTAATTTAATACCTCCCTAAAGGCCCTGTCTTCAAATATAATTGCCACATTGGGTGTTAGGGCTTCAACCTATGAATATGGAGGGGAGGGTCTATTTAGTCCATAGCAGCCACAAAACAACATGTTATTTTATTTCAAATAAAAGTCAAGTGTATGATTTAAAAATAAGGAGATGCTGCATGTGAGTCCTGGATGAGTGTGCCTGGAGTGGTGAGTGCACAGCTGTGGGCTCCCTGGATGGCCAAGTGCAAATAGAAGTACACATCGCCACCCGTGTGCGGCTGGTGGACAAGCAGGCCTGGGCTGGGGGACGGCCCCTTCCTGCTGGGTTTCCTCCCTTTCTCCTATCCCCACTCTTACTTGAGCTGCACGTGGCAGGAGGCGGGAGAGAGGATCCTGCCAGATTCTCAGCTGGCTCTGATGGACTGTGGCTGGGCAGCTCCCTGACTGGCTCCAGGCCTCGGATCCACCAGCCCTGAGTGTGGCTGGTTGTGGGTGATGAGGGGCAGTGCTATCTATACCTGACCACACTGCACCCTTAGCCTGCTCCTCTGCTCAGGGCCTGCTGTCCACCCTGGAAGGAGACTCCTTTTTGCAGCACTGCCACAACTTTAGAGGCCATTATTGTTTATTTTTTTCCAACCTCCTTCTGGTTTGTCTCGTTGGTGATTTTACCTTGCAGAACAATGGTTGGTAGAGGTGCAGTCGTGAGTCCTCGTTAATAGGTGTGTAGTGAATGAATGCGATAGAGTGTGATTGGGGAATTGATCCTGTAGCTTCCTTGGCCCAGCACTCCCAGCAGTGGCCTCTTTGTGTGTGCATCTCATGCACATGCTTTTGTGACCTTGCCAGTCAACTTGGGGGTGAGAGGTATGGGTGAGGACAAGTGGAGATGGCCCTCACCTTCCAGAAGTGTCCTGCCTGGAGTTGGTGCTAGGAGAAAGGAAGGGCCCTGAACTCCACCAGCAGTATGGATGGAGGACACCATGGCTAGAACACTCACCAGGCTTGGGGCAGGGTGGAGGGTACCAGGCTTGGGGCAGGGCGGAGGGTACCAGGGCTGTTCTGGCTGTAGAGATGCTCTCAGAAGTGACCAGTGCCAGGGCTTCAGGAGGCGGCCTTGACTGAACTGAATAGGGACGTACTATGGGGAAGAGCAAGAATGATCAGGGCTTTGAGGGACGTGTAGGGATTTGCCAGGTAGAGGCAAGGAGGTGGGAACTGAAGGAGGCATTCAGGCAGCAAATTGAGGTGGAGGTGGTCACAGGTCCTCGTTTGGTGAGCGTGAGCTCTGCCTTCCTTCTGCTTGGAGAGGTTGGGGATATGGGCTGGAAGTGCAGCTCCACTGTGTGGTAAAGACCACTTGGGGGCTTCAGGGTGTTCATGGCCCCCAACAAGGGTCTAGCCTGAGGTCTGTGTCTTTCACAGCTGGAGAGCACAGGGTGAGAGGCATAGGAGGTCACCCTCAGCGTCCTCCTCCTCTGCCTGCACCCTGTCCAGGAAGCCCTGTATCCCTGAGTTCAGCTTCCTCTTCCATCATATGGAGCTGGCCCCTCCCAGAGCCCTGGCTGTTCCTCCGATGCCATTATTAAATCAGAATTCCAAAAATAATATGCAGCTATTTAAAGCACACACTCAATTTGTTATCCTAACAAGGTAAATGGAACAATTTTGAGTTCTCATCATGTGAAGAAATTTATCAAGAGAAAGACGACTTCCATTTAAGTGATGCAGTATGGATTTTTAAACAGGGCTAGCCCACGGACAGCACCTTCTCAAACCACTACAGTTGTGATTTTTTTTTTTCCATTTTTTAAACATCTTTATTGAGTTTATATACCATAAAGTTCAATTAAATAAACTTTGTTCAATTGAATAAAGTTCAGTTAAATGCTATTTCCTATATTTTAGAGCTATTATTATATAGAATTATACAAGAATCTTAATCTTATTACACCTTAATCTTATTTCATACATATGTCAAATGATCTTATGAAAGAAAATTAGTATACAATAATCTAAATTTAGGATATTTTTATTATCCCCCAAAGATACCTTGTATCCATTAGCAGTCATTCTCCATATATAACCACATCTACCCTCCAGCAAGACGTAGGCACCCGCTAATTTATTTTCTGTGCAGTCACTCTCCATATATAACCACACCTACCCTCCAGCAAGACGTAGGCACCCGCTAATTTGTTTTCTGTCTCTATAGATTTACCTGTTCTGGACCTTTGATACAAATGGAATCGTATAATAGGTGATCTTTTGTGACTGGCTCCTTCCACTTAGCATAATGTTTTTGAGGTGCATCCAGATCTTAGCATGTTTTAGTATTTCATTCTTTTTTATGGACAAATAATATTCCACTGTATGGATGCATCACATTTTATTTATCTGTTCACAGTTGATACATATTTGGGTTGTTTCCACTCTGACTATAATAAGTAATGCTGCTATAAAAAATCACGTGCAAGTTTTTGTGTGAACACATCTTCATTTCTTTTGGATAAATACCTAGGAGTAGAATTGCTCGGTCTTGTGGTAACTCTATGGTTAGCATTTTAAGGAGCTGCTCGACTGTTTTCTAAAGTGGCTGCACCATTTTCCATCCCTACCAGGAATATGCAAAGCCTCTAGTTTCTCCATATTCAGAGTCTTTTTTTGTTAGTTAAAATTAAACTGTTTTTATTTTCAACTACTTGTAGATTCACATGTAGTTGTAAGAAATAACACAGAGAGATCCCATGTGCCCTTTACCCAGCTTCCCCAATGCCAACATCTGCAGAACTGTGGAGCGATATCACAACCAGGATATTGACATTGGGACAGCCAAGATATGGAACATCCATCACCCTGAGGATCCCTCTTGTTTTCTTTAAATAGCCACACTCACTTCCCTCCACAACACCTTCATTCTGAAGACCTGGCAATCACTGACCTGTTAACCCATTTCTATAAATCTGTAATTTCAAAAAGTTCATATAAATGGAATCATACAATATGTAGACATTTGGGATTGGCTTTTTTTCACTCAGCATAATTATTTGGAGATTCATCCATATTGTTGAATATATCAATATTTGTTTCTTTTTATTACTAAGTGGCATTCTGTGGTGTGGCTATATCACAGTTTGTTTAATTGTTGGCCAATTGAAGAATGTCTTGGTAGTTTCCAGCTTTGGCCTATTAGGAATAAAGCTGCTATGAACATTCATGCACAGGTTTTTGAGTGAACATAGGTACTAATTTTTCTGGCACGAATACCTCAAAGTACAGTTGCTGGGTCATATGGAAGTTACCTATTTAGTTTACTGAGAAATAGTGAAACTTTCCCAGAATGGTTGTACCATTTATGTACCCAGCAACATATCCATGTCTTTTGCCTACTTTCTAATTGGATTTTTAAAATTGCTGGGCCTTGAGAGTTCTTTATATGTTCTAGATAACAGTACTTTTTTTGGATATGTGGTTTGTGAATATTTTCTCAAAGCTTGTAGTTTATCATTTCATTCTTTTAGTAGAGTCTTTTTGAGAGCAAATATTTTTAATTTTGATGAGGTTTAATTCACCAATTTTTTCTTTTGTACTTCTGGTGTCAAGTCTAAAGACTTTTTGCCTAGCCTTAGTTCTTATGTGTTTTTCTAAAAGTTTTATATTTTACGTTTAAATCTATAACGTATTTTAATTTAATTTTTGCATAAGGTATGAGGTTTAGGTGAAGAGTCATTTGTTTTTGTTTATGAATGTCAAGTTGCTGTAGCATTTGTTGAAAAGACTACCCTTCCTCCATTGAATTACTTTTGAACCTTTGTCAAAAATTTGTTGTGCATATTTGTGTGGTCTATTTGTAGATTCTAGATTCTGTTTTATTGTCTTATGTGTTATCTGTCAACCAACTTCACACTGTCTGGATTATTTTTGTTTTATAACAAGCCTTGAAATCAGGTAAGCTGATTTCTTCTACCTTATTGTTCATTTTCAAAATTATGTTAGGTCATCTTATTCCTTTTCCTTTACATTTAAGTGTTAGAATAATTTTGCCTATAGGTACTAAAGAATTTGCTGGGATTTTGATAGGATTTATATTAAAACTGTATATCGATTTGGAAAGGGTTAACATCTTTACTAAGTTGAGTCTTCCAATCCATGAACATGGTATGTCTCTCCATTTATTTAGATCTTCTCTGATCTCTTTAATCAGTCTTTTACAGTTTTTAACATACAAGTCCTATCTATGTTTTGTTAGATTTATACCTAAGTATTTCATTTTTGAGCAACAGTAAATGGTATTGTATCTTAAATATCAGTGTCCATGTGTTTATTACTAGTATATAGAAATGTAATTGACGGCCAGTGATGATGAGCATTTTTTCATGTGTCTGTTGGCTGTATGAATGTCTTCTTTTGAGAAATGTCTGTTCATATCCTTTGCCCACTTTTTAATGGGGTTGTTTTTTTTTTCTTGTAAATTTGTTTGAGTTCTTTGTAGGTTCTGGATATTAGCCCTTTGTCAGATGAGTAGATTGCAAAAATTTTCTCCCATTCTGTAGGTTGCCTGTTCACTCTGATGGTAGTTTCTTTTGCTGTGCAGAAGCTCTTTAGTTTAATGAGATCCCATTTGTCAATTTTGGCTTTTGCTGCCGTTGCTTTTGGTGTTTTAGACATGAAGTCTTTGCCCATGCCTATGTCCTGAATGGTACTACCTAGGTTTTCCTCTAGGGTTTTTATGGTATTAGGTCTAACATTTAAGTCTCTAATCCATCTTGAATTAATTTTCATATAAGGAGTAAGGAAAGGATCCAGTTTCAGCTTTCTACTTATGGCTAGCCAATTTTCCCAGCACCATTTATTAAATAGGGAATCCTTTCCCCATTTCTTGTTTCTCTTAGGTTTGTCAAAGATCAGATGGCTGTAGATGTGTGGTATTATTTCTGAGGACTCTGTTCTGTTCCATTGGTCTATATCTCTGTTTTGGTATCAGTACCATGCTGTTTTGGTTACTTTAGCCTTGTAGTATAGTTTGAAGTCAGGTAGTGTGATGCCTCCAGCTTTGTTCTTTTGACTTAGGATTGTCTTGGAGATGCGGGCTCTTTTTTGGTTCCATATGAACTTTAAAGCAGTTTTTTCCAATTCTCTGAAGAAAGTCATTGGTAGCTTGATGGGGATGGCATTGAATCTATAAATAACCTTGGGCAGTATGGCCATTTTCACGATATTGATTCTTCCTATCCATGAGCATGGTATGTTCTTCCATTTGTTTTTGTCCTCTTTTATTTCACTGAGCAGTGGTTTGTAGTTCTCCTTGAAGAGGTCCTTTACATCCCTTGTAAGTTGGATTCCTAGGTATTTTATTCTCTTTGAAGCAATTGTGAATGGAAGTTCATTCATGATTTGGCTCTCTGTTTGTCTGTTACTGGTGTATACAAATGCTTGTGATTTTTGCACATTAATTTTGTATCCTGAGACTTTGCTGAAGTTGCTTATCAGCTTAAGGAGATTTTGGGCTGAGACAATGGGGTTTTCTAAATATACAATCATGTCATCTGCAAAGAGGGACAATTTGACTTCTTCTTTTCCTAACTGAATACCCTTGATTTCTTTCTCTTGCCTGATTGCCCTAGCCAGAACTTCAGAGAAATGCAAATCAAAACCACAATGAGATACCATCTCACACCAGTTAGAATGGCGATCATTAAAAAGTCAGGAAACAACAGGTGCTGGAGAGGATGTGGAGAAATAGGAACACTTTTACACTGTTGGTGGGATTGTAAACTAGTTCAATCATTATGGAAAACAGTATGGCAATTCCTCAAGGATCTAGAACTAGATGTACCATATGACCCAGCCATCCCATTACTGGGTATATACCCAAAGGATTATAAATCATGCTGCTATAAAGACACATGAACACGTATGTTTATTGCGGCACTATTCACAATAGCAAAGACTTGGAATCAACCCAAATGTCCGTCAGTGACAGACTGGATTAAGAAAATGTGGCACATATACACCATGGAATACTATGCAGCCATCAAAAAGGATGAGTTTGTGTCCTTTGTAGGGACATGGATGCAGCTGGAAACCATCACTCTTAGCAAACTATCACAAGAACAGAAAACCAAACACCGCATGTTCTCACTCATAGGTGGGAACTGAACAATGAGATCACTTGGACTCGGGAAGGGAACATCACACACCGTGGCCTATCATGGGGAGGGGGGAGGGGGGAGGGGGGAGGGATTGCATTGGGAGTTATACCTGATGTAAATGACGAGTTGATGGGTGCTGACGAGTTGATGGGTGCAGCACAGCAACATGGTACAAGTATACATATGTAACAAGCCTGCATGTTTTGCACATGTACCCTAGAACTTAAAGTATAATAATAATAAAAAAAAATATTATAAAAGATTACTGTGAAAATTTTACTTGTACCCTAGAATATATATGAACAAAAAATAAAATTTTAATTAAAAAAAAAAAAAGAAATGTAATTGACTTTTGTGTATTGATCTTGTGTCCTGTGACCTTCTGAACTTAATTATTTATTCTAGGAATCTTTTTGGTACAATTTTCTTTTGTTTCTGCTTTTGTAACATCCATTGTATTTCCCATATAGACCATCATATTACTTTTATTTCTTCCTTTCCAATCTGTATGCCTTTTCTTTCCTTTTCTGAACTTACTGCACTAATAAGACTTTCCCATGAGATGTTGAATATGAGTAATGGGAGCCAACATCCTTGCCTTGTTCCCAGTGAAAGCATTCAATGTTTGACTATTAAGTATAATCTTAGGTGTAGGCTTTTTCTGAATATTCCTTATCAAGGAGACGAAGTTTTTTTCTATTTTCATTTTTCTGAAAGTTTTCATCATAAATAGATGTTGAATTTTGTCAAATTCTTTTTCGATATCAATTGCTATGTGTTTTTTTTTTTATTCTGTTGATGTGGTGTGTAGCACTGATTGATGTTTCAATTTTGAATTAGCATTACATCCCTGGATTAAACCCCATGTGTTTGGGGTATATACTTCTTGTTGCATATCACTGAATTGCTATCTTGTAAAAGATTTTTATATCTATATTTCTAAAGTGCATTTATAGTTCTTTATTTAGTCATTCTTATGATGGTTTTTTTACAGTCTTGATTAGTTATTTTGGCATCTCTGTCTTGGTATTGATGTGTGTTGACTGTCTTTGTTCACTTGATGAGCTTGTTCTAGTTCTTGGTATGATGAGTGATGGTTTGCTGGAACCTAAGCATTTGGAATGTTATGTATGAAGCTCTGTATGTTATTTGGACGTTTTGTTTTTGATGATTTTCTGTGACATGACTCTGGCTGGGAAAGGAGGGCTGCTGTCTCTTTACTGCCAGATGGAGTTACAAGTTTAGGCTCCACATTGGGCCTCTGTTGACACCATGTGGGGAGGGCTCCTTCTCACTGCTGAGCAGGAGTGAGGGTTCTAGTCCCTCATGGTCCCCACTAATAGCACCTGGCTCGTGGGAGGAGAATGAGATCCCCTTGGTTCCCACTGACTCAGAGCTGGGGGATGCTTGTTACCAGCAGGTGGAGAAGAAAGGCTTGGCTCACTCTGGGAGTGGGTGGGGCTGGGGCACAGAGTTTTCAGTGTCTCTGGCCTGGAGTAGGTAGGTTTATGTCTGAAAGTTTTCTTCTTGTGAGGCTGCCCAGTCCTGGACCTTTGGCTGAAGAGAGGTGCTTTTGTTGTGTTTTCCTTTGGTCTGTGCCTATTGGTGTTGCTGACTTGACCACTTCTCCAGCACTCAGTCTGGCATATGTGAGGCTAAAGAAACCTCAGGAACTCACCTTTATGTCATTTCTTGGTCTCAAGATTTCTGCCTTCTTCCCTCTGACTTTTAGTCTTGCTTGTTTGATGTGTAACATCCAGGACTTTCAGTTGTGTTCAGCAGGAGGAATAGGGAAAAATACTTCTCCATGTTCCCAGAAGTAGAATCTTCACAATTGTCACTGAAGTATCTAGTTTTTGTTAAGAGTACATTTAAGTCAGTCACATTTTGATAGTCAAGATAAATGCGTTAAGATTTTTATATAACCTTCATAGGACACTGGGGTACTTTGTATGACCCATAGTCATATTAGCTTTTATACTTTTGATTTCTGGGTTTTTAAAGTATTTTGTTGGCTAGAGCTTATTGACATGATCTGTTCTTGGCACTAATGTTTACTGCTGCTTGGGCCTTGAGGGTTTTGAGATTGGATGTGCATTTCAGGTGGAATATTTATAATGTGAATGAGCTATTTCATCTTTTTTTTTTTTTTAATCAGAAATGAATGCTGAGTCTTATCAGATGGCTGCTTGCTTCCTGTGGGAAAGGGTTTGTACCTTAGTCTGTGGTTATTAACTTATATTGGCTTAGGTGCTGCTGCAAATCCAATGGACGGAGCTAATGCTGAGCCGTTGGTTGGAAATGCAGTTGTCCTTAGGAATGTCATGTGACAGTGGCTTACAGAAGTGACATAGCTCTTTTTGTCTTACATATACATTCCAGGGTAGGCACTTTATGGTGGTGCGACAGGTGTGATCCATGAAACCCTCAGCAGTCTCCATCCAGCTCACCACCTGTGTCCCTAGTGTGTTGCCTTCGTCTTCCTAAACCAAGATGGTAGGTGGAGATCTGGCTGTTACGACTGTGTTCCCAACAACACCAGGAGAAGAAGGGAAGAGGGACAAGCTGTTTTTTTTTTTTTTTTAATTTTACCCTTCATGTTAGATTGAGGATACATGTACAGGTTTGTTATGTGAATGTACTGTGTGATACTCAGGTTTGAGGTACGATTGATCCCATAACCCAGATACTAGTACCCAATAGCTAGTTTTCAACCTTTGCCTCCCTCCTTCCCTGTCTCCCCCTTTTTGGAGTCCCCAGTGTCTGTTCTTCCCATATTTATGTCTATATGTATCCAATGTTTAGCTTCCACTTATAAGTGAGAACATGTGGTATTTGGTTTTCTGTCCCTGTGTTACTTCAGTGGCCTCCAGCTGCATCCATGTTGCTGCAAAGGACATCATTTCATTCTTTTTTATGGCTGCATAGTATCCCATGGTGCATACGTACCACATTTTCTTTATCCAGCTCACCATTGATGGGCACCTGTGTTGATTTCATGTCTTTTATTGTAAATAGTGCTGTGATATGCATACACATGTATGTGCCTTTTTGGTAGAATGATTTATTTTCTTTTGGATATGTACCCAGTAATGGGATTGCTGGATTTGATGGCAGTTCTGTTTTAAGTTCTTTGTGAAATCTCCAAATTACTTTCCACAGTGGCTGAACTAATTTACGTTCCCACCAGCAGTATATTCCCACCAAATGTTCCTTTTTCTTTGTGGCTTCACCAGCATCTGTTGTTTTTTGACTTTTTGATAATAGCCACTTTGACTGTTGTGAAATGGTATCTCATGGTGGTTTTGATTTGCATTTCTGTAATGATTAGTGATGATGAGCATTTTTTCATGTTTGTTGGCTCCTTGTATTTCTTCTTTTGAGAAGTGACTGTTCATGTCCTTTGCCCAGTTTTTAATGAAGATTATTTGGTTTTTGCTAGAACAATATGTTTTTAAGGAACATTTCCAAAGTTTCCACATGACCTTTCAAGTTATGTCTCCTTGGCCATATCTAGCTGCATGGGAGGCTGGAAAATATGATCTTTATTCCAGGTAGCCAAGAACCCCAGTGAAAATAAGGGGCTCTCTTGTGAGGCCAGCAGTGGAGCAGGGCTACTGGGGACAGCCAGCTGATGGCTGGGTAACTCTGCCACAGCTGGTTCTTGCAGCACCCTATGCCACGGCTGAATAGTCCACGTGAGCTCCAGTCTCCCATGCTGGGGGCCATGTGCAGGAAGTTGGGGTGTGTGCCAGGGGCTTCCCAGCAGCCTTTCTTTCCTTCCTGGGATCAGTGCTTGTGACTCTGGATGCTCCCCCATCACCTGTCACATTTTTATTCTCCTTGGAGTTCAGTATTTTGCATTTTTCAGTTCCTCAGATATTGTCATCCCCTGAGCCAAGGTGGGCGCCAAGGTGGAGGCCACATGGTGGCTGCGGCAGAGCTTCATGGGAGCTACTTGGGGGATATAGTGAGGGCTCGGGTGGGGACTGCAGTGGGACCCTTGGTAGGGGCAGGTTCTCAGTGTAGACCTTGGCTTTGCTTAGGGCACACCTCCAGGCCACAGACTCTGGGGCCAGGACTCAGGCAGCTGAGACATAGACTTAGCCCCACTTGGCATCAGGCAGGGCTGGACCTGGTCTTTCTCCTCCGGAGTTTATGTGGAAGTAACTTACCAGGGGAAACTTCAAGTGTACCATATTTGTTCTCCCATTGTAAAATGGGCTGTGCACATGGAACGCTATCTGCCATGTGGAGCAGAGGGGTGAGGCCCTCATGGCCAACTGGGCTTTCGGGATCTGGGTGGCTATTTTCATTGTGGCTGCTCCTGTGGCCCCTGAGTGTGAAGGTGTCTGGGCACCTGTGCTCCTTCTGAAAAAGTCACACAGGATGGCGGCTGCTCCTGGGTCAGGGATGTAGCCTACGCAGGAGAGACTCTCAGGGCTGTGCCCGGCAGGCCTGCGAGGCTGAGGATGGAGAGGAGGCGGAAGCGTCTCAGTGCTGGGTGCCTGCGTGGCTCCTGCTGAGGCTCCTCAGAGGGAGGGAATGCTGTTGGCACTGAGCAAGGCAGGCCGCTGTGGAGGGGCTCGGAGCCGGAGGGCACGATGGGAGGGGTGGGGCTTCTTCCCCTCTCCAGCCTGTTTCCTCGCTTGTCAGTAGGATGTTCTACCTGATTCTACGTAAGATTTAAACTCTGCTCTTTTGCTTTTCGTTTCAAAGCAGATGGGAGGGGTATGGGAGGGACTGAGGGATGAGTCGGGGACCCTCACACCATATTTCTGGAACATGGTCTCTCAGACATAGGGGTGTGCCCAACAGGTCAAGGGCCAGCTGGGGTTGGGGTCAGGGAACATCCAACTGGAGGATGAGAATCAAAGTCCTACTTATTCCCTCAGTCCAGACAAGGAAACTGAGGCCTAGGAAGGGGTAAAGACTCTCCAGGATGGCATAGTTTGTTTTGAAAAATCCAAACATTTATTCTTTTCTCTTGGGGGAAAAAAGAAAATGCTTGACTTACACAGCTAAGGGAGAAATAAGAAGACAAAAACCAAGAAAGAATGCCACATGGTCCCCTGGGCCGCCTATCTATGTAAGAACAAGGGGACTTTCTGGGTACCTCAGGAGGACAGCTTGTTTCTTTAAGCCAATGTGGAAGACTCTTTCTGGGGTGTTGTTGGAGCAGTAGGGGGAGGGAGAGAGACCAGGTTGGGGCCCTGGTGGAGACAGCAGTGTTTTCGCAGCTGTAACCCTGCTGTTCGCTGAAACATAGGTCAAGACTCAGCAGCGTGCCCAGGGAGTAACGTGAGGGGCGCAGCAGGGAGGCCTGGGTGTTGGGGAGGCTGTGCCAGCCCTGGCTAGTGCTCCTGGAGGGAGTTGCTTGTTCAGTGGCAGTCCAGGCCTGGACGTGGGCCTACCCAGGCTCAGAGGCCAGGCACCCTTACTAGGGAGGGTGAGGTGAGGAGGAGTGGAGGGAGGGGGCCCTGCTGTCTAATCCGGTCCCTTCTCTTCTGTCCAGGAGCGGCTTCTCATGAGCCTCCTGCCCCGGAACGTTGCCATGGAGATGAAGGAGGACTTCCTGAAGCCCCCTGACAGGATTTTCCACAAGATTTACATCCAGAGGCACGACAATGTGAGGTAGGGCTGGTGCTGACCCGGCACAGCGGGGAGCCTGGGAAACTGAGGTGTGGAGGTAATGGTGAAGGTGGGGAGGTAATGACAGAAGTGGGGAAGGAATGGATGGAGGTGGGGAAAGAATGGGGGTGTGGAGGTAATGGTGGAGGTGGGGAAGTGATGTTGGAAGTGAGGAGGTGATAGGTGGAGGTGAGGAGGTAATAGGTGGAGGTGAGGGGGTTATAGTGGAGGTGTGGAGGTGGTAGTGGAGGTGAGGAGGTGATAGTGGAGATGTGGAGGTGGGGAGGTGATGTGGGAGGTGATGGAGGAGGTGAAGGGGTGATGGTGGAGATGGGGAGGTGATGGTGGAGGTAAAGGGGTGATGGTGGAGGTGAGGAGGTGATGGTGGAGGTGAGGAGGTGATAGTGGAGGTGTGGAGGTGATGTTGGAAGTGTGGAGGTGATAGTGTAGGTGTGGAGGTGAAGGGGTGACGGTGGAGGTGTGGAGGTGACGGTGGAGGTGTGGAGGTGATGGTGGAGGTGTGGAGGTGATAGTGGAAGTGTAGAGGTGAAGGGGTGACAGTGGAGGTGTGGAGGTGATGGTGGAGGTGAGGAGGTGATGGTGAAAGTGGGGAGGTGATGGTGGAGGTGAAGGAGTGATGGTGGAGGTGGGGAGGTGATGGAGGTGAAGCGGTGTTGGTGGAGGTGGGGAGGTGGTGGTGGAGGTGAAGAGGTGATAGTGGAGGTGGGGAGGTGATGGTGGAGGTGAGGAGGTGATGGTGCAGGTGTGGAGGTGATGATGCAGGTGAGGAGGTGATAGTGGAGGTGGGGAGGTGATGGTGGAGGTGGGGAGGTGATGGTGGAAGGTGAAGAGGTGATGGTGGAGGTGGGGAGGTGATAGTGGAAGTGGGGAGGTGATGATGGAGGTGAAGAGGTGATGGTGGAGTTGGGGAGGTGATGGTGGAGGTTAGGAGGTGATGGTGGAGGTGGGGAGGTGATGGTGGAGGTGGGGAGGTGATGGTGGAAGTGTGGAGGTGATAGTGGAAGTGTAGAGGTGATGGTGGAGGTGGGGAGGTGATGGTGGAGCTGGGGAGGTGATGGTGGAGGTATGGAGGTGGTCTTGGAGGTGCAGAGGTGATATTGGAGGTGTGGAGGTGATGGTGGAGGTGAGGAGGTGATGATGGAGGTGGGAAGGTGATGGTCGAGGTGGGGAGGTGATAGTGGAAGTATGGAGTTGATAGTGGGGGTGTGGAGGTGATGGTGGAGGTGGGGAGGTGATGGTGGAAGTGTGGAAGTGATGTTGGAGGTGTGGAGGTGATGGCGGAGTTGGAGAAGTGATAATGAAAGTGAGGAGATGATAGTGGAAGTGTGGGGGCTGATGGTTGAGGTGGGGAAGTGGTGATGGAGGTGATAGTGGAGATGATAGTGGAGGTGCAGAGGTGATATTGGAGGTGTGGAGGTGATAGTGGAGGTGAGGAGGTGATGGTGGAGGTGGGAAGGTGATGATGGAGATGGGGAGGTAATAGTGGAAGTATGGAGGTGACGTTGAAGGTGAGGAGGTGATAGTGGAGATGTGGAGGTGATGGTGGAGAATGGGAGGTGATGGTGGAGGTGAGGAGGTGATGGTGAAGGTGAGAAGGTGATGGAGATGGGAGGTGATAGTGGAAGTATGGAGGTGATGTTGGAGGTGAGGAAGTGATAGTGGAGGTGTGGAGGTGATGATGGAGGTGGGGAGGTGATAGTGGAAGTGTGGAAGTGATGGTGGAGGTGTGGAGGTGATGGTGGAGTTGGAGAAGTGATAATGGAAGTGAGGAGGTGATAGTGGAGGTGTGGGGGTGATAATGGAGGTGGGGAGGTGATGGTGGAGGTGTGGAGGTGATAGTGAAGGTGCGGAGGTGATATTGGAGGTGCAGAGGTGATGGTGGAGGTGAGGAGGTGATGGAGGTGGGAAGGTGATGGTGGAGGTGGGGAGGTGATAGAAGTATGGAGGTGATGATGGAGGTGTGGAGGTGATGGAGTTGGAGAAGTGATGATGGAAGTGAGGAAGTGATAGTGGAAGTGGGGAGGTGATGGTGGAGGTGGGTAACTGATGATGGGAGTGAAGAGGTGATGGAGGAGGCGAGGAGGTGATGGTAGAGGTGGGAAGGTGATAGTGGAAGTGTGGAAATGATGGTGGAGGTGTGGAGGTAATGGCGGAGTTGGAGAAGTGATAACGGAAGTGAGAAGGTGATAGTGGAAGTGTGGGGGGTGATAGTGGAAGTATGGAGGTGATGGCGGAGGTGTGGAGGTGATGATGGAGGTGTGGAGGTAATGGTGGAGTTGGAGAAGTGATGATGGAAGTGAGGAGGTGATAGTGGAGGTGTGGGGGATGATGGTGGAGGTGGGGTGATGGTGGAGGTGATGGTGGAGGTGGGTAACTGATGATGGGAGTGAAGAGGTGATGGAGGAGGCAAGGAGGCGAGGAGGTGATGGAGGAGGCAAGGAGGCGAGGAGGTGATGGTGGAGGTGGGGAGACAGGGGGAGTGTGTACAAAGGGTCTCAGTTGTGAAGGCAGATGTGGTCAGGAGGTTCAGGTGGACAACTGCCTAGCAGGGAAACAGGTCCCACGTGTAGAAGGGCTGTTGGCTTCTTGGGTGATGCATGTTACAGTTATCTTTCCCATTTCTTATTTCAGTATGCTTACACTTCTCTGTTGACTGGAGAGGGTAAAAATATCTGTCCCTAAAACTGGCTTTGAGCAGTGACATTTTGGGCTTCAAATTTGCCATGTCAGAATAGTAGCTGAGCATTGAGCTAGTTGGTGCCAGGTCTGGGATATGTGTGCTCTTCTGTCTTACTCTGTTCATTTCCTGATAGCCCTAGGAGGCAGGGATTGTTCCCATTTTATAGGTGAGGAAACTAAGCCTTCAGAGTGAACCAACTTGCTTTAGACACTCTGAGGCTTGTTTGTTTTTAAAGATTCTGTTTAAAAGTATTTGTTTTATTAAATTGTGAATTCCATTTAAAAATAATTTTCATGCAAGTATAATGTGCTTAGAATGGTCGAGTGTTGCCTATTTGGGATTAATGCTTTACGTAAATATCACTGAGGTAGGAGATGATGTTTGAGGGACCTGAAGCACTTTCCTTTTCTGCTGTTTTTTGCTGGCCCTTCTGGGTGTTGGTGTCAGGCCTCTCTGCCCATTTGGCCTCTGAAGATGCAAAAGGTCCATAGAAACTCTCATTCTTTCTTATGTTGAGCACCACAGACTGGGTCCCTGCAAACCAGCCCTCATTCATTGGAAATGAGTTGAGGTTTGTGGGTCCATCAGAGTCAGTCGTCGTTGTATGCCAAGCCAGTATGGCTAATTGCTGTCTCGTTGAGAGCTCAGCAGTCACTGTTCTGAGCACACGTGTTCACTGCCCATTGTCATGCTGTTAAGTAAGGACCCGTGTTGTCCTCCTTTTGCAGAGGAGGATGCTTAAGCAGTGTGGGGTGAAGGCCCAAGTGGGTGGAAGGTAGCTGAAGAGCCAGCATTTGAGCCCAGCATGACTGCAGAATTTGTGCTCAGCAGCTCTCTGCTAAGTACTTGGTTCTGTTTAATATCATCATGCTTTTGTGAACTGCTGGCATTGTCACCTCCATTTTATAGATGAGGAAATTTAGGTTCAACAAAGTGAAACGTATGTATGACTCCCTGGCCAGTGAGTGGCAGGCTGGAACAGGACCTGGGATTAGCTGACACTAATGTCTGCCTTGACTTTTCTCATTTCTGTCACTGCCTCTTGTTACAAAATAAGGAATGACACACTGACCGAGTCCCCTCATGGGAAGAACAGACCACCAGAATAATCCTGGGAGCACCTCAAGGGGAGCCAGAGCCTCTCCATACTGCAGGAAAGGCATCAAAAGTCAAGAGCCTTTTGACAGCTAGAGCTGGCAGACATCACTGACCCTTTCCCCTGCTCAGCATAGAGTGAACTGATGAAAAATCTCAGCTCTAAGCTTCCCTCTGGGGAGAGAAGGAGTCAGTGTGACCACTGCCCCAACTTTTATGGGGCTGCCCAAAGAACAAGCATCTGTCTCTCCCCTGGATCTCTTGATAGGTCTTGTACAGTCGGGCTACCCAGGAGAGAACAGAGGTGGTAGTTTGGGGTGATAGATACCATAGCTTCCCCCCGCTCCCCGCTCAACACAGAGTGAGCAGACAAAATTAACAGCTGCCTGCTTTTCTCTCAGGAGAGAAAGGGTTGGTAAAGCACCAGAATCTGTGGGTGATTGGTGAGAGTCTTCTCCTGTACAGGGCCAGCCCATGAAGACTGAGAGAGGTACCTGCTTTGTCTAAATCTCAAGGCACCAACACAGAGTTAAGGAAGATTACGAATTAGACAAAGATGTTCCAAACAAAGGAATGAGATAAATATACAGAAACTGACTAATGAAACAGTTATATAATTTACCTGATAGATAATTTAAAATAACTCCCATAAAGATGCTCATTGAGGTCAAAAAAATAATGCATGAACAAAGTGAGAAAATAGAAAATATTAACAAGTGCCAGAGAACATGGAACTGAAGATCACAATTACTGAACTGAAAAATTCACTAGAAGGATTCAGCAGAATAAAGAACCAATGAACTGGAAGACAAGTCACTGGACTCACTGGAAATAATTCTGTTAGAGGGGCAAAAGGAAAAAGAAATAGAAAAGACTGAAGAAAGCTTAAGAAAGTTATGGGAAATCATTAGTGGACCAATATACACCTTATGGGAGTTACAGAAGAACAGTGAGCAACAGGACCAGAAAGTTTGTACACACACACACACACACTTTATATATATATATATATTTTTTTTTTATCATATATTACATATATGATGTAAAAATGTATTGTTAAATATGAATATATATACACACACAGTGAAAATTTCCCAAATCTGGTTAAAGAAATGGACATGCAGTTACAAGAAACTCAGATGACACCAAATAAGATGAACACCCCAAAATTCACACCAAGATACATTTATCCAAATTCTCAAACGTCAAGGACAAAGGAAGAATTTTGAAAACAGAGAGGAAAAAGTGACTTGTCACATACCATACAGCCAGCATAAGATAATGGATTTTCCAGCAGAAACCTTGCAGGCGTGAAGGGAGTGGGATGATATATTTCAAGTGCTGAAAGAAAAAAACTGCTAAGCAAGAATACTATGCCTAGCAAAAGTCTCCTTAAAAACATGAAGGAATAAAGACCTCCCCAGACAATTAAAAGCTGAGGAAGGAAGTTCATGACCCCTAAACCTGCCTTACAAGCAATACAAAAGGGAGTTCTTACATTGAAATGAAAGGATGTAAAACAACAACACAATAGCATAAGAAAATATGATACTTATTGGTAAAGATTTATACATCAACAAATACAAAATACTGTATTACTGTAATTGTAGTGCATAAATCACTTTTCATTCTAGCATAAAAGTTAAGAAAACTAAAGTATTAAAAATAACTGAAAGTATCTTAAAATATATACTATATGAATAAATATAAACTGTGACAACATAAAATAAATTATGAAGAAGTTAAAGTGTAGTGTCTGTATGTGATTGAACTTGTTATCAGCTCAAAATGGACAGTTACAGTTTTTATAAGAACCAAGGTAACCACAAAGAAAAAAATAGCTATAGAAACTACACAAAGGAGAAAGAAAAAGGAATCAAAGCACATCAAAGCAAAAAATTAACACAAAGGAATTCAGAAAGAGAGGAAAAAACAAATAAAGAAATCCAAGACAAATAGAATACATTTAACAAAGTTACAATAGTAAGCCATTCCCTATCAATACTTAAAGTGTGAATGGATTAAACTCCTCAGTCAAAACACATAGCATGGCTGAATGGATAAAAACAAAACCAAAACCAAGCCTAACTATATGCTGTCTATTTAAGGATGTACATAAACTGACAGTGAAGGGATGGAAAGAGATAGCTCATACAAATGAGACCCCAAATAGAGCAAAGATGGTTATGCTTGTATCAGAAAAAAAGGGACTTTAAGTCAAAAACTGCCAAAAGAGACAAGAAGTCTTTATTATGATAAAAGGGTCAACTCTCAGGAAGATAAAATAATTGTAAATATGTATGCATTCAGCATAAAAGCACCTATGTATATAAAACAATCATTGACAGAACTGTAAAAAAAAACAATAGTAGTAGGAGACTTCAATAGTCTACTTTTGATAACAGACAGAGCATCCAGACAAGATCAAAAAGAAAGCAGAGGATTTCAATAGCACTATAGACTAAATAGACCTAACAGACATATAGGGGACATTACAAAACTCAAAAAGCAGAATACACATTCTTCTCAAGTGCACTTGGATCTTTCTCCAGGAAAGGTCGTATGTTAAGTCACGGAACAAGTCCTCACATTATATCAGATATCTTTTCTGATCACAGTGGGATGAAACTAGAAATTAATAGCAGAAAGAAAACTGAAAAATTCATAAAAGTGTTGAAATTAAAAACACATTCTTGAACAATTATTGGGTCAAAGAAGAAATCAAAAAGGATATTAGAAAATACCTCCAGGCTGGGCATAGTGGCTGACACCCGTAATCCCAGCACTTTGGGAGGCTGGGGTGGGAGGTTTGCTTTAGCCCAGGATTTCAAGACCAGCCTAGACAACATAATAAGACCTCGTCTCTACAAAAAAATTTAAAAATTATCCAGGCATGGTGGCATGCACCTGTAGTCCCAGCTACTCAGGAGGCTGAAGTAGGAGGATTGCTTGAGCTCAGGATTTCAAGACCAGCCATGAGCTATGAGCACACCTCTCTACTTTAGCAGCCTGGGTGACAGAGAAAGACCCTATCTTAACAAAACAAAACAAACAAACAAACAAACAAAAAAACCTGAAAATACCTTCAAACAAAAGAAAATGAAAACACAACATACCCAAACTTAAGGGATGGAACAGAAGCAGTAATAAGAGGGAAGTTCATAGCAATAAATGCTTACATTAAAAAAGAAATATATCAAAGTAACAATATTAACTTTGCACCTCAAGAAGCCAAAAAAAAGAAGAACATATTAAGCCTAAAATTATTAGAATGAAGGAAATAACAGAGATGAGAGCAGAAATAAATGAAACAGAAAATAAAAAACAATATTAAAAAATGTACAAAACCAAGAGTTGCTTTGTGAAACAGTAAATAAGATTTTGACACGTTCTTACCTAGACCAAAAACAAAGAGAGAAAACTCAAATCAAATTGTAAATGAAAGAAGAGATATTATAACTGAGGCCACAAAAATGAAAAAGGATCATAAGAGACTACTGTGAACACCAACAAACTGTATAACCTAGGAAAATTTGAAAAATGTCAAGAAACACAACCAACCAAGACGAAGTCATTAAGAAGTAGAAAGTTTGAACAGACCTGTACATAGTATGGAGATTGAATCAGTTATCAAAACCCAACAAAGAAAAGTCCAGACCCAGATGGTTTCACCAGTAAATTCTACCAAACATTTGAAGAATTAATGGCAGTCTTTCTCCAAGTCTCTGAAATTGAAGAGGAGGGAACACTTTCAAACTATGAAGCCATCATTGTCCTGATACCGAAGTCAGACAAGAACACTACAAAAAAAAAAAAAAAAAAAAAAAGAAATTATAGGAAAATATCCCTGATAAATACAGATTCAAATATCCTCAGCCAAAATACTAGCAAATGCATCCAGGATCACATTGAATGCATCATACACCATGATCAATTGAGATTTATCCCTGGAATGCAAGGATAGTTCAACATGCAAAAATCAGTTAGTGTGATAACAACATGTTAGGAGAATAAGGAATACAAATCATGTGATCATCTCAATAGATGCAGAAAAATATTTGACAAAATTTGACACCCTTTCATGATAAAAATTCTCAACAAATTAGGATTAAAAAACCCCTCAACAAAATAAAGGCTATATATATGACAAGCCCACAGCTAGGATCTTACTCAATGATGGAAAACAGAAAGCTTTCCCTCTAAAATCAGGAACAAGACAATGATGTCCACCCCCACCACTTCTATTCAACATAGAACTGGAAGTCTTACCCAGAGCAATGAGAAAAGAAAGAACAGCAACAAAAAAAGGCCTCCTAAATGGAAAGGGGAAAACTAGGAAGCAGAAGGAAAACAGGCAACCCATGGGAGGGGTGAGTGAGAGTCTTTCTGCAACCCAGTTTCCCACTGGAGATCCAGGCAATAGGAGGGCACCTTCACCCTCCTAAGTTTTGAATCCATCTTAGGAAGCAGCTGGGAGGCCATAAGCAGGAACTGCTCCAGGGAGGGAACTTGCCCTGGGTCCCACACCCATTCTACAACCTAAGTGGCTACAGCAAGATGCCATTTTTTAAATCCTAGCTTTTAGCAGAGTGTGCATTGTTTTGGGATCCAGCAGTGCCAGTCATAGGCATTCAGGAAACTTGGGCTATTTGCTTGTGGAACTGGAGCAAAGCAGGGGTGGGCTCCTGCAACTGTAACTGAGAAGCAATCATGGTGTGGTCTGCAGCCACTGGCACTGGCAAGCAGGCACCACTCCTGGGGCTTAAGCAGGATGTGAATTGCCACGGAGTCTTGGTCTTGAGTTGGGTAGGGGCTCGTATGGCCTGGGGCTGAGTTGCTGGCTAGGCATGGACTGCCCGGGTCTGAAGGGTTCAGCTGTGACAGGTGGGCCTGGGATGTGAGAGGGATGTGTTTACCCCATCTGCTGGCCAAGGCTGTGACTGCTGGGGCTGACCCCACTTTCCCCATGGCAGGACCAAACTCTTAGAATTTGATAAATGAATTCAATCAAGTTGGAGAACAGAAAATCCATGTACAAAAATCAGTAGCATTTCCATACACTAGTAATGTATGAGCTGAAAAAGAAGTCTAGAAAGCAATCCCAATTACAGTAGCTACAAAAAATAAAATAAATATAAACAAGGATGTAAAAGATTTCTACAATAAAAACTGTAAAACGATGAAAGATATTAAAGAGGACACATAAACATTGAAAGACATTTCACATTCATGGACTGGAAGAATATTGTTAAAATGCCCATAATACCCAAAGTGATCTACAGATTCAGTGCAATCTCTATCAAAATGTCAGCGACATTCTTCACAAAAATAGAAAAAAAAATTCCAAAATTCATATGGTACTACAGAAGACCCTGAATAGCCAAAGCAATCTTGAGCAAAAAGAAGAAAGCTGGAGTCATTGCATTACCTGGCTTCAAGATATACTACCAACCTATATTAACTAAAACATCATGGTACTGGCATGAAAACAGACATATAGACCAATAGAACAGAATGGAGAACCCAGAAGTAAATCCATGTAATTTTAGCCAACTGATTTTTGACAAAGATGCCAAGAACATACATTGGGGAAAAGACAATCTGTTCAATAAATGATGCTGGGAAAACTGGGTATGCATATACAGAAAATGAAACTAGACCCCTATCTCTTACCATACACAAAAGTAAACTTAAAATGGATCAGACATAAATATAAGACCCAGACTATGAAATTTCTAGAAGGAAACATAGTGGAAATACTTCAGGATATTGGTCTGGACAGATGTTTTATGGCCAAGACCTCAAAAGCACAGGCAATGAGATAAAAACTAGAGAAATGGGATTATATCAAACTGAAAAGTGTCTGTACAACAAAGGAAACGATCAACAGAGTGAATAGACAACAGGAGAATGGGATAAAACATTTGTAAACTATTAATTTGACAAGGGATTAATATCCAGAATATACAAGGAACTCAACTCAATAGCAAGAAAACAAATAATCTGATTTTAAAATGGGTGAAGCATCTGAATAGGCATTTCTCAAAAGAAGACATCCAAATGGCCAATAAGTATGTGATAGAATGGTCTACATCACTAATCATCATGGAAATGCAAATCCAAACCACAATGAGAATCATCTCACCTCAGTAAGATTGGCTGTTATCAAAAAGACAAAAACAAATGCTGGTGAAGATGCAGTAAAAAGGGATCTCTTGTACTGGTTGGCGGGAATGTAAATTAGTACAACCATTGTGGAAAATAGAGTGGAAGTTTCTTAAAAAGTTAAAAATAGAACTATCATGATCCAGCAATCTCAGTACTGGGTATATATCCAAAAGAAAATAAATCCGTATGTCAAAGAGATATCTGCTCTCCCTGTTTATTGCAGCACTATTCACAATAACCTAGATGTGTAATCAACCTAAGTGTCCAACAGCAGATGAATGGGTAGAGAGAATGTGGTATATTTACAGGATGGAATACTATTCAGGCATAAAAAATGAAATTCTCTCATTCATGTCAACATGGGTGTGCCTGGGTGACGTTATATTAAGTGAAATAAGCCAGTCATAGAAAGGTAAATACTGAATGTGAGCCAAGATTGAGCCACTGCAATCCAGCCTGGGCTACAGAGCGAGACTCCGTCTCAACAACAACAACAAAAAAAACAAAAACACAAAACAAAAAACAAAAACAAAAACAAAAAAACTACATAGTCTCGCTTTTATATGGAAGCTAAAATAGTTTATCTCTTAGATGTAGGCAGTGGAATAGTGGTTACTAGAGGTTGGGAAGAGTAGGAGGAAGGAAGCCATAGGGAGAGATTGGTTAATGAGTACAAAATTACAGGTAGATAGGAGAAATAAATTCTATTGTTCTATAGCATGTAGGGTGACTATAGTAAACAATAATTTATTGCACTTTTCAAGTACCTAGAAGAGAGGATATTTGAATGTTATCAACACAAAGAAATAATAAAAATTGGAGGTACTGGATATCCTAATCACCCTGATTTGATAACTGCGTGTTGTATACATATATTGAAGTAGCACACCATAACCCATAAGTATGTACATTTATGTGTCAGTTAATATATATATGTGCATATATACAAATATGCAACACATATAAGTAACAAAAAAGAAGGAAATCTTGCCATTTTCAACAATATGTATGGAGCTGGAGGACATTACTGTAACCTAAGTAAGACAGAAATATCTGCATGATCTCATTTGTATGTGGAACTAAAATAGTCAAATTCATAGGAGCAAAGTAGAATGGCGGTTGCTAGGGAATGAAGGCAGAGGAAAATGGGGTGATGTTGGTAAAAGAATACAAAATTTTAGTTAGGCAGCATGAATAAGTTCTGGAGATCTAACATACAGTGTGGTAACAATATTTAACAATACTGTATTGTATACTTGAAATTTGCTCATGCACAGGTAGCTGTGCAGAGGTAATGGCTATTTTAATTACCTTGATTGTGTCAATTATTTCAACCTATGTAGGTTTATCAAAACGTCAAATTGTACACCACATATACACATGAGTAAACACAATTTTTATGTCAGTGATATCTCAATAAAGGTGTTAAAAGAAAATGTGTTATGTACATAAAATGAAATGTTGTTAAGCCTTAAAATGGAAGGAAATTCTTCAATATGTGACAAAATAGATGAAACTTGAGGACATTATACAAGTGAAATAAGCCAGTTACATAAAGACAAATACTGCAACATTACACTTATATGAGGTATTTAAAATAGTCGAAATCATAGAATTAAAGAGTGTCTTTGTGGTTATAGGGTCTTGGGGGAGGAAGAAATGGGGAGTTACCAGTCAGTGGCCATGAAGCTGTAGATATCTGCTGTACAATATTTTACCTGTAGTCAACAATAATGTAGAGTACACTTTAGAAAGAATTAGTGAACTTGGTAGCTCAGTTGAGATTATCCAGTCTGAAGAACAGAATGAAAAAAAGGATGAAGAAAATGAAGAGAATGTCAGAGACCTAAGGGACACCATCAATCGTATCAGTACACACATATTGAGAGTCCCACAGGAGAGGAGAAAGAGAAAGGGGCAGAAAGAATATCTGAAGAAATAATGGCCATAAGTGTCCCAAAGTTTTTGGAAAACATTAACCTATACGTCCAAGAAGCTGAGTGCACTCCAAGGTGGGTAGACTCAAAAAGACCCATACTGAGACATGTCATTATCAAACTGTCAAAAACCAAAGACTTGAGGACAATTTTGAAAGGGGCAAGAGAAAAACGACTTACCATCTACAAGGCATCTTCAACAAGGTTATCAACTGATTTTTCATCAGAAACCAGGGAGGCCAGAAGGCAGTGGAATGGCATGTTCAAAGGTTGAAATAAAAAGATAATTCTGTATCCAGCAAAAATCATAAGAGCAGCACCTGCTGTTACCATCACGCATAATCCTCTTCTCCCAGTGTCTGTGTGTCCCTTTCCCCCGCTCCCCTCCTTCAGGACCCCCATGAGCAATCCTAGTTGACATATACACAGGTCCATATCTGACTTCCCTGCTTTTCCATAGTTAGTTACATGTGTCACCTTTGATGCTCTCTGAATGTTTGCTCCTTCCCTGAATAGAATGGAGTCTTTCTGAGGGCAGTGAGGTTTATTCAGATCCTTTTTTTTTGAGATGGGGTTGTACTGTGTCTGCCAGACTGGAGTGCAGTGGCATGCTTCGGCTCACTGCAACCTCCACCTCCCAGGCTCAAGCGATCCTCCCACCTTAGCCTCCTGAGTAGCTGGGACTGCAGGTGCATGCCAACACACCTGGCTAATTTTTGTATTTTTTGTAGAGATGGGGTTTTGCCATGTTGCTCAGGCTGGTCTTGAACTCGTGGACTTAAGTGATCCACCTGCCTTGTCCTCCTAAAGTGCTGGGATTACAGGCATGAGCCAACATACCCTGCCATGAATCTTATTCACTGCTAAATCCCAAGCACCTAAAGCAATGCCAGCACATATAGCCCTCAATAAATATTTGTTGAATAAGCAAGTGAATAAATGAATTAGAATACTTAGAAAGTATTATAAATGATTATAAATAATCACTGAGCTCTTACTAGGGGCAAGGTATGACCTGAACTCTAGTCTTATTCCCATTTTACATGGCGGACATGCAGAACAGTTGGATAAGTTGCTGTCAGTGGTGAAGCTGGATAGTGCCCTTTGGAGTCCAGGCTCTGAACCCTGTCCCCCTCCTGCCCCTGCTGGCTGGCCCATCTTTGGAGATACCCTGTGTTGTGAACAAAATAGGTCATTTTCTTTTACTTTGCATTTATTTCCTATGGTGGTGCTGGGGGCGTTCTGGGTTCAGGAAGCCTCAAAGTTACAGAAAAAGCCGAGAACACTTTGAAAAAATGTGATTAAATGATTGGGACCCTGTGGAGAGATATCTTAAAGCTACAACATTTTTACAGACAAAAATATACAATTAAATTTTTTTTCTGATATTTTCAGAGCATGTTTTAATATTGCAAGAAGAGAAAACAATTGGAAACATCTTTTTAAAGTCTTATTATTCCAGAAAACATGAAAGTTCTGCCCTGTGGGTAGACACTGTGTTGTTTAGGGCTCACCCCAGTGCTATCATAAATAGACACTCAGTACATAGAGGCTTTGATGCAAGACAGTGTGTTTCCTGCTGTCATTGCAGACTGAGGGGGCGGCCCCTTTGCCCAGGAATTCGGGGACTCCCTCCCTTTTCATTGTGAAGCATTGACACCACACTCGGGGCCCGCGAGTTTCCTGCATTCAGGGGGCAGAAGGGGAATATAGGGGTGTGGAGGGGCCCACATGCTTAAAAGCACATCACTTCTGCTCGGTGCCACTGGCCACATCGTAACCTCCTCAAGAAGGAGAGGCAGGTCTAGCGGAGGGGAGATGGGCTTTCCCTATGTGGTGTGAGGGGTCAGCATGGGGGATGGCGAGCTGTGAATGGCCTCAGCATTTACTCCCCCGGTGGCCAGGCATTCTATGGCTTTTCTGAGCCTCAGTCTTCTCACCTATATGATGGGAACCAGGAAGCCTTCATTTCTAGTCTGCCTTGAGGAATAAATGGGGTGATTGATTCTACAGTGATATGGAGATGTAAACGTCGATATACTTCTAGGAATTATTTCCTGAGTGACTGGGAGAAGGGCAGCCTGGCACCCCTTTCTCTTGCAGCATCCTGTTTGCTGACATCGTGGGTTTCACGGGCTTGGCATCCCAGTGCACGGCCCAGGAGCTGGTGAAACTCCTCAATGAGCTCTTCGGCAAGTTTGACGAGTTAGCCACGGTAAGTGCAGCGTTTTTCTTTGTTCTAATTAAATTAGAATTGCTTCTAGAGTGATGATATGCCAGTGGATTCTCTGTATTTGGACCATGAACTAGACTGATTGCTAAGCATTTCTTCCAGCAAGGTTATAAATCACCTGTTGTTTTTAGCCTCACCATTCATTGATTCCTTTCCTTGGACCGGAACCTTGCATTTACCAGATAAGAAAATGCTTGCACAAGCACGGCCAGCATGCTGTCGAATCGGGACTTCCATGCAGAAGGCTTCGTTGTGCAGGCCATATGTAGATATGGGTCTGCCCTGTGCACCATCCTGCTGCCATTGTGTCCCACTGCAAACAGAGCTGGTGATTGCAACCCCTCGTTCTGGGCTCTACTGGAGCAGGCCTGATGCTGGGTCTGCCACCCTCCTGGGATTGAAACTTGTCTGCTGGGGGCCCAGTTGCTGATGCCTCCTGATGCCCGGTGCAGGCAGTGACCACCCTTGCGTGCTGGGGTTTTGAAAGACCTTCCTTGGATCAGTCACATCTGGCAGCCACGTTCTGCTGAACGTTGGGCCAAGGCCGTACCAACAGCCTTGGCTTGTAATGCGCATGTTTGGAAGCAAAGATGAGCAAGCCAGCCAAACCTCCTTGTACAGAGGTTTGCGCTCCTGGGACTTAGTCACATTGGCCATAAGGCTTCTGAGGGGCTGGCACTGTCACCCTTTCTCCCCACAGAATGTGCTGTGTTTAGAGACAGGACATGTGGGACTGGGATCTGAGCTGCAGAAGCCAACAGATGTTGCAGGCCCAGGGAGAGCACATCTATTGCATGGCATTGATATCCTACCCCTCCTTGTCCTCTGCTGCCCACGGGTACATTGTACTGCTCATCAGTCATCAGATTGAAAGCTAGAATGTGCCCTGGTTGCATGTGATGGAACTTCCCCTCTTGCCATTCACCTGGCACATCCTCCCTGAGATTTTCACGCCCAGCCTGTGCAGGAAGGGTCGGCTTCTGCAGGACGGCTGACCGTGGACACAGAAAGTCTCCTCTTTCTAAGGGGGAAGGGGAGGAGGGAGTCTGGTGTCAGGAGAGCCCAGGATGTGATGCTTTTCAGGGCCACTGACCCACCTGAGTTTCCTTGGACCCCAGACACCTAGCATCCCTGCCCTGTGAGGGTGTGAGAGGAGCACAGTGAGATGGAGCCAAGTTCAAGTTCACCTCTTGTCCAGCCTCCAGGTGGTCAGGGAGGGGCGCTGAGGTCAGTGTGAGAGGAAGGGGCAGTGAGCTCTGTTCAGCAAGGCAGAACCTTTTCAGAGGAGGTGGCAGTGAAGCGTCTTGGGGGAAAATGTGGATGCTCCCTCAATGAAGGAGGGGAGAGGAAGGCACCTTAATAGGGGGCTGGCTTGTGCAGAGTCCTGAGGGGCATTCTGAGCACAGGGCAGGGCTGGGCAGGACAGAGCCAGGCGGTAGTCACATGAGCTGAGGCCAGTGAGACTTGCCATACGTGGCAGCAGTTAGGGGGACCCACTGGAGGTGGGAGAAAACTTGGGAGCCTGTTGCAGACACCTGATGAGGGAGAGAGGTTAAGGTAGGAGGGGTAGGGGGGAAAGAGGGTGGGCATGGGGGATTTTGGACACTACTCCCTTTGGAAGATCCCTGTGGGGAAGAAAAGATCTTGAGATGCAGTTGTAAAGTCACTGTTTAGTTTTCCAGTAAACAGTGGAAAAGATCCGCACCTTTTACTTTTCCAAGAAACAGTGGAAAAGTAAACTGACTTTACAACTGGATCTCAAGACCTTTTTTTCCCCACGGGAATCTTTGTGGGCAGTGACACCCCGTTGATAGCCTGGGCCAATGTTCCACAGCAGCCCGTTTGGGAAAGCCCACTTCATCTTTCTGCTGGGCAATGCCCTTGCAGAGCTTCTGGTCTGCAGTGCCCTTGCAGTCTTATCTGGGCCGTCCACTAGGCTTGTCCCCTGGACTGTGCAGCCAGTGTTGTGTCCTGGGCCTGCTCCTGCTTCCCACCCCTTCAGCAGGAAGCTGGTCATCTTGGGAGCTTTTCTCTGGAGGGTCCCGCTTGGCCCCACCTGGGCCTTTTCTCTCTCACTGTGCTTGGAGCTGGTGCTGGGTCCTCCACTCCTACCATCTGATTCTGTCTTCCTGGCAGTCCTGAGATCAGTACCTTTGTCCGTGAGGGGACAGGACCCACGTTGGGCCAGCGCAGGCCCTTTGCAGTCCTGCTGTAGACTCCCTAGGGCTCTCGTTCTCTTATGAGGCACCTTATTTCAGCCCAGTTGCTTTGCAGTTTCTTCCTTTGATAAAGAAGTGCTGGCTCCTAGGAGAGGCTGAAGGTGTCACGGAGAGCTGCCTGCTGCTCATGGTGCTGGGCTGTCACCCTGGTCCCAGGCCTTGGCATCTGCTGTTCCTTTCTATCTGTGCCACTGTCCAGGGTGTATGGGTGGGGGCTCTGGGCCTGTTTCGAGGCATCATCACATGCTCTCTCATCTAGTGTTTCCATGTTCCAAGTGACTCCTTGAAACCTACTTGGCTCTTTCGCCAGGATCCTGATTCATGCCTGGGATGCTGGCTTGCATACTTTTATCAAGAAGAATGTGCATGCATCAGAGAGTGGGTGATGTACATGGTGGAGAGGCCTGATGGGTCAAGTGGAGTGAGAGATGTGTTGAGATGTGTGTGCCTTTACATACGTGTGTGATTGTGCACATGTGTGAGCATGCATGTGCACACGTGTGTACACATAAATGTGTGAACATGGGTGTGCATGTGTGGGAATGTATATGAGTGAGCCTGTGTGCCTGCAAATGCATGTGCGTTATGTGTGCAGGTGTGTTACATGTGTGAGTGCTTACATGAACACACGTGTGTACGTGTGTAGGTTAGCATGCATGTGATATATATATGAGTATGTATGTATGTGTGTACCTGTGTGACTGTGTATCTGTTCATGCATGTAAGTGCCTGTGTGTCCCCTGTGGTCACCACCTTTGGTTGGGAACATTCTCCTGGAGTCCTTTGGCAGCACAGAACACTGTCACCTCATGAGAAATGGGGACTAAGCTGACATGATTTTGTGTCAGGGGATTCTGTCCTCTTGACTTCCCATGTGTGCACAGATGTGTGTATTGCAGACACCTGCTGCAGCACAAAGACCTGCACTCTGCTATCTGTTCCTCCCAGTGACCATGCAGGATTGTGGTGTTATCCCATGTCCAAGAGAAGGAGACTGAGGGTCAGGGAGGACCAACTACTTCCTAGAGGCTTGGTGGCTCTGGACCCAGCAGCCCCTAATGTGAGGCTCTCTGCCTGGGGTTAGCTGACTAGGTCTGTGAAGGGCAGATAGTAAATATTTCAGGCTCTGTGGGTTACATATGGTTTCTGTTGCGACAACTCAACTCTGCGTTGGAGCATGGAAGCAGCCACAAATACTTAAACAAATGGGTGTGGCTGTGCACCAGTAGAACTTTACAAAACAAGGAGTGGTCCACGGCCTCAGCGTGCCAGCCTCTGCTCTAAACCATGACACCTGAACAGTGTTACGTTTAAAGACATCCATGCGCCCTGTCTTTGCTGTGTGGCTGCCCAGCAGCTGGGCAGTGGCTGACGTGTTGGCCTCTGGGTGGTGGAGTGTCCTGGGAGTCAGCCCCATGGAGCCTCCAGGTTGTACTGCTGGCCGCCTTTGTTCTTGGGGACGCTGTTTCTGCATAGCAGGGCTGACAGTGCTGGCAGAGGTTAGGATATCATTACAGCTGCAAGGTGCCTTCATGTAGCCCTTGAATTCCTCCAGCTGAGAGCTCCAGGTGCCCATGAGGAGCACAGCAGAGAGAACTGGACCAGCAGTCCCTGCAGCAGCATAAATAGCATCACCCCCAATAACTACAACTCTGGTGTAAAGTGGCTGCTCAGTCCCAGCAACATTTGAGTCTGAGCTGAAGAGAATATTTTCTGGTTTCTAGGAACACATTATTGTAAGTGGGATCCATCTGGATATGAAGCCCTTGATCACGTGGGAGCAGACGGGGGCTCGATTAGGGATCTCGGCAGCCAGGCAGGAAGGAGGATGGGGCCTTGCCCTAGTGCACTGATGCCATCACAGAGTGACAGCCTTGGGGTGTAGAGGGCTCGGCAGTGTGTGGGTGGGGGCACATATTGACCAGCAATTGTTTTATAGCACTAGAGGGCCAGAAGGCGATGCTCCGATGTGAGCAGATACAGGCACAAGGGGCTGGGCCTGTTTCTTCTCTTGACCCTTGCCCTCAAAATCAGGGTGGAACTTTAAGAGCCTTAGTTGAAAGTCTTGAGTTTGGCTGAACTGTGCAACATGAGGAGACAAAGGCCAAGTTGGTGACCTCACAGAAGTCTTTGTAACATTCTGGCCAGGACATGATGTCATCCTCATTCTAAGAGTGAGCAGAATGAGGCTCATGTGATAAAGCAACATCCCCAGAGCCACAGCCAGGATTGGAAGCGGTGTCATTATGGCTCCAAAGCCTGTCTTCCTAGAAGAGAACTCCTACTCATCCTTGAAAGCCCCAAAGGCCATCTTTTCTCTAGGTCTCTGCCCATTGGGCCTCTGACCTTTCACCAGCCTTCTGTGGAATGGGTGCATCCTGTCCAGCTAACCCTACTCGTTCATCACTGTATGGCGGTTTTCCAGGGAGGCACTGGCCTGTGGACAGCCCATACACATGTCTGAGTTGGCACTGAGTCCCAGTGCTGACCATGGAGCCTGGCACACAATGGCTATCCCTGCCTGTTTAAGTGGGACGGTGCCCTGCCAGTGTGTCCACTCCAGTGGATTCTAGACTCCTTGGCCTGTTACCTGAGGCTGGGGAACCTCTGATGGGGTCCACATATGAGAATGGCCAGAGGAGGGGCTGGGGTGGCCTACAATAGGCACTTGTTGGCCGGGAACCTCATTTGGAGAAGCTGAGTTGGGCTGGGAGCAGGATCAGTACCTGGGAGAGCTGGCTGTGGGTTTATTAGGGCTCAGCTATCTGCGCATGATGGCTCTGAAGAGCACCGGCCACTCCTTACCCTCCCCGTTGCTGTAAATAGGCTCCAGAATCCACTCGTGGAGAGATGCATCTGCAGAGCAAGCACAAGTCTGACTGGCTGTCACCAGGTGGTAGTGAGTGCCCTGTGGGGATAGAGGGAGGATGCCAAGCTCTCCAAGACTCCCGGCGCCCACTTCGCATATGCACAGCTGTGGCTGAGCATGAGGGTGCCCCTGGCAGGCTCCTGGTGAGGTGGTTCTTTGCTGTTTCTCAGCACATGATTGAGAAGCAAGTGTCATGTCACCTGGGACACCTTAAGGTGGATTCTTGGGCCATATCCAGAACCACTCATCAGAGTCCTAGGGATAAAGAATCTGCATTTTGCTAACTGCCCTGGATTTTGCAGGCCAGAGGCTGAGAGCCACTCTCTAAAGC
Organism: Macaca nemestrina; assembly: GCF_043159975.1. NCBI lineage: Eukaryota > Metazoa > Chordata > Mammalia > Primates > Cercopithecidae > Macaca > Macaca nemestrina. The sequence continues at coordinate 116,038,801 of NC_092128.1, forward strand.
TTATGCTCATATACAGACCACTGGGCCTCAGAGGTGGGTCCCTTGGCATTCTCCAGTCTGACCCCATGGGTTTTCCTCACACCCCAACCTTCCAGCCAAGTGAGCCTGTCGCTTTCCCTGCATGAAGACCTCGGTTTCCACCATCCATCTCCATGCTCCTGCCCCTACTAGAGCCCCTCCAGGCCCCTGCACAGTTTACAATGAGCAGAATGGAAACGCACATTTCTTCACACAGCAGGGAAAGTGTTTCCCTGTCCTGGGATCCTTGCAGAATGACCTGCCCAGACCCTACCAGAGGTGGAGGGTGAGTGGTTTCTGGGGGAAGGGCGGTATATGAGGAGGCACCCCCACCCTTCCCCAAGGCAGGACAGCCCATGGGCCATGTTTTGGTGTCTTTAGGAAAATTATTAGGAAAAGTTCTCAAATGTGTTTGGATGACTTTTTGAAGACCAAGTGAATCTGTCAGTTTTCCTAGGAAAGGTTTACATAACACTCTGTTTTCCGCAACCTGGCATGCTGCTTTCTTCCAACAAACTGCACCACGTGTGGCCTAACTAGTGCCCGCCTTCCAATAATGTGTGTGAGTTCTGTGGTTCAGTACCTCTGGGATATGTTACACCTCACCAGGATTTCCATAGCAGCTCCTCGTGGGGTGAGCACGAGGAGTTCTGCTTCCTGTTTCAAATCTTTCCTCGGCTTCCCACTGTCCTTAGTGGCACAGAGGACTCCTTACTTTGCAGGTATGATTGACTGATAATGAGCTGCATATGTGTACGGTTCTGTTCGTTTGGGCATATGTACACATGTGTGAAGCCATCACCACAGTCAAAATGCTGAGCATATCCTTCAGTGTTTCCCAGACCCTTTGCAATCCCTCTCTCCTCCCACTTCTTATTTTACTCTCTCCCTGTGTCCAGGCAACTACTAATCTGCTTTCTATCACTACAAATAAGTTTGAATTTTTTAGAATCTTATATATATGGAACAAGGCAATATGTACTCTACTTTGTCTGGCTTTTCTTCACTGAGCATAATTGTTTTGAGATTCATCCAATTTGTTGCATGTGTCTGTACTTCATTCCTTTTCATTGCTTAGAAGCATCCCATTTTGTAGCTGTACTGAAGCATGTCTGTTTATTCACTTTTTGATGGGCATTTGGGTTATTTCTAGGTTTGGGTTATTACAAATAAAGCTGCTATGAACATTCATATACAAGTCTGTGTATGGATATTCAGTTCTTTGGGGTAAATACCTGGAAGTAGAGGGCCTAAAAAACATGGTAGATGTATGCTTAACTTTTTATGAAACAGACACAATGTTTGCAGAGTTATTGTAGCATTTCACATTCCCATCAGCAGTGTATGAGTTCCAGTTGCTCAACATCCTCATCAGCACTTGATGTCAGTCTTTTTAATTTTAGTTTTTTTCTAATAGGCATGTGGTGCTATTTTATTGTGGTTTTAATTTCCTATTTTTTAATGGTTGATGTGGTTGAGCATCTTTTCATTGCTTATTGGCCACTCATATATCTTTTTGGTGAAGTGTCTGTTGAAACCTTTTGACCGCTTCCTTTTATTTGGGTTGATTTTTTTCTTTTTGTAAAGTTTTGAGCATTCTTTATATGTTCTACATGCAAGTCCTCCATCAGATATATGATCCCTCAGACTTTGGCTTGTTTATTCTCTTAACAGTGTTGTTTGAAGAGCAGAAAGTTTTAGTGTTTATGAAGTCCAATTTATCAGTTTTTTTTAATGCATTGTAACTTCTGTGTTGTGTTTAAAAAATCTTTGCCCAAAGTGCTATAACTGTGTGTTGGCTTCCCAAGGCTACTGTGGTGCATTACCACAAACTTGGTAGCTTGAAACAAGAGAAATTTCTTTTCTCACAGTTTCGGAGGCCCAAATTCTGAAATCAGTATTGCTTGGCCAAGATCCAGATATTCGCAGAACCATACTCCATCCAGAGGTTCCAAGGGAGAATTCGTCCCTTAACTTTTACATCCTCTCTTGGCTGTTGGAATTCCTTGGCTTGTGGGCACATCACTCCAGTCTCCCTCGGTCTTGATATTGCTGCCTGCTCCTCTTCATTCTTCTATTTTCTCTCTTTCTCTGCCTTTTCTCCCTCCCTCCCTCTCTCCTTCCCTTTCTCTGTGTGTGTGTAAAGTTTCCTCCTGCTTCATTTTTATAAGGATACATGTCATTGTATTCAGGGCTCATCTGGATAATCCAAGATGGTTTCCCCATTTTAAGATCTTTAATTTGTTACCTTACAAAGATCTTTGTTTTTGTTTGCTTTGTTTTGTGTTTTGCCATCTAAGTTTACATGTACAGATTCCAGAAATTTGACTATGGATGTCTTTGGAGGGCTGGGGAGGCATGGAATTTCAACCTACCACACCCTGTGAGCAGCCATCCAAAATCTCTCTGGATTTCAGTCTCCTTATTCAAAAATGAGACTAAATATGACTATTTCGATTGGTTAGTGAGAAGTAAAGTAATGGAAAGAAAAATAATAAAAAGTCTAAAGCCTCTAGCACAGTGCCTAGGATAGGGTTTACACTCAATGTATGATCATTACCATTGTTACCAGGAAAGCTGTGATCAGCGGGGTCAGTGTTTTTAAAACTATGCGAGTATTTGAAAATCCAACTTGAAAATCATTGAGACCCTCCAACATAAAGATATGATAAACTCATTTTAAAAGTCCCATCAAGTTCTTAATTATATAACCAGATAACATTTGATGCTAGAAATTGTCCGTTTATCAGCTTTGTCTGTTTTAGAGAATTGTCAAATAACGCTGTCCTTATTACCATTATAATTCAGTTGGATTCCATTTTAACTCTGCAAATGTCCTCTCATTCTGCTGTGTGCAGGAAACTGCTAATCACTGGTACGTGCATATGTAAGGAGAATACAATCTGTGACTTAGTCTGCCTCACAATCCAGCAGGGGAACAAAAGTTTTCCTTAAATACTTGTTTTATAGAGCACATACTGTATCACAAGTAAATTGAATACTATTTCACTTATTCACCATTTTATAAGCTCTGCATCCAAACTTGAAAACAAACATCGTCCACAAAAAGTCAAAGCATTAGATGCAATTATCAGATTAATGTTTAATAAGGTATAAACACAACATAGTGTATTCATAATTTTTGTGCGCCTGTGAATTTCCATAGCTTTACAAGTACACATTGTCCTAAGGAAAACTCACATGAGAAAGATACGCAAATAATCACAGTCATTTGTTTCATTTGCCAGCTATCTAAGCCAAGCCTGCATATCCCTTCATCTCAGAGTAAGGTTGCAAAGTAAATAAATATATACTTACATAGAATAAAGTAAAAATCTTTGCCTAACCAAAGTCATAGATTTTCTCCTGTGTTTTCTTCTAGGGGTTTTATAGTTTGAGGTTTTACATTTAAGTTTATAATACATTTGGGGTTAATTTTTGTATATGTTTCGAGGTATGGGTCAAAGCTGGATTTTTTTTGTTGTTATCTTGATATCTAATTGTCCCAGAATCATTTACTGAAAAGACTATCATTTCTCTACTGAATTCCCTTTCCAAAATGTTAGAAAAATCACTTGTCCATATGTAGTTGAATGTATTTCTGGATTTAAAAAAATTCTGTTCCATTAACCTATGTGTTTATCTTGACATCAAAAACCACATACCCTGGCCCTGTAGTTTTATAATGTTTAGTCTGGAATCAGGTCCTGTGTTTTATCCAACTTTATGGTTCTTTTTCAAAGTGATTTTGGCTATTCTAGGTGCTTTGCTTTTCCATGTGAATTTTATAATCAATTTGTCAGTTTCTGTAACAAAGCCTGCTGGAATTTTGTTTGGGATTTGTGTTGAATCTATGTTACCAATCTTGGGAGGATTAACATTTAAAAAATAGTCTTCTGATTCACGAACACCATATGTTTATTTAGATTTATTTAGATATTCTTTGATTTTTTTCTCAGAAAAAATATATAGAAAAAAATTCTATGCATTTCTCAGAAATGTATAGTTTTCAGTGTATATGTAGTTCTTTTTTCGTGGTTTTGTTTTGTTTTGTTTTGTTTTTTTGAGATAGGGCCTCTTTCTGTTACCCAGGCTGGAGTGTAATGGTGCAATCACAGGTCACTGCAGCCTCCACCTCCTGGGCTCAAGCAATCCTTCTGCTTCAGCATCCTGAGTAGCTGGGACGACAGGCACATGCTATCATGCTCAGCTAATTTTTAATTTTTAATTTTTAATTTTTTTCTTTTTTTTGTAGAAACTGGGTCTCATCATGTTGCCCAGGCTGGTCTCGAACTCTTGAGCTCGAGAGATACTCTTGTCTTGGCCTCCCAAAGTTGTAGGGATTACAGGCATGAACCACCATGCTCGGCCAGTATATATGTATTTTATGTATTTTATCAGATTTATTCCTAAGTAGCTCCTAGTTGTTTCTTTTTTAGATGGTAGGTCTTGCTGTGTTGCCTAGGTTGGAGTGCAGTGGTGTGATCTTGGCTCACTGTAATCTCTGCCTCCTAGGTTCAAGTGATTCTCCTACCTCAGCCTCCAGAGTAGCTGAGATTACAGGCACACACCACCATGCCCAGCTAATTTTTGTATTTTTGGTAGAGATAAGGTTTCACCATGTTGTCCAGGCTGATCTCGAACTCCTGGCCTCAAGTAATGCACCTGCCTTGGCCTTCCAAAAGTCCTGGTATTACAGGTGTGAGCCACCGCGCCCGGCCAATGCTATTGATTTTTAGCTTTTAATTTCTGATTGTTCATTACTAGTATAGCAAAATACAGTTGACCCTTGAACATCATGGATTTGAACTGTGTGGATCCCCTTATACATGGGTTTTTTCAATAAATATATTGGAAAATATTTTGGAGATTTGTGATAGTTTGGAAAAACTCACAGATGAACTGCGTAGCCTAGAAATATTGAAAACGTTAAGAAAAGGTTGCATATGCCATGAGTGCATAAAGGATTATACATGTATTTAGGTTGGTACAAAAGCAATTGTGGTTTTTAACTTTAAAAGTAATAGCAAGGCCGGGCACGGTGGCTCACACCCGTAATCCCAGCACTTTGGGAGGCTGAGGCAGGCAGATCACGAGGTCAAGAGATCAAGACCATTATGGCCAACGTGGTGAAACCCTGTCTCTACTAAAAGTACAAAAATTAGCTGAGTGTGGTGGCACGCACCTGTAGTCCCAGCTGCTTGGGAAGCTGAGGCAGGAAAATCACTTGAACCCGGGAGGCAGAGGTTGCAGTGAACTGAGATCGTGCCAGCCTGGTGACAGAGCGAGACATCACCTAAAAAAAAAAAAAAGAAAAGTAGTAGCAAAAACTGTAATTACTTAAATTACTTATAGCAAAAACCACAATTACTTTTGCACCAACCTAAATAGATACTAGCTTATTTATGTGTTAATCAACTGTTAATATTATTGGTAAGGTTTCTGCTCAATGGTAGCTATGTTTTCGGGGGTAGTCAAAGTTATACATGGATTTTCAACTGTATGGGGGTTGTCACTCCTAACCTGTGTTTTGCTCAAGGGCCAACTGTACAGTGGAGTTTTTGTATTAGTAAACTGTTCTGAAACTCCGCTGAACTCACTTATTTCTAGTAGGTTTCCGTATACATACATTTTCTGCATAAATCATCGTGTTGTTTGCAAATGAAGACAGATTTTCTTCTTCCTTTCCCGCTTGGGTGCCTTTTATTTCTGTTTTCTTGCCTTCTTTTACTGCCTAGAACCACCAGTACAATGTCGAATAGGAGTGTCAAGAGCAGACATTCTTGTCTTGTTCCCAACATTAGGGGAAGGCATTCTGTCTTGCATCATTAAATATGATATTACCAGTTGGATTTTTTGTGGATACTTTTTATCAAGTTGAGCAAGTTTTCCTTTTATTTCTAGTTTGCTGAGTTTCTAATTTGCTGAGTTTTTTTTTTTTTTTTTTGAATCAGAAATGGATGTTGAAGTTTGTCTAATTCTGTTGCATCTATTGGAAGGATCATATGGTTTTTCTTTTTAGTCTGTTCGTAGAATGAATTACATTGATTGATGGTAGGATATCTAAACATCCTTTTGTTCCTTGGACAAGCCCTACTTGGACATAAAGAGGGTCCCTGACTTATGATAGTCTGACGTATGCTGTTTTGACTTTAAGATGATGGGAAAGTGATACACATTCAATACAAAGTGCCTTCCTCTTGTGATACTGGGAGGCGGCAGCAAGCCACGGCTCCCGATCAGTCACACAGTTTTGACTTTCAATATTTTCAACTTACCATACATTCATGGGTTGTAACCCCATCATAAGTTGAGGAGGATTTGTTTTGTATTATCCTTATTTATTGTTGGCTTTGCTTTTCTAAAATTTTGTTTAGAAAATTTTTCATTTATGTTACTTAAAGATATTAGTCTGTGGCTTTTCTTATTCTGTACATGGTGTCAAGGTAACACTTAACTCATAGATGAGTTTGGGAATATTTCCTTTTGTTGAATTTTTTGGAATAGTTTTTGTAGAAATGGTATTCTTTCTTTCTTAAATGTGTGGTAGAATTTACCAGTGAATCCTTTTGGACCTGATATTTTCTTTGTGGAAAAGTTTTTAACTATAAATTTAGTTTCTTTAAATAGAGCTAGTCAGGTCAGTTTTTTTTTTTTTTTTTTCTTAAATAAGCTTGGTGGTAGTTCTTCATAGTATTTCCTTGTTTTCCTTCTAATGTCTGTAGAATTTATAGTGATGTCACCTCTTTTATCCATGGTTTGGGTAAGTTTTGTTTTCTCCTTTATCTGATCATTTTGGCTAGAGGTTTATCAGTTTCACTGGTTTTTTTTAAAATAACTGCTTTTCATTTGATTGATTTCTCTATTTTTCTATTTAGTTTCTTTTCATATCTCTGTTATTGTGCTACTTCTGGTTATTTTGGGTTTAATTTGCTCTTCTTTTTGTAGTTTCTTAAGGTGGATGCCAAAACCATTAAATTAAACATTTTTTATGTCTTTTAATATAAGAATTTATTGTTGTAAACTTGCCTGAAAGTATTACTTTAGCAGTATCCCACAATTTCTGGTATGTTGTGTGTTTTTCTAATTCTGTTTAAAATACTTTCTAATTTCTCTTGATTTTTTTTTTTTCTTTAGACCCATGGGTTATTTAGAGAGATGATTCAGGGATATTTCAAAGATCTTGTTTTTTACTTCTAATTTAGTTTTTTTGTGGTCAGAGAGCATACTTTTTATTATTTGAATCCTCTTAAATTTATGGCCCAGAATATGGCTTACTCTGGTGGGTTAGTACTCTGATTTTGTAGAATTCTATTGTTAATAGTGTGTTCAGTAAGTACCAATTAGGTCAATTGGTTGATAGGATTGTTCATGTGTTATTGATTTCCTGGCTACTTGTTCTCTCAATTATTGAGAGAGGAGTATGGAAATCTCCAACATAATTGTATATTTTTTCTTTCAGTTCTATTTTTACTTCATGTATTCTTAAACTGTTATTCAATTTTTAAATATTTATAATGATTATGTCTTCTTGATGAATTGACTATTTTATTATTAAGAAATGACCTTCTTTATTCTGGTAATATTTTTTGCTTTGTAATCCCATTTGTCTGATATTAATAGAGCCATTTCAACTTTCCTTTGACTATTGTCAGAAAGAATAGTTGTCGCTCGATACTTACAGGGCATTGGTTCTAGGACTACCTCTGGATGCCAAAATCTGGATGCTCAAGTCCCTTATAAAAAATGGCATAGTATTTGCATATAACCTTTATACACATCCTCCTGTATACTTTAAATCTTCTCTGAATTACTTATAATATCTACTACAGTGTAAATGCTATGTAAATAGTTGTTATGCTGTATTGTTTGGGGAATCATGACAAGAAAAAAAGCTGTACCTGTTCAGTGTAGATGCAGCCTTGATAGACCTAACTACATTCTATCATCTGCAGTTGATTGGATCCATAGATGCAGAACCCATGGATGTGGAAGGTCTGTGTCTTCTTCCATCCTTTTATTTTTAGTCTGTTTGTGTGTGTTCATTTGTTTGTTTTTGATTTTTAGGACAGAGTCTCGCTCAGGTTGGAGTGCAGTGGCATGATCTCGGCTCACTGTAACCTCTGCCTCCCGGGTTCAAGAGATTCTCCTGCCTCAACCTCTTGAGTAGCTGGGATTACAGGTGCCCGCAACCATGCCGAGCTGATTTTTGTAATTTTAGTAGAGAAGGGTTTTCACCATGTTGGCCGGGCTGGTCTCGAACTCCGAACCTCAGGGAATCCATCCGCCTCAGCCTCCCAAAGTGCTGGGATTACAGATGTGAGCCTCCATGTCCGGCCTGTTTGTCTCTTTTTATTTAAAGTTTGTTCCTAGTTAGTTTTGCTTTTATTTTATTTTATTTTTACCTAAGGTGATAATCTCTGCTTTCAACTGGGGTATTTGGACTATTTGTGTTAGTGATGCGGTTAGGTTTAGTCTGTCCCCTTGCCATTCGCTTTCTGTTTGTCTCATTTGTTCTTTATTCCCTTTTTTGTTTTCTTTGGCCATTTTGCCAATTTATTATGTTTTATGATTCCATCTCACTGCCTTTATTGGCTTATAACTCTTTGTTTTGTTATTTTTGTGGTTGCTTTAAAGTTTATAATAGATATTTTAACTTTTAGCAGTCTACCATCACATGATTTATTAATTACAGCATAAGAAACTTACAATTGTATGCATCTGTTTCTTCCTTCTTGGCCTTTATGATGTTGTTGCTGTACATTTTACTTTTTCTTGTGTTATAAACTCCATTTTACATTTTATTTACACAGTCAGTTCTCTTTCAAAGCAATTTGAACAATAAAAATATCTGATCTGTTTATTCATGTAGTAACTATTTCCTTTGCTTTTCATTCATTTATGCAGTCAATATTTCTTTGTGTTTTATATTTCTGCCTAAATAATTCCTTTTGGCTGGGTGTGGCTCATACCTGTAATCCTAGCACTTTGGAAGCTGAGGTGGGAGGATCACTTGAGGCCAGGAGTTTGAGACCAGACTGCACAACATAATGAGACCCCATTTCTACTGAAAAAAAGAAAAAAAAAACTTAACTGGGTGTGGTGGCACATACCTGTAGTCCTACTTATTTGGGAGGCTGAGGCAGGAGCATCACTTGAGCCCAGGAGTTTGAGACTGCAGTGAACTATGATGACATCACTGCACTGCAGCCTAGGTGACAGAGTGAGACACTGTGTGTGAAAAAGTAAATAAAAGAATTTTAAAAAAGCATTTCTTATAGCGCTGGTATGTTGGTGATGAATTCTTTCAGTTTTTATACTTCTGAAAGACTCTTTTTTTTTTTTGCCTCAGTTTTAAAAAATGTATTTTCACCGCATGGAGAGTTCTAGGTTGATAGTTTTGCTTTGTTTCCTTCAGAACTTTGAAGATGTTGTTCTAGTGTCTTCTCTCATGTTGTCTCCGACAAGAAGTCTGCCATCAACTCTCTTCCTTTGTTTGAAATAGGTCTTCTCTGTCTACTTTTTTTTTCTTTTCATCACTAGTTGTAAGAAATTTGATTTTGATGTGAATTTGAGTTTTCTTCATGTTTCCTGTGCCTGCAGTATGTTGAGCTTGCATCTGTAGTTTTACAGTTAAATTGGTAAAAAAAAAAAAAAAAAAACCAAAACAAAACAAAAAACCTGGGTGATCCTTTTTCAAATACATTTTATGGCTTCTTCTCTTCTTCCTTCTGGGACATCAATTCCACATGTATTAAGGAGTTCCACTCTTGAGGGAGCCTGCAGCTCATTGGTGATTTTCTTCAAAATTTTTGGATTCTTTTCCTTTCTATTTCATTTGGATAGTAGCTATTTTCTTGTGCAGTGTATGTCCCATCATTAATTCTATCCAGTATAGTTTCCATCTCAGACACTCTAGTTTTCATCTTGAGAAGTTCAATTTGAATCTTGTTTCCCCTTGTTGAGGTAACTGCCTAGAAGTTCAAAATTGGAATGACCCAGTTTGCTCCTTTTTTTTCTTTTCTGTATTACTTGTTTGTATTTTCTTTGTGCATTGATGGTGTTACATATTATTCAAGTGTATGTTTTACTCTAATCTGCATGGGTCAATTTTTGAGGAGCACGTAGGAAGATGTGTGTGCCTCGTGTGTGCTGGTGTTGTGTGTGACTCCCTGGTGTTGGACATGCAGGTGGCCCCTGTGAAGTAGGAGCATGTGAGATGCGTGTCCCTCAGATGTGCTCACGTTATATCTGGCTGTATGGCAGCAATGGAGCATGTCTTTTAAATGCCTTGGTCTCCATAGGGGCATTATATGCAGGAAAGAGTTGCCTTTCTTTCTAATGGTTTATAGTGAGTCGTGGCTGCCAGATGTCCATGCATACTGAAGCCCCCCACTGGTAGCCAGGCTGGGTCATGTTTAGACTCTAGGCTCCAGGTTGTATAATTGATGGCTGCAAGGGCCTGTTTCTGAGTCTCTGGTGTTGGAGATGCAGGTGGCCCCCATGAAGTAGGACCACATGGGATGTGTGTACCACAGGTATACTTGTATGTCTGAGGCCCTTGTGTTGGTGATGCAAGTGGCCCCTGTGAAGGGCAGGCTTGGAAAATTACACACAGCTGCAGTCCAAACCTATCTTTCTCTATGAAGGCCTCTGTGGGAAGTTAAACAAACACAGAACATGTTTGCCTTAGTCTTGATAGTAGCTGATGGTTTATTTATCTCCTTAGCCATGGTTGATAGTCACAGATGTGAACAATATTTTTGACCTTTTCCCCATTTATTGGATACTTGTTAGATTTACATTTGCTTTAATACCCATGTATATTTGGGAGACTGGCCACACCCCTTTGTATTAATGAGAAACACCTGCCGAAGCCCAGTCTCACTCTACCTTCACCTGCAGAGGGACAGGGCCCCTTCTCCGGATGTCAGTTTTCTTAACGGGAACATGAACTGGTTGAACTAAGCACACAGTTCCTTCATCCATTTCCAGAAGACTGTGGGGCAGCATGGAGGGGTTCACTGTGTGCCATCTGCAGAGATAAGACAATCCCAGCTTGGCCGGTTATCAGCTGGGCCGCCTGGGGCTCATCCTGCTCCCATTCCTTAGGTGGATGGGAACACAGCCCCTTAGTTGTGGTCATAACTCCGGGAACCCTTCTGGGAACGTTTTTTCCCAATGAGAGCACCTCACATTGTTGTAAGTTCTCAGCCCCACAGTGACTGTTTCCTGGCGCATGCCAGACGTGCATTCAGATTTCAGATGGTACAAGCAGGTCCCTGATGGGGATCAGTACAAGAGTAGACTGGTCAGTGTGGTGAGGTTAGACAACCCCCATGAGACATTCCCATTCCCTGGACTGGGCTTGAGGCTACCTGGATCTCAGTAATCCTGTGGGATATGCTGAGGCAGCTGATGGCCTCTGAAAGCCTGTGCTGACCCCAAACATGGACACATCAGTAGACATTCTGATCCATGGGGACCCAACACAGGAGTATTTGAGCAATGATTTCATGAGTGTTTAAGTTAGGATCACTTGCATTCATATAATTTGCTTTAAGGGAATATAGGACAAGTGTCATGCCGGGTTTAAGAATCCTCCTACAGGCTGACACAGCTCTGGGCCTCCTGGTCACAGATGACGAGGCAAACATGCATGGCTTTACGGTGCAGTTGTTACTCAACTGAGCCTAGGTGTGATTGCCCAGCACAGTAAAGCCAAACTATCTACATGGAGGGAGAAATATCTACAGCAGGAAAAAGAAGGGCCTTCATTTGCAGGGTGCCAAGGAAGGAGAATTGAGCAGCTCCCGCTTAAGACAGAACCTCTCCAATGGCTTGCAAGCAAGGTTTTTGAAGGCGGGGGTAAATTTCAGGAAAGCAGAAGTTACAGACAAAATTGTAAATCAATACGTGGTAATTATACACTGGTTTGGCCTAAAAAGATAGGATATCTTGAATAAGGATATCTTAAATAGGACTCCTAGGTAGAATCAAAGATTTTCTGATTTTTAATTGGTTAAAGAAGAGAAGTTTTGTTTAAAATGTCGGAGTCCACAGAAAAGAATGTCAGCTCTGGCTTGTGGGTGTGACATCCTCCAGGCCCTTAAGGAAGAAATTTAGGACAAAGATTGGCAGTCAGAGTTCAGTCCTCAGTTCTCCATTATTTGAGGTTGCCAGCATATCCATTTGGGGTCTAGGTTTCTAAAAAACAACTCAGGGACATATGTTAAGATGTTATCTTTATTTTCTATAGGGAACCAAACATCCTGTGACTTTAACTTCCTTGGCTATTGTTTTAAGCTACTGTTAACCTTCTTGCTTATCAAGTTGCTCATTTACCTCTCAGGGCTAGCTGGGAGCCTGGAATTTCCCTTGAAGGAACTCAGGATTTTCCTTTATTTCCATGCTTGTGGGGTCCTGCAGACCCCTAAGAGCGGTCCCTCCTCTATCTCACAATCTGACCATTTCGTTCAACCTTTAATTGCCAAAAGATGACATTATTATGTCTTGTGTTAGTGAGGTCATTATTTTTCATTTATTTTGTGTCTACTCTGGATATTTCCAAAAGGGACTTATGGAAGCCGACCCAGGAGACAGAGCTGTCCCTGTAAAGTCTCAGGCTCATGGAGCTGTGTATTCACTTCCATACTTCCTGAGCCCCTCCCAGCCTTTGCTCTCCTTGTGGATCCTTTCACTGGGCTTGATTCCGAGGCCAGGAATCACCAGGCAGCTGCAAGGACTACGCCCACGTCATCCTTACTTCTCATGTCTTGGTTTCTGTGACTATAAAATGTGAAAAGGACACTGGAGAGTCTGTACATCCTTTGCTGCTCCCACACCCCAGTTCTGTGAGCTGCTAAAAAACTGGCCACACAGGAGGCCTGAAGTGAATTCTCACCCGTAATGTAGCTCCAGCAATTGTTAATGTCTGGTTAGTCTTGTTTGGTCTCTACCCTCTGCCTTCCCTCAAATCCTAGATGTCATCTCACTTCCTCCATAAATCCTTTAACTCTGTCATCTGAGAACATTTCACCTGGCACCACCACGATATCATTATCATACCCAACCAAACTGATGAAAGTTACATCATCTCTAATCCCAGTCTGGGCTCGGCTCACCCTTGTGTCTCAAAAATGTCTTTTCATCCTGGCTGATTTGTTCGAACCAGGATACAAATGAGATGGGCATATGTCTTGATTGTCTTGCAGGATTTTAATATTTGGAGGTGACTGAACAATGACACAGACAGGCCGTGTCGTTGACGGAAGTTTATTACTCACAGCCTGTAGACCAGAGGGCATTCACGCCATGCCAAACAGGGCCACACAGTGAGCACCGAGGTCATCAGCAGGCAGAAGGAGGAAGGGGACAGTGTGGCCTTGAGCCTTCATTGTGGTTTCAGGGGAAGGAAGGGGTGGGGCAGGTTAAGCAGCTTATCAGGTTTAGGATTAGATAGTTTGAATAATGTGCATGGGCTCTGGGCTATAGGAGTGGGCCCTGGTTGGTACCTGGCCAGTGGGTGATTTAGGGCAGGTAGGTGAGAGTTAGATTAGACAAAGGGTGATTAGGGCATGGACTGGGGATGGGTTGGTTTGCAAGTGAAAGTATTTACTGTTTCTAGGAATTAGCTAGTCTTGGGATTTCCCTTTTAATCTTTAACAGTGCCACTCCCGTTTTGGCCCCCCATCCTCTGTGACATTTTTTTATGTGCTCCTCCTGCCCTCTCCTCGGCTTCTGTGAACTGGTAGATCTTCAGGAGACTTAGTAGTTTCTTGGATCTGCTTTTGTTGTTGTTGCTGTTGTTTTAATAACCCTTTCCTGGGTGGCTGTGCACTTCTCATTGCTTCTCTGTAGCAGGTAGGTGCTGGCTGCTTCTCTTCTTGCCAGGTTGAGATTGATGGTGGAGTGGTTATCCGTGTGACCTGTCCATCAATGGTCTCCCATCCACATTGCACCCAATGGTTTTATAGCAGCTGCCTTGCAAGCATGGCTGACATTTTATGTTGCATTTACTTTGCAAGATGGAGGTTTTTAATTCCCTAATTTCTTCAGCATTATTAGCTCATGATTTTTTCTAAAAAAGAATACTTATTCAGCTACTGGGTTATTCTCAAAAATAGTAAATGTTTGATTACTTTTACGTATCAGTTTTCAAAATAATAATCAGCACCCCGTTATGAAGTCATGGATTTTACAAAATTTGATGTGTTTTGATCGATTGCCATCTTTTTTTATTTTTGGTGTTAACTTTCCTGTTTTGGCAAGTGGGAGCCTGTTCAGGTTACTTTCTGTTTTCTGTCTTTTTTTTTTTTTTTTAAGGTCAGTCATCTCTGAGCAGCATCTTCACACTAAGCATTTTTCTAGAAGTCCTGGTTTCTTTCAGTGGGAAATGGTTTTTCAGCCCTATAATCTGTGTTGTAATTGGTCCGAGGCTTTTTAGGGCACTGAGATAGGATTTTTTTTTTTAGGAAAATAAAAATAAATTATGAGTTTATATTGATATTTCCAATTCACTTCACTCCTTGGATTTTTATATTTGTATCTTTTTGGTGATGCTGAAAATTCTAATGACAGTAATATTATTTGTTTCATCCTTCTATATATAGTAGGCTCAAAATAACATTGCCAATATTATTTTCAACAATAAGTCTGCTGAATGCAATTGGAGATTTCTTTGTGGTTATTTTTGTCCTTGCATTATATTCTGCCAGACATACAGTCAAATATGTGTTTTCTCATCGCTTGGAATAATTCTTCTCTCTGTGATCATGCTGGTAACAGGTTTATTTCATTTTGGTTTTGATCTTTTAGGTATCACTGTTTTTAAGTTTTCTTTTTAGGCACGTAAAGTAATTGCATGGTTCGTTCTACAGTAAAAAACTGAAGTCGAGGTACATGGAGAAACCCCTCCCCTGCCCACTGTTCGTCCTGCGTGTATAGTTAGACGTTTGTGTTGGGTTTCCCTTTGCCCCTCCATGGTTCCTTTTTGTTCCTTTTTGATGCTGGTAGTGCATTCACTGTGAAACTGTTCCTGGAGAGCGCTTCCCAACAGGGCATGCTGATTCTTCAGTCCTCCCCTGAGGCGGGGAGGCTTCCGGGGACCTGATTTGATCCTGTTGATGGACAGGTGTCTGCAGAGTTCTTATGTTTCAGCTCTTCTGCCCTATTTCTGTAGCAGGAAGCTTCCTCTAGAGTTTTCTAAAATTTCTTATTTCGTTTTTCCACTGAGAGCCAAACACTCCAGTCTTACAGAGTTAATTGGACTTGGCCGGTTTGGGTTTTGGATGCGGTCACTTTCAGGCAAAAACTGGATTGATTCAGGCTTCTCATCCTCTCCTTCTCCCAGGTACCTGTTTTCTCAGAATTGGGGTGCAGTGTGTGAGTCCATGCGTCGTCCTCTGGCCTCTCTGGACTCTACTGTTTTAGAACTGGCCCTAGAGCAGCCTGGGCATGTCAGAGCTCTGGAATTGGCAGTGGATCTTCCTGAGCCACCGACTCTCTGCTTTCTTTTAGACGTTACCTCCGTGCCCTTTTGGGATGGATCCTGGGGCTGGGCAGGGTCAGAATGTACTGGCCTATGTGAGTTCTTGTTGTTCTAGAACCTTCCCTGTGGCTACCTGCTCAGACCCTTAAGACCATGATGGGCCCAGACTGTCTGTGAGCTGGCTGCAGCCCTTTAGGCCACACCTGGAGTGAATCAGGAAATTTTCCTATCTGAATTCTCCTGTAGCCACTCTGTTGTACTGAGAAGCTTCTGTTGTCACATCACCTGCCTGCAGTCCTGTCCCTTTCAAGCCTGGGAGGGAGGGGGCAACTCTTGTCCCTTAGGGCTGAACATGCTTCTGAGCCCTTGCCAACCCTCCATCTCATCTTCTTTCTTCTTTTGGAGAAGACACAACACTTCCTGTGGTGCTTATTGCAGTGGACTCTAGGTGCTGACTTTGCATATTTATACAAAAGAGTCTAAAATCAGAAACACTAAAACCAATTAGAAATACCTTTTTTGATCTCTTAAGCTTGCTAACAAAAGCCAGGGCCTCTGAGATTAAAGACAAAATAAAGCAGTGTATTCAACATTTGTCCTAAACTGTCTCCACTAGTGCCAGCGTGATGCAGGTGGGTGGGAAAGGGACACCATGAGGGCCCAGGAGGGTCCTCAGCTTTGCATCTCAGAACAGTTTCCAGAGACTCATGTGTGATGCTGGGTGAGCTGGAATTGTGCACACGTGTGTGTATAGTATATGTTGTCCAGGTTCCAGGAGAGGATTGCTGTTCTAAAGACAACTGTTCTGGACAATTTCTTCAGAATACACAAGCCCTCATGTGCTTGTAAGGCCTTCCACATGACTGTGTGCATGTGGATAGTCTGTGCTAGATGGCTTTGCCCTTGGTCCTCATGCAGAGATAGGTTCTCCCCACTCACAGCTCGCCTACACCATGCAGTGACGGTCACACTTGAGGCTCCGTGGGTGTCTCTTTGGCCTTCATTCCCATGTGCTGTTTATGCCTCCTTTTACATAGGACTCCTGTAGGGATGGTAATTGATGATTCCACCCCAGCCAGCCCCACAGCAATGTCCTTTTCTGCGGTGGCCATGCCAAGTCTTGGTGTCAAATCGGATAGTTGGGTTGACAGGGTGGGCTGTTTGGAGCAGCTGTACTGACAGGCCCCTCCTTTGCCTTTTACCCTGGAGCCCTGCTACCATCAGATCTGACTGGCCTGTTCACTCATGCACACTCATCCCTTCAGCAGCCTTGTCCTGCAACCTGTCCCACTCCAGGAATAGGCTTGTTCTGGACTCACAGAGATGACCAGGAGGCCCTGGTACCCATCAGACCCTGGAAAGATGCTGGAAACACAGCTCAGAGCTGAGGTGGGGGCAGGGACACTGGCAGTTGCCCACAATCCCTGAGTCCACTCCTGCGCATGAGATGCAGGGATGATCAGGGACCCGCATCAAAGTCCTCTCGATGCAAGAGCACAGGTCCTTACAGTTGGGGATTGGCAACGCTTCCAAAACCATGTGCAAGAAGAGTTCCAGCAGCCAGTGGGCATTGTGGCTCTTGTGGGCTTCCAGAGGGGTCTTGAGCCCTCCTTTGGGACCTCTGAGAAGAAATCCTGATGTGTCAGGGCCATCGTCACAGGTTGTGAGTGCTCACGGGGTTTCTCATCTCAGGGAGGGGGTGGGAAGCGGCAGGGCTGGGCGGAGGAAGCCTGAGTGTGAGGGGTGGCCGCTTCTCCTTCCTGGCAGGCCTCGTGCATTCAGGCCTGCTTCTGACCGTTGGGGACATTTGGGGGATGTTTGGAAGCAGGCCTGAATGCACGGGGCATGCCAGGGCAGTGCCAGTGGGGACAGAGCAGTGTCCTAGGAGGGAGCCCAGAGCTGACTGTGGGCCTGGAGGCTCTGGTGAGGATGGCTTGAGAAGACTGGCCGGTCGCATCCCTAGTGAGGGGCCCTG
This sequence comes from Macaca nemestrina, assembly GCF_043159975.1. Classification (NCBI taxonomy): domain Eukaryota; kingdom Metazoa; phylum Chordata; class Mammalia; order Primates; family Cercopithecidae; genus Macaca; species Macaca nemestrina. The sequence continues at coordinate 116,056,284 of NC_092128.1, forward strand.
TCTTCAGTTTTGCAGGACAGAGACTGGCGCTGGCAGCGCACCCTGGGGTCCAGTGAATGGTCATTCAGGCTGGGCCCTGAGGGGCTGGCACTGGAACCAGGCAGCAACCCTGTGTCCGGGTCACTTTTGTGGCTTCTTGGCTGCACCTTCTCTGGGACAGGACACAGTCCCTTCTGTGAGCGCTGACTGTGGTCCCAGGCCCTGTCATTGCTGCAGTGACAGTAACCATGGTGCCAGCCACTGCACGGAGACCCTTGCCCAGATCATCACTGGTCCCCACAGCTAGCCTCCAAGCAGGCACATCCTGACCCCTTTGAAACATTTGGACGCCTGGGAAACAGCAGCTGTTGGGCCAAGAAGCCTGCCCTTGGGTGGAGTGGACCTACCTACCCAGCTCTGAACTCGTGCTCCCAGGCCCCTGACACAGGCTCATGTCAGCTGCAGCTCAGCCTGCCAGGGGATGAGGGCAGGTGGGAAGACCCCCTTCTGCAGATGAGGCCAGCGTTCTAAGGGCTAAGTAGTTATCACAGTCATGCAGAGATGGAGGAGACACTAAGCGGCCAGACCCTGGACGTCTTTGGACTATCACCAGCTTCTCTGTGACCAGCTCCCTGTCAGCAGGAGGAGCCTGTTGGGCCCTGACGGAGCAGACTCGGCCCCTGGGCTTTACAAGGCTGGCCTCAGTGTCCATCTTACAGACTGAAGTCTCTGATCACCTCCTCCCCTCATCTCCTGTCCACAGTCTTGGAGTGCTGAGGGAGGCTCAGCGGTGGAAGGAGCTGGGCACAGAGCCAACTGTATGCCCAACAGTGCCCCCGTCTCTGATGCTGGGCAGTGGCCAGGATCATCTCTCAAGGTCCCTGCAACTCCGGGCCTGAGGGCAGCTCAGGACAGCAGCAGGGTCATCAGCTGTCTACTCAGCTCTGGGAAGATACTTCCGTGGACAGGCCATTCAGCTGCTGGCCAATCCCTGCTCAGCCTGGGAACTGGGGCTCCCAGCGGTCGGTGTGGCCTGGCCCTGCCCTGACTCACTCTGTGTTGGCCCTGGTTCCTCTTCTTTAAGAATGTGGGGCACAGGTGAGCACAGGGATCATGAGAGCTGGTAACTCTCATCCCAAATGCACTTGTGTTAACTCAGCATTCGAGAGGACCTGCGGCCCCAGTCATTTGTAAGAAACCAAAAGATCACATTAAATATAAGCCACCGATGTGTTCTCAGAGTGGCTGGAGGAGTTCTCTGGCCTCATAAAACCATCTCAGGGGACTTGTGAGGTCCTTCCTCATCCAGCATTGTGCTTGTGTGAGGCTGGTTCCTTCCCGGGCATCTGCAGAGACAGCACAGCATGAAGGCTGGATGCAGAAGTGGGTCACAGAATCCACTGTCTGCCCTCGAGACGGCGGCGCCGCAGAGGCTCGCAGAAGTGAACTGCAATTCTGTGCTTCTCACTCATTGTCTTTTGTTTGGGGAAATGTCATAATTTTTCATAAAATGTTACTTGTGTTAACCTGCAGTGGATTCACTATTATTTTAAATGCATTTGTACACGAAAAAATTCTTATTGTTAAATGTCAGTAGCTATAACCCACCTACACAAAAGGTTTTTGTTTTTAGTGAGTCCTCAGTGATTTCAAGACATAAAGGGGTCCTGAAATGGAAATGTTTTAAAGCTGCTGTTTTAATGTTGTCCCTGAAATAAACACAACAGTCATGATGATAATCCTAGTTGACACTGATTGATCCAAGTAAGACAATACAGGGTCTTAGAGTTAACTCTCTCCACCTTCCACGTGCCCTGCAAGGCTGGTGCTGCTGTTCCTATTCATACCACTGTACAGATGAGCAGATGGACATTCAGCTTTGGCTAGTGTCTTCTGCCTCCGGGGAGTGTGCCCTATGGGTGGGGAGGTCAGAAGCCCCAGGGACACCCAGATGGGTGAGAGGTCCACCCTTCCTGGGGAGAAGCAGCTGCTGGGGGGAATCTAGCACGTTCTGGAGGGCTGTCCGTGATGGTCTGCATGGCGGTTAAGGGAGGTGCTGTGGGAATAAAGGGAGTTAGGGAAGATGCCCCTTGGAGGTGGCATTCCAGCTGGACCTTGAAGGATCATCCTGTAGAGTTGGCTCAGTGAAGCAGACAGGAGGGATGGACCCCCAAGGGGAAAGAGGCCATATGTGAGGTATGGGGAAAGGGAGAAGGAGATTGATGTGAGCCTGGTCCCAGCCCTCAAGACTGTGGTGACCACACAAGGGTGTGGCCTGGGTGGGAAGGTGTTGGCCGAGGTGCAGTGTGTCTTGTCAGTGCTCTGTGGCCACCAGTGTCTAGAGGTGGTGGAGCCAGCAGAGGTGCTCACAGCCACTGCAGTGCTATCTTCTTACCGTGTGCCTTCCCCTTCCCTGAAGGAGAACCACTGTCGTCGCATCAAGATTCTCGGGGACTGCTACTACTGCGTGTCAGGACTCACCCAGCCCAAGACTGACCATGCCCACTGCTGCGTGGAGATGGGGCTCGACATGATTGATACCATCACGTAAGTACACCGTGGGGCTGAGAGGAGTGACCTGGGGCGTCTACACATCGAAATCCTGGAAGCTGAGCCACCTGCCCCGTGTGGGCTCCCCTCTCAGGGCCTCGCTTTGTCCTGGTGGGTCTGAGGCTGTAGAGAATGATGCCAGCGTTGGAGGATGCCGGGTTCAGGAAAGCGTGAAAGGATGCTTCCATGATTCCCCGCCTTTACATTTCATGTGTAACTGTATTTCTTTGTCCACAGGAATTCTGCGTATTGTCAGGTATGCATGAGTCATGCAAAAATAAATTCATTTTTAGCTTAACCAGATAAGACATTCAGAAAGGTTTGACCCCAATCTAGCTGAATTCTCTATTAAACGGAAGTAAATGTGTATGTTTCTCTTCACTCAGCAAGGTGACTGGGTCTCGGGTGCTCTCTGTGTGGGGAGACAGGCTTGGGATCCGGGCAGGTGAGTCTTCATGGGATGAATATTACACCTGTGAGGACAGGCCTGCCCATTTCTTGGTCAGTCTTATGTTGTCATTGTCCTTATCAGAGACTGGGATGAAGACAGATGTTTTTGTCAAGTTAGGGAAGGTGTGGAGCTGGAAGGCTGAGCTAATGTATGGAGTGTAGATCCAAACAGACATCTCCAAATGTGGAGAAGTGGGTATGCTCCAACGAGATGGGGCCAACAGGGATGGGGCATAGCTTCATACCTGGAGTGGGAAAGTAGTAGCATAAGAATCGTGTAGGGAGATGATGGGTAGCTGCGGGTGAAAGGATGCACAGGCAAACACCCAGCCAGCGAGGCTGAGAGATGGGGCGAGACTGCTGGCTCCCTGTGCCGCATCGCTGCCTCGTGGGCTGCCCCGTGGACTGCCCCGTGCGGTGCTCCTGCAGACAGTGTGACTGGAAAGAGGCTGTTGGGAGGAGGCCAGCACCTTGAGCATTGCGCCCACTTCTGGCATCTGCATGTCAGGGATGTGTGAGCAAAGCCGAGCCCTCCGGGGCAGCGGTTCTCCGATATGGCTTCGTGTCAGAGTCGCCTGTGAGAACCAAAGTCCCTGATGAACCAAAGAGCCCGAGGTGGCTGGTCTGGAGTGTGGTCTAGGACTGAGGGTAGAAAAGCCCCCTCAGCTGACCTCAGCACACAGCCTAACAGAGAGCCATTGTCCCGGAGAAAAGCAGCCTGGCTGGAGGAGATGCTGGGCAGAAGCAGGAAGGAAGGAAGGATGCCTGGCTTGGAGAAGACTTAGAGGTGATGACCATCACTTGTTCTCTGAAAGGATGGGACATTATCACAGCACATCATATATATTGTATGTTGCATCTTAGATGACATCATACATCACCTTACATCATGTATCACTTGTAGATCATATGTCATATCATGTCATATGTTACATGCCATGTTGTGTTTCATGTAATATCACATATCACATATCACATCATCTACCATATAACGTCACATGTTGTATCAAATATCACACATCGTATAATTGTCTTTCATATTTCATCATAGATCACATCATCATATCACATTGTCATAAATCACATTATGTCACATCACATATCATATCATATGCTATTTGTATATATATAGATCATATATCATATCACATCTGGTTTTGTGTGATCTCCTTGGGCGAAAATGAGGCTCTGTAGGTAGATGCACTAAGGAGACAGATGTCAGTCCATTTGCTTAGTAAATATTTGGGAAGCCCCCATTCAGTGCTGAGCACAGACACAAGCAGAGTTGAATGATGTGAGCTGACCTGGCTGACCAGGTGGCTTGAGGAGTTGAACCGGATGGCCTTGTGCCCTTGAAGGTTGGTGACCCTGCCTGTGCCGACCGGGGTCCTCCTGAGAGGGGTCTGGTGCTCCTTGCTCCTTGTTGGCCCCTGGTCTCCTCACTTGGCTGCGAATGCTCCTGTGCTCAGTGACACCCCATCTCCTGCTTGAGGTTCTGGGCCTTAAAGGCTGCTGTCCTTCCTTCTACTCCTGTTTCTGCCTTGCTCGATGTGCATGTTGATGGGTTATAAGCTGTTTCTGCGGGCACGCCTCTTCCTGGCTGCTGCCCAGGAAGCCCGGCGTCTGCCCTCTGGTTCTGCACCTGGCCTGGAGCTGCAAACTCACCTGGTTTACTCCACTTTCTGGTTCACTTGCTCCATGAACCTGTGTCCTCTTGGCCGGCTCTCCTGGCATTCCAGCTGCTGGCTCTCAGTCTGTGAGATTCTCCAGGCTTTGGTGCCCCCAGCTCCACATCTCTGGCCCTGCTACCTGAAACTGGTCTACTGTAGTGCCAGGGGCATCTTCCTGGGCCTCCTGTAGCTGCTCTCTGCTTGGGCTCCTGATTACCAGAGTGTTCCCAGGGCCTCAGGAAGCTCTACACACCGGAGTTCCTGTCACTCAGCTTCTTGGCTCTGGACCAGAAGAAAAGCCACCAAAGACTGAGTGCGGAAGATGCCTCCCAGCCAAACAAACCCTTCTTCCTCCTCAGACTGTCACAGACCCTGGGACCCACCAGTGTGTGCTCTGCATGGCCGGCCTTCTACTGGGACCATCTAGGCATCTGGGGCATCCCTTGGCAGCCACATTGGGCTGTGTGTGTCCCTGCCTTGCACATGCAGGATAGAATATGTTTATCAACAGGGGGAGTTTGCCCAGGCAGAGGAGGACACTTTATATAATGTCTTTCTCTTCTTCCTACCTTGGAATGGAGTGTTTTATTTGAAACTTTGGAAACACAAAGTTTCAGGTGAACAGGTAAAGTGACCAGAGCTAACCTTTCCCCTCAGGGCCCATGCTGGGCCTCACAGTTGTGCACACTGGTTCTGTTTGCTCCCTGCCCCTCCTCAGTAGTGAGGTCTGCACTCTCAACTGCATTTTTTTCCTGTCTTGAGTCTGATTCTGTTCCAGAAAGCCCTTTCCATCTCCAAGGGAGCGGGCTATGCCCCAAGACACTAATTTCAGCGGTTACCCACTGACTTCCTCTTTTGATAGAGCCCTGGGTGGCAGGCTCAGTGCCTGAGTGACCAGGAAGGAGAGGGGCCTGCAGGTCAGATATGTCCCTTTCCAAGGCCCACAGAGAAGTCTGTTCCAGGCTTGGGGATTTCTGAGTGGGCAGAGGAAATCCTAAGGCACATAAGGGACGTGTATTGCATTAGTCTGTTGTCACATTGCTATAAAGAACTACCTGAGACTGGGTAATTTAGGAAGAAAAGAGGTTTAATTGACTCATAGTTCTACAGGCTGTACAGGAGGCATGGCTGGGGAGGCCTCAGGAAACTTACAATCATGGTGGAAGGCAAAGGGGAGGCAAGCATGTCTTCTTATGGCTGCAGGAGAGAGAGAGCAAAGGGGAAAGAGCTACACACTTTCAAACAACAAGATCTTGTGAGAATTCACTCACTATCATGAGAACAGCAAGGGGGAAATCCGCCCCCATGATCCAATCACCGCCCACCAGGTCCTTCCCCCAACATTGGGAATTACAACTGGACATGAGATTTGGATGGGGACGTACAGCCAAATCATATCAGGATGGTTTGGCTGGTTGGAAGGTTCTTGAAGCATCTGATGCAGACTCCGTGGTTCCAGAGGCTTTTCTGATAGAGGGTGAGGGTTGGGGCTCCATTGTCAGCCTCTTTTCAGGCCAATGCTTTGCTGGTAGCACAAGTAAGAAATTGCTGCAGGTGCAGGCAAGCATGCAGCCAGAGCTGGGTCTTGATTTCTGAGGCTGGAGAAAGTCTTTCCCTTGTTGAACAAGTGGGAAAGATCTTGTTTTATCACTTTGAAGAATGTTTATTCCTATGGGAAAAATGGATAGATATATTTTCCTTTTCTGATCTCTAAACCTAGGCCTCCTCCGCTTAGCATCTAGTCCTTTTTCATGCAGATCAGTCATTTGGGAAGAGTCTGGGACCCATTTTGTCAAATGCCTATGGGCCTAGTGAGGCTCCATTGTGAATCCAGGTGGGGCTGAGAGAGGCCCTCTGAAGTGCAGGGAGGGGCATCTCTTTGTAAAGACAAAGTGAAGAATGCTGGACTTGAAAGTGGGATCCCAGGGCCAGTGCCTTCCTCAGCTACCCAGCTTAGCCAGCCTGGGCCCGCTGGGAGCCGAAGCATCCAGAGGCCAGAGCAGTGGGCTGGGGCATCTCCAAGGCTCTGGGCTCCTGCAGCTGGCCCTGGGCAGTCTGGCCCTGCCCCCAGCTTACTTGGCCTGACCTCCATCACTAGATCAGATCCCCCTCTCTCTCAAACTTGGGCTTTATTTAGGAGTGTGGTATACTATTTTAAGGAAGTGCCCATTAATTTTTATTGGTATGATTCTTAGTGAATACTTTAAAAGTGATATACATTCCCTGTTTGGGCCAGGTGGTTCCTGTCTATAGGAGAGATGAAGATGGGATGAGAAATATCCTAACTGTCCAGCGAGTTTGGTGACTTTGCTGGTCTTGCTCCTGAAGAGCTGTGTGACCCTGGACATGTCCCTTTTGTCTTGGAGCTTCAGTTTTCCCCCTCTGTAAATTGGCCTTTTCCACCTCATGACATCCTGTCTCTGAGCCCACAGAGCATTGGAAAGATGAGGGTGGCAGGACCAGTCTCCCAGCTGCTGCAGCCAGGCTGACAAGACCAGGCCCTGTGTCCTGAGATTTGGGACCAGTCCTTGACCTTGAATTTCCAATGGGATTTCTGCAGGACTCCCTGCAATGCCCAGGCTGCAGGGACACAGGCAGTACATCAGTCCCTGTGTCAATCTCTGACCTTCCATGCGATGAGAGGCTCAGTCTGAGGCTTCCCAATGCTCCCTCTCTGTATTACATACATGGAAGTCATGTGTGACACTCTTGGGGCAGAAAGAAGGGGGCGTTTTCTCCTGCTGGTGAAGTCAGGTGAGGCCTGAACCCCTCCCTGGGGCCTGCCTTGGGGGATACTCAGGTTTGAGTGAGTCCCTCTCCCCCACTGAGATATTGCTCTGTGTGAGGTCTGTGCTCACCCACCTTCTTCTGCTTATATCCCTCTCCTCTGACACACACCACCAGCTCTGCTCCTCTCCCAGAGATGCCCTGAGTATTAGGTCACCCTAGCAAGTTGCTCCTAGCCAGCCAGTTCTGGCCTACCAAAATGGCCTTTCGTATGGTTTCAGCCACCTCATCCCCAGCTGCTGTGTTTCATGAGTGGGCTGAGGGGCGTCTGATTTCAGGAACCTGCCAGATTCCTGGCTCCCATACTTCAGGCGATGCTTCAGGTTCCTCGAGTCCTTAATTTTCTTTGCAGTAAAATGGAGAAATAGTGTTTGCATCTCTGAGTTGTTTTGTTAATTTAATGAGATCTCAGATTAAATGGGCCTGCATAGACTGGGTTCTAGCAGCCGCTGCAAGTATTGATTCATCAACTCCCAGAAAGAGGGAGCCGGTGGCCGATTCTGTAGGATTCTGTCTGAAGCCACATGGTTCTGTGTACCCATAGGAATGTGGATTTGTCTGTCCACTTCATGAGGGAAGCCTTGTCCATCACAGGTGATAGGCAAACCGTGAATCAGATTTTGAACAGGAACCTCATTATTCCACATGACCACCAAGTGTGCAAGCCACCATTTTTGCTAAATAGACTCAGTTGAGATGCCTTGCTGGCAGTGTGTATTTTTGGTTTACTACGTTGAATTAAATTAGAAGTAAATGGCATGTGCTTTTCCTCCCTGACCCACTTTTGAGCTGCTAGGTTCAGCTTGTGTGTGCTGCAGTCATCAGTAGAACTCGATTGTCCCCCAGCCTGCATCCCTGGAGGTTGTGTGAGAAGGGATGCCTGCTAACCTTATTTGCCTTGCACTTGGGCTGTCCCCAACAGTACCTTACTTTTTAACAAGGGGGCTTGTGTGTGAGCCATGGAGCGTGCTTCAGTTTCTCAGCACGGAGAAACTTGGAGGATTACTTCCTCTAATTATTGGATTCTAGTTTTCAGAGCCAGACCTGTTGGTACATTTAGGGATGGATTTTCTGTGGGAGAGGTGATGCCTGTGTGCATACTTCTACACCCACCACACATGGTTTTCCCTAAAATTTTAGGGGACATGGAACTTCTGAATCTTTATATTCTAGACTGAGAAGCTCATTTTTACAGATGGGAAAACTGAGTCTTAGGTGGGGAAGGGAGGAGCCCAAGTTGAGGGGATGAGCTTGAACCACCTGAGGCTGAAACCATTTGCCCCACCCTTCCCACCACACAAGGATGGGGGCTTGGAGGCTGCTGCAGGCGTGTGTGTTGTTGTTATTTCTAGAAATTCTGCCTAGGTGATGGTAAATCAGCCTCTATAGTGTCCTCTCTCCTCTTTTTTGCCCCTGTTGTATGCAAAGCTATAGCTGCAGTGCTTGAAATAATGGCTGACGCTCAATAGACGTTCATTGAACAAATGAATGAATGTGTGCTCACCTGTCCTTTCACTTTCGAGCTTCAGTGCAGCCGTGACTAGGTTTCAGCTCTGCCAGAATTTACTCATGCCAAGGGGCCAACAGTGGCCCCCTCTGCCCAAGATGGGCCACTTCCTCTTTTCCTTCCTGTTGGGGTCCAGCTCAGAGGACCAAGGTCATGGCTGTAGGCGGTGGGCAAATGTCAGACTTTTCCTCTGCCTAAAAAACACGTGTGATAAATAAGAACCTGAGAGCACAAATAAAGAAAAAACATAGTACAAATAAAGCCAAGAAAGTCCGTGGAAATTCTGTTCCTTGGAAATGAAGTTAAAGGTTCTGTTGGATTTAGACAAAGCCAACTTGGGCATCCCAGGAATGGTGAGACCAGGAGGAGTTACTATGAGAGCAGTTCTGGATGCATCATTCTTTTAGAAGTAACTGTTCAGTTAACTGCAGATTTGATGTTACCAAGAATTGAGATATTTGAGGCAGAACCTACTGGGAAAGATGGAAGATGGAGAGTATTGGTAGAACGTGGTGGCGTGGATTTGGTTGGAGGCTGGCCGAGGTGCCACTTGCTGGGAGCCTAAAGCTTTGGTGAGCTCAAGGGGATCTGGGGATGAAGGTGGGCATGGGTCCCAGAGGTCTCCTTGCCATTTACCGTTTCATGGCTTCAGAGGTACAAACACTTACCAGTGCACAAAAACATTATTAGTATGTTTTGTTATTTACATTTTCCCATACTCATTTCCTTTTGTGAATTTTGAAAAATAAATTTTTATTTCAGCGTTTGGTTTCAGTGCTCAAAGAAGATTGGCAAACAACTGAAAAAAAGTTAAATAAAAAAGTATATTCAAAATATATAAAACTACATAGGTATTAAAGATATATCAGTAGTCTAACTTCCACATACTGTAAATCGCTGGCATGCATACTTCTGAGTTTACTGAGGTTTCTGAACTCAGAAATCTGCGCTGGGACTTGTGTGATTCTGTGGTCTGGGCAGCCATCTGCCTTGGAGTGGCTGCCAGGGCCTCCAAGTGCTGTGGTTTTCAAGGACAGGCCCTTGTAAGGATGAAGTGGGTAGTGACGGGCGGCTGGCAAGGGTTTCAGTGGAGGCCGGGGAAGCAGTGGGGTTGTGCTGAGCAGGTGCTTCCTGAGCCTTGGCTGGAGCTCCAGGAGGAAGGCCCCAGTGGGAAGTCGGAGTGAAGGTAAACCACATGCAGTCTTCTCGGGTGGGTGGCACAGCCATGCCTTGCACGTACCGTGTTGTTATTGACAAATGTGATACACAGAGGCCTCCAGAATGGGACTCCAGGCTGAGCTGGTTTGCTGTCACCACATGATGGCCCGCCCCTCAGTCCTTCTTGGAACTTTTGTTAGTATTTCCATCCCGGATGGAATAGAAAGAGGAGGTTGGCCTCTTAAGCCTTAAGATGCACTGGGTTAGAGTTTAAATGATTTCAGAGCTTGTCAAAGTGAATTTAGCTGGAACTGGGTTTACACACGAGGAAACTGAGGCATAGAGATGGGCATCTAGATTCGGCCAGGCTGGCCTGGGGTTTCCCAGAAGCCTTCAGTTCTCTCACCACCTGCTCTGTCTCTGTTCCCTTCCCTAATGCCCCTTGCCGCACTCTGTTGTCCCCACCCCGGCTCCTGGTGAATGCCCCTCATGTCACCAGGCTGTCATGTCTGGATGTGGCGTCCAGGCCTTGACGATAAGTTTGTATTGAGGCCTAAGGTCGACTGTGCGTCAGGAAGGGGTGGGAAGCCTGATGCCTGGGCTGCAGATTCTGTGGATGTTTCCAGCGGATTGTTATCTGCATCTGGCTGGCAAGCAGGCATGGGTCCCTGCGAGGGAGCAGTGGCCTCACAGAGCCCTATGTTAATCTGAACTGTCATGATGCCACACTCCACGGTAATGACCAGGTCCACCTGGGATTTGGGGACTGCCCTGGGCAGGGAAGGCCCTCTAGGAGGCCATGAAGGGAACTCATGGGTCTGGTGTGGACATGGTGTGAGCTGGCTGGGAGCTTGGGCCAGAGCCACCCCTCCTGCCTAAGGCCCTCAGCTGACAGGTGGGCAGGAAGGCACTGTGTCCACTGACTATGCCAGGAGACCTCCACACTCAGGCCACATGCAGCAAGGACAAGGCCCCAGCTTCCATGGTGCTCACAGCCTAGCGATGCAGAGCAAGGTGGCGCCTGGGTGGATACAAGGTGGGCCCCAGCCCCACGCTCTGTGTCTGTGTTGCAGATCCGTGGCTGAAGCCACCGAGGTGGACCTGAACATGCGTGTGGGTCTGCACACGGGCAGGGTCCTCTGTGGTGTCCTGGGCTTGCGCAAGTGGCAGTATGACGTGTGGTCCAATGATGTGACCTTGGCCAATGTCATGGAAGCCGCTGGCCTGCCAGGGTAAGTCGGGGATGGGGTGGGGAGGGGAGGGAGGTGGGTGGTGGCTGTGCACCCCTGGGCTAAATCCGTGCTTCAGGTCCTGGGCTGTGCTCTTGAGGGCACTTGTGTGAGTGAAGCCTGCCTGTCCCAGCCACACCTGCCAACCAGTCTCCCTGTGGTGGGCGTTCCACCCAGCCTGGCTGCCACTCTGTGCTGGGCCCAGCTGAGCCTGGCGCACATCTACAAAAAGCTGTCATGGGACCAGAAGGCTAGAGCAGATGCGTGTGGGGACCTCTGCCCATGGTATGGTGCTGTCCTCATGGCTTATTGTCACTGCATCACTTCTCTTTTTGCTGTCTTTGGTTTCATTTTCTCAAATATGCAAATGGAAAGTGCTGGGACTTTAGAGCTCCTTCTCCACCCCCAAGCTCCACACAGCCATCTAGGAGCTCATGGACATCTGGGTCACAGATGATGCCTTCTTTGAGCTCTCTGAGAAGTGCTGCGGGCTGTTGACGGCTGTGCTCCATGGCAGGCTCAGCCTTATCTTGAGGAAGATTTCCATGCACCCCTCTGCCACCCCCGGGTCCTGTAATCTCCCTTTTGTATGATCTCGCAGTGGCTACCATAGCAGGCAGCTTCTCCAGAACGCTGGCTGCCCCTCAGCAGGCAACTTTTGCAGAACACTGGCCGCTCCGCAGTGTGCCCTGGGCTCAGCATAAAGTAGGGGCTTCAGTGAGAACTGGCGTTTTCCTCTCCCTGTTGGCTCCTGAGGCCGGGCTATGCAGCTGCTATCTCCATTGCTGATGAGGCATCAGCTGAACACAGGAATGCACAGACACTTGCCTTTCTGGAGACTGTGGTGCCTGGAAGTTTCCAGACAACCTCGGTGACCTTTGTTTTTCAGGGCCAGGCTGATGGGGGTGACGGTGTCCCCAGGTGCTTCCAGGGCCCCTCCGGAGGGGCAGGAAGCAGCAAGGTTGAGGCTTTCCATGAGTGCCCTGCTTGCCCCAGGCCAATGGGAGCTGCTGATGGGGGCACCCAGAGAGCATCCCAGCAGGGACTGGGCCTGGGGATCCAAGCACTCTGAGTTGATGGCAGGAATCGGTCCCTGTAGATGGGGCAGCCCAGGGACGAGCTGAGGCTGGAGTCAGAGAACCTGCCTATGCTGCCCTCTGGCCCCTTTGCAACCTCTCCTCTTCCTGGCCTGGCAGTCCCTCCCTGTCCCTCCCTTTCCCACTCCCCTGCTCCTCTGGGGATCCTGGTGGAGCCACTACTGGGAAAGGCCTCATGACCTCTCGAGCCCTGTCCTCACCCTCTCAGGATCCCAGTGAGCATGGCAGCTCTGCCTTCAACCGCCTCCCATCTGAGCCAGGCTCCCTGCTTTCGTCCTCAGCCAGCCTTAGAGTTTAATTATGAATCCCAAGCTTTTCCCCCGCGAGGAGTTCAGAAGGTTGTGCGGTGAAGTGAAGAATTGGGTTTGCAGGGAATGGTTTTGGAAGCTGAGGAGTTTGCTTCTCGCCCCATAAACCTGCGAGCTCAGGCGTTCCCTGCTAAGGAGCAGAGACTGTGGGTATTCGAGTTTTCTGCTGAGACAATGCCAACTGTGGGGGAATTTTCTGCCCTCACCAGAAGATTGGTTGGGGAGGCGTGAACGCCTGGGCTCCACAGCCTGTTTCTCACCACCCTGCTTCCCACCCCACCTCGTGTGTGAACACCGTGGCCACCCCTGACTTCTTGCTACCCAGTGGGGTCTGCCCACTCCTTGTGCTGACCAGACCAGACCGTGGTTTGGGAGGGACTCCCATGTCTCCTCTCCTCTTTCTCTTCTTCAAATCATTGCCACTTTTTCCTCAACTTCCCTTATAAGTCCTGACATATTCTTTCTCTCTCCCTTGCTTCCTCTGCTCTCCCTCTGGCCCTGTGTCCCCCACCTCAGTCATCCCTGCTGTCCTGCTGGGCATGGTTCCTGATGGCCCTGCTGTACCTCTGCCTGGGCCCGCCCTCCTGGCATGGACGGACTTGCATGGGAGCGTGAATACTCCCTGTGGAGCCCGCCCTGGTGCAGGGAAGCCTCTGCCTGCGCCCCTTCCCCTCTGGCGAGGCCCTGCAGATTCTGAACAGTGGCTCCCCACTCATCCGGCCTCTGCCTCCTTCTTTTGTAGGAAGGTTCATATCACAAAGACGACCCTAGCGTGCTTGAATGGGGACTACGAGGTAGAACCAGGTTACGGACATGAGAGGAACAGTTTCTTGAAAACTCATAACATTGAAACCTTTTTTATTGTGCCATCCCATCGCCGAAAGGTAGGCACCAGAGCCCCCCCTTACTTGGTTGATCCTTAGCTGCTGGGCCTGTGCAGAGCTTTACAGATGTGACTCCTCCTGCTTCCTCTCCAAGCACTGCTTCTCCGGGCTGTGAACTTGCTAAGATGGGGAGAGTTGTCCCCACTAACACTGTCCTGGGTCTTGTTTCTTATGGTGTGGGGAGGGGTCTAGGTAAGGGAGCCGGAACCCCTAGTCAGAGATCTGGGGTCACCTCAGGGCAGGCCATTCTGTGTCCTCCTTCCCCTCCCTGGGCCTTCACTGCCTCCCCTGCAAAGTGGGCATGAAACCCTGCAGGGGGGCCAGGGATGGGGAGCTCTGTGAACCGAGCAGTGCTGGGCACAGAGGTAGGCTGTTACCGTCTTACATGGGGCACTTGAGGTCACCCTGCCCAGAGAAAAGTGATCTGGACATGATCAAGAGTGATCAAGTCACTTTCAGGGTCCATGTGAGGGGTCAGGCTCAGGTGAGGGTGCAGGATTCAGGTGAGGGGATCAGGCTCAAATGAGGTGTTCAGGGTTCAGGTGAGGGGTTCAGGGCTCAGGTGAGGGGTTCAGGGCTCAGGTGAGGGTTCAGGGCTCAGGTGAGGGGTTCAGGGCTCAGGTGAGGGTTCAGGGCTCAGGTGAGGGTATAGGGCTCAGGTGAGGGTTCAGGGCTCAGGTGAGGGTTCAGGGTTCAGGTGAAGGGTTCAGGGTTCAGGTGAGGGTTCAGGGCTCAGGTGAGGGGTTCAGGGTTCAGGTGAGGGTTCAGGGCTCAGGTGAGGGTTCAGGGCTCAGGTGAGGGTTCAGGGTTCAGGTGAAGGGTTCAGGGTTCAGGGTTCAGGTGAGGGTTCAGGGTTCAGGTGAGGGTGCAGGGCTCAGGTGAGGGATTCAGGGTTCAGGTGAGGGATTCAGGCTTCAGGTGAAGGGTTCAGGGTTCAGGTGAAGGGTTCAGGGCTCAGGTGAAGGGTTCAGGGCTCAGGTGAAGGGTTCAGGGTTCAGGTGAAGGGTTCAGGGCTCAGGTGAGGGTTCAGGGCTCAGGTGAAGGGTTCAGGGCTCAGGTGAGGGTATAGGGCTCAGGTGAGGGTGTAGGGCTCAGGTGAGGGTGCAGGGTTCAGGTGAGGGTGCAGGGCTCGGGTGAGGATGTAGGGCTCAGGTCAGGGGTTCATGGCTCAGGTGAGGGTGCAGGGCTCAGGTGAGGGGTTCATGGCTCAGGTGAGGGGTTCAGGCTCAGGGGAGGGTCGATGGCTCAGGTGAGAGTGCAGAGCCATTACTGTGTTGGCTTTTTTTAAAGGAACCATTTATGGGAGCTAGTCATTGTGCACCCCAGTAGATGCAGGCCCCTGGGCTCTGTCACATTGACAGAGACACTAGCATCCAGTCCTGTAGTTTGAGGGTGAAAGGGGGTGACAAGGTAGGTACAGTATACAGCCCCACTTTAGAGAATCTTGAATAGTGGGAGGGGAAGAGTGAGAATGCTCAGAAGAAGGGGGTTTTGTTGTTTTGAAGAGTGGAGATTTGTACCTACCTTTAGGGGCCAGAGAAAGTGAAGTTGAGAGGTAGGCAGTGAGGCCAAGGAAGGAGTACCGCATTTCTGGAGAGGAGGTGGGGTCAGAGCTGCTGTGGGGGTGCAGAAACTTTGGCCTCCCTCAGAAGCCAGGCTGGCCAGGAGGAGCAATGACAGTGGGGCATTCATGGGGTCCCACTTTCCTATCACCTCATTTGACCTTGAGAAGGCCCCCAGGGGTGAGTGGGTGATGTTCATCCGATTTTACAGATGGAATTTCACCCAGAACATGAGGACTGTGAGGGAATTGAGGTTCTGAGCCTCAGCTGGGTGCACTGCGCAGCCCTCCCCATCCTCCCCATGCGATTTATTTCCGTGTCCGTAGAAGGGGATATACTGGAAGCTGAATGAGGTAGCAAAGACCTTTATTTCAAGCCCTGGTTGTCTTTCCTGACCAGGGCTTCTAGCCTCCCCCAAATTTGCTTCAGGATTCCATGCATCACATTGGCTTTTAGAGGCCTTTGGTGTGGTTTGAGAATCGAAACTTTTGGACGTGGGTTGTGGTTTTGTTTGCTGCTCTATTCTTGGCACGTTCCCCTATGCCTGGCGTGAAGTAGGCACCGAGCAAATGAATCCCAGTGCCCTGGGGTGGCTGTAGCTGTCAGGATCACATTCCCAGCCCGAGAGGCAGAATGTGTCTCATTCACAGCATTTCTTCTTGCCCCTTGTGTGTTTGAACAGATATTTCCAGGCCTGATTCTCTCAGATATAAAACCGGCCAAGAGGATGAAGTTCAAGACTGTCTGCTACCTGCTGGTGCAGCTCATGCACTGCCGAAAGATGTTCAAGGCCGAGATCCCCTTCTCCAATGTCATGACCTGCGAGGACGATGACAAGGTAGGAACAGCCAGGGAACCTGCCATGCTAGAGCTGCCAGGGACTGATCTGTCTCCTGCCCTCCCAATATGGACCCCGTGCGATTTGGCTAGATCAGAACTCCCTGTTTACATGTGGATAATCTTGTAAATGCTGCTCAGAGCTGAGCTACTTTTTATTTCCTACAAAAGTCATTATAGTGTACTTTTTTGCTCCTTGGCATTCTTTGTATTTATCCATAATCTATGTATTTATTTGTGTTTATCCATAAATCCAAGCTAAAATTCCCCATCTGCTGTCTAAATGGCCTCTGAGGGTATTCATTCTGGGCAGATGTGCTGGACCCTCCCTCCTTAGGTGGATGTCACACTAAGCCTGGCCCTACCCACCTGTCATCCTTGCCCCCAGCGTCCAAGCCTATGCCTCATCTGTCTGTGCCTGTGCGGCTTCCTGGCTCCCTCTCTGTGCAGGAGTGCACTGCCTGCAGATGGCCTTCCCCTGTTACTCTCGGTCTGCAGCCCACCCAGGACGTCCAGATGGGCAAAACACCAAAACACTGTCTTCTCAGCAGTCTCCACCTCTGACCCCTTGCCCACAGCACCTGATTCCCTACCCCTGGACTCCAGGTTTCCCAGCTTTGCATCAGGTGCTGTGGGCAGGGCGAGCCTGGAAGCCTGGGCTTTTACAGTTCCAGTGTCACTCCTTCATCACCATCTGCCCCCCAGACAGGGCTCCCTACTGCCGCTGCCTTGTGATGAGTGAAAGCAAGTCAGAAATGGGGAGGAGAATAGCGTCTCCACTGCAGGAGGCATCAAAGGTGGTGATGGGGCACGACAGGCAGGTGGTCTCTGCAGGGATGTCTGCGGTAGTCCCAGTAGGGCGGATGCCTAGGACGAGAGGAATAGGTGCAGTCTGTGTGCACACAGCAGTCCCCACCTGCAGCAGTCACCCTCTGTGGGCGTCCGGGCCTGTTACCACTCTCTTCTCTCCGCCTCTGCTACCCGCACCTCCAGACTCAGCCCAGGCCTGCCAGTGTCAGCGTTTGGTGGAGCCCAGCCTTGGAGCTGGAGTTAGGCGTCAGGTGGGAGAGTGCGTTGTGCCATCTGTGACCTTGGCGCTGCTTTTGTGAGCACACGTGTCCGGAGTTCAGGGGAACGGCTTGCTAAGGCTCTTGGACAGACTGGGACCACCTCAGACTGTCCTCTTCCTCAGGGTCCCTGTTCCCCAGCTGTGCTCATTCCGGGGTGTGGGAGCCAGGGCAGTGGGGACTGGCCTCTAGGTGGCGGTGTTGCACAAGGGCCCAGTCTCTGCCAGGAGGGCAGGAGCTGTTAAAGAAAATTATTTGACCAGCTTGGTGGGCTTGGTGGCTCATGCCTGTAATCCCAGCACTTTGGGAGGCTAAGGTGGGTGGATCACAAGGTCAGGAGTTCGAGACCAGCCCGACTAACGTGGTGAAACCCCATCTCTACTAGAAATACAAAAATTAGCCAGGTGTGGTAGCGCGTGCCTGTAGTCCCAGCTGCTCGGAAGGCTGAGGCAGGAGAATCGCTTGAACCCAGGAGGTGGAAGTTGCAGTGAGCCAAGATCGTGCCACTGTACTCCAGCCTGGGTGGCATAGTGAGACTCCGTCTCAAAAAAAAAAAAATTATTCAATGACACTTGCTAAAACACAGTAAGACAGTCTGTATGTGGGACCATAGCTATGGCATAGGAACCCCAGCAGTGGCAGTGGAGTTGTGCTATTGAGGGGAGAGACTGGACTCAGCTCCTAACAGAAGGAGGGTAGTGAGGGTCAGTGGATGGAAAATTTCTGAGAGGAAACATAGGGGTAAGGGGATTCTGGCCAACTGACCTAGCACGATTCTTGCTGAAGACAAGTCTAGGTGATCAGGCCTCCCCTGGGGGCTGGTGGAGGGTGAGGAACCTGATCAGATAGGAGGGGGATAGGATATTGAGGGTGGGGTGTTCCTGCTAAAACTGGATTTTATAAGGAAGTGCACCACTGGGCCTAGGAGAAGTTTCAGAGCCTGGCTGAAATTTGGTCAAGCAGAGAAAATGTGTCAGACCCCACACATCTGATGCCTCTCCTGTAGGTTCAGATCCATCCCTCACTGAGTGGCCTGGACGTCCTCCTGGGGATTTGGTCTCCCACCCTGCAACGGGGGCAACTGTGCACGTAGCTTCAGGTCCTGCCCAACAGCCACTGTCACCAGTGCTGCAAGGATGAGCTCCTGCCATCAGCCCTTACCCCCCAGGGCATTCACGCCAGCTGTTTCTTCTCTCAGCAGTTTCTCCTGATCGTAAACATAATTGATTATGGAAAATATGGAGAAACACAAAAATGCACAAGGGAGAAAATGAAAAGCATTTATCTGCAATCCTACCATCCCACAAAAAAGCTATCATGAACATTTTGTTCCTTCCAGTTTCTTAAGTGTGTGTGTCTGTATTTTTTAAATAAAGTTGATGATACACAGGCAGTTTGGTTGCTCGTTGTTTTTTTTTTTTTTTGCTTGCAAATATATCATAAACATTTTCTTATAGTATTAAATACTTATCATAAATATGATTTTTTGGTCCTTATTTTACTTTATAAGTTCTGGGATACAGGTGCAGAACGTGCAGGTTTGTTACGTAGGTATACATGTGCCATGATGGTTTGCTGCACCCATCAACCCGTCATCTAGGTTTTAAGCCCCGTATGCATTAGGTATTTGTCCTAATGCTCTCTCTTCCCTTTCCCCCACCCCCTGACAGGCCTCCATGTGTGATGTTCCCCTCCCTGTGTCCATGTATGCTCATTGTTCAACTTCTACTTGTGAGTGAGAACATGCGGTATTTGGTTTTCTGTTCCTGTGTTAGTTTGCTGAGGATGATGGTTTCCAGCTTCATCCATGTCCCTGCAAAGGACATGAACTCATTCTTTTTTATGGTGGCAAAAAATATGATTTTAAAAAATCATTATATAGATTTCCAGCCTCAAGAGAAACCATTTACTTAACCTCCATTGATATTTAGTTTATTTCTGTTATGTTTAAATGAAGCAAATCGTGGACAGAGCTTTTGGTCATGAAAGTACGTTTACTTCTCTGATGGTTTTGTGTAGTGGAATCCAGAGAGTCAAGTGTCTGCCTGAGTGTGTGCAGCCTGTTAGGGTTGTTATGCTCATCGCCCACTGGGCTCACCAGGTGGGGAACATGACGTTGCCTGCCTGAGTCAGCGTGGGACACGCCTCTATTCCAGTTTCCTAATACCTGGCAGCACAGTTGTCTCCTCTAATAGGTACACCCAGAAGCCTCCCAGTTCGGTCTCTCTCTCTTTTTATTGAGTGCTGCTTTTGTTCTTCTCTTCTTAAATATTTAAGCTTGAATTAAAAAATAAAAGCAACATCCACACATGATACAAAAATTAAGTCCTCCAAGATGTTTGCCATTTTGTATTTCCTTCTAGAAAAACAATTTGGGTGTGCACCAGAGATTAATGCAAATAGTTTATCATTTTGTCGTCCATGCTCTTTTCACTAGGTGACAGACTTTAGAAATCTTGGAGTAATTTCGAAGTGGCTGGATGGCCTCCCGCTGCAGGAGGGAGGGAGGGATGTGACTTCAACACTGGCTTGTTGGTTGGTGGGGCCTTTTATTTCTAGAAGTTGGTCTCATGTCTACTGGTGTCGTGAACATCCTTTTTTCACAAATGTCTTACTACATCTTACGAGGATAGCCTGGGGTATTTCTTTGTACTGGAATTGCTGGATTAAATGGTGTATCTGTTTTAATTTCGGATAGCTGTTGCCAAATTGTTCTCTCTCAAGCACTTGCTGTGCTCGCTCCCACCACCGATGCACCTGAGCCTTGGTTTCCTTAATGGAGTCAGCTCTGTGTTTTAGCATGGTTTAAAAAATCACTGGTATGCTCAATGCTCAATGTCTTTTCTTCTCTGTTTCTGATCCACCTAGGGGCTCTCCTACCCCATCTCCTGGGCATTTTGTTTAAACATGGCTAGGAATTTTTAAAAAATATAACTTCTACCATATCTATCTGAATTTAATGAAGATAAAATTTCAGCTTGTTTGGGCCACACTTTTTGAAACTGATTGCAATAATGTTTTACTTAATTCTGTTGCATTTTTTGGATCTACAATAGTATGTTTTTCAAATCGTGATAATTTTGCTTTCTCTTTTTCATCCTATGTTAAATGATTGCAGTAGGGTGGGCATTCTTTTTTGTTCTGGCTATAATAGTTAAATAGGGTTTTACTACTAATTGTGATGCTTTGGGTTAGGAGTAATAGTATATGGCTAATTATTTCAAGAAAGTGATCCCTTTGAGTTAGCTTTTGGATTTTTTCTTTTGATAAGTGGATGTTGAATTTTAGAAAATACTCTTGAGTAGGTATTAAGATGCTTAGCCTGGTGGTTCCCCCTCTGACTGTTAATATGGTCAGTGATATCACTGCATCCTCCAGGATTCTTTTGACATTGTAGGAGCCTCACCTTCCTGTCCATCCCTGTGGCCTTGGGCTCCTCCTGGTACACTTTCGGAGATGTGTGTATCATCTACTCACTGAAGGACAGCCACTTTCCTGTCAATGTGTTGGCCATTCTCGTGGCTGCCCGTCACAGCCCAGGACTGTGATTTATGACTGTGGAGGACAGTCAGTAACCTAGGACATAGCAGGTGAGCTGACAGGCAGAAGATGCTGGGTGGTGACAGGGTTTGGAGGTGTGACTGACCTGAGGGTGGACCAGTGTCTATCACTCCTGACTTGAGGGAGGATCCATGTCCATTAGCACCAACCGGAAAATGGACCTGTGTTCATCAGCCCCGACCACAGGGAGGATCTGTGTTCCTCAGTCCCTGATCTGAGGGAGAACTCGTGTCCATCAGCCCCTGAACTGAGAGTGGACCTGGATCCATCATTCCCTGACCTGAGGGTGGACCTGTGTCCATCATTCCCTGATCTCAAGGTAGACCTGTGTCCATCATTTTCTCACCTGAGGGTGGACCTTTGTCCATCAGCCCTGACCACAGGGAGGATCTGTGTCCCTCAGTCCCTGACTTGAGGGTGAACCTGTGTCCTTCAGTCCCTGACCTGAGGGTGAACTTGTGTGGATCTGCCCCAACTGGAGGGTGGACCCATGTCCATCCACCCCGACTTAAGGCTGGACATGTGTCCGTCAGCCCTGACCTCAAGGTGGATCTGTGTCCATCAACCTTTCACGTGAACTCTCAGAACTATCAGACCAGGGAGCAGTTGATACTGACCATTGGTCTTCTGAACAAGCCCAACCTCAGGTAAATAACCAGTGACCGGCAGGAGACTCAAGTCAAGGTCTGCTTGTCTGGGGTTGTAGCCTGAATGGGCAATGAAAAAGCTACTGGGTGCGGCAGAGATTTGCACTGGCAAGGACTCTGAGCATGGTTTCCTCATCTCCAGCTTCAGGACAAAGTTTCCCCTTGAATATGGAGGTTTTTACCTGGAATCATCCCTTTCAATGGAATCATACAGTATGTGATCTCTGAAGTTGGCTTTTTCTTCATCTAGCATTATGCCCTTGGGATCCATCCAAGTTGTGTGTGTTAATAGGGCCTTCCTTTCATTGCTAAATAGTCCTTCATGGTATGGATAGACCACTGTTTGTTCAGCCATTTGCTTGTTGAAGGACATTTCTGTTTCCAGTATTTAACTTTCACAAATAAAGGTGCCATAAACATTGCTGTGTGAAATTTTGTGTGCACATACACGTTAACTCTTCTAGGATAGATGCCCAGATGTGTGATTGATGGGTCATGTTTAGATTTTTTTTCATAAACTGCCGAACTGTTTTCCAGAGTGTCTATTTTATATCCGCATCCCCAGTGTATGAAGGATCCAGTTCCTCTGCATCCTCACCAGCATTTGGTGTTCTCTCTCTCTCTCTCTCTCTTAAATATAGCTATTCTCATAAGTATGTTGTGATACTTCACTGTGATTTTATTTTTGCATTTCACTGATGGCTACGGATGTTGAGCATCTTTTCATGTGCTCATTTTTTATCCATATGTTCTCTTGCCTTTTGGTGAACTGTCTGTTCATGTCTTTTGTCTGCTTTCTAATTGGATTATTTGATTTTTTTTGTGCTGTTCATTTTCGAGAGTTCATGGTATATTCTAGAAATGATTCTTTTGTTAGAGATGTGGTTTGCAATTATTTTCTCCCAGTCTGTAGCTTGTCTTTTCATAGAACAGATGTTTTCAGTTTTGAAGATAACCAATGTATTGATTTTTCTCTTTTATGATTCATGTTTTTGGTGTCATATCTAAAAACCTTTTACATAGCCCAAGTCCCCAAATTTTGACATACATTTTACTCTAAGAATCTTACAGTTTTACATTTAATAGTTAAATCTATGATCCATTTTGAGTTCATTTTTTATAAGGTGTAAGTTTCACTTATTTTTTAGATTTTATTTTTGCTTATGGATATCTGGTTGCTCCAGCACCATTTGCTGAGAAGCTATCCCTCCTTCATTGAATTGCTTTTGAACTTTTGTCAAAAGTCAGTTGGCCATACTTATGTGAGGCTATTTCTGGGTTCTCTATTCTGTTCCATTTATCTATTTATCTGTCTGTCTGCCAACACCATACTGTCTTGATTAATGTAGTTGTATAAGTCTTAAAATCAGGTACAGTGATTCTTCTTACTTTATTGTTTTAAAGAAAAGTGGGCTATTCTAGTCCCTTTTCCTTTCTGTTTGCATGAATGTGGTATGCCTCTTCATTTGTTCAGATTTTCTTTGATTCCTTTCATCAGCATTGTGAGGTGTTCAGCATACGAGATCTCGCCATGTTTTGTTAGATTTACATCTTGTATTTCATTTTTCTCAGTGATTATAAATGATACTACATTTTAATATTGGTCTTCCTTTTTACATCACTAGTATAAAGAAGTACCATTTTTTTATGTTTATCTTTTATACTGTCACCTTGTGGAACTCACTAATTTGTTCTAGGAGATTTATATATATATGTGTGTGTGTGTGTGTGTGTGTGTGTATATATATATATATTCCTTGGGATTTTCCATGTAGATCATTATGTCATCTGAAACTAGAGACAATTTTCTTTCTTTCCCATCTGTATGCTGTTTACTTCCTTTGCCTTATTGCACTGACTGGGGTTTTTAGCACTATGTTGAATAGAAGTGGTGAGAACCAACATCATGTACTTTATCCAGATCATAGAAGGAATGCGTTCTGTCTTTCATGATTAAGTATGATGTTAGCTACAGGCATTTTGTAGATGTTCTTAATCAAGTTGGAGAAGTTCCCCCTCAATTCCTAGTTTTCTGATAATTTTTATCATGAATGGGTATTGAATTTTGTCAAATGATTTTTCTGTATCAATTGACTTTCCTCTTTAACCAGTTCATCTGGTGGTTACATTGATGTTCAAGTATTTAACCAGCCTTTCATCCCTATTATTGTTTATTCTATAAAATTCGAATTATATATTGCTGAATTTTATTTGCTAATATTTTGTTAGATTGTTTTATATCTACATCCATGAGGGATATTGGCCTGTAGTTTCCTCTTTTGTACTATCTTAGTTTTCTCTTTTGTACTATCTTTGTCTAGTGTTGGTATCAGGGTAATACTGACTTTATAAAGTGACTTGGGAAGTGTTGCTTCCTCTTCTATTTTCTGGAAGAGATTGGTTAAAACTGGTGCTAATTCTTTAAACATTTGCTAGAATTTGTCAGTGAAACCATCTGGGCATGGAGGTTACTTCTTCAGGAATTTTTAAATTATAAAGTCAATTTCTTTAGAAATTATAGGATTTTTCAATTTACCCTTTATGTTGGATGAGTTGTGGTAGTTGTGTTTCAAAGAATAGTTCATTTGATCTAAGTTGTCAAATTTATATGTGTAGAGTTGTTTATAATATTCCTTCATTAACCTTTTGATGCCTGCACAGTATGTAGTAAAATTTCATTTTATTTCTAAATTTGTTAGTGTCTTTTCACTCCTATTTTTCAGCCTTGCAGTGATTTGCCAACTTTATTGATATTTTCAAAGAACCAGCTTTTGGTTTCATTGATTTTCTCTTTTTTTTTTTTTGTTTTCTTTTTATTGAATTCTTCTCTTTGTTATTTCCTTTCTACAGTTAGCTTTGAGTCTATTTTGCATTTCTTTTTCTAGTTTGTTAACATGGCAATTAAATTATCGATTTGAGACTTTTTCTTTTTTCTTATATAGGTATTTAGTACTATTAATTAGCTTTCAGCACTGCTTTAGCTGCATCCCGTAGATTTTGGCATATGTTCATTCAGATGAGTATATATATATATGTCTGTATTTTTTTTCCTTGAGACTTCCCCTTTGACCCATGGATTATTTAGAAATGCTTGGAAATTTTCCTGTTATCTAACTTACTAGTTTTAGTTTGACTCTGTTTTGGTCTGAGAGTACATGATGTGTATGATTTCAATTGTTTTAAATTTGTTGAGTTTTGTTTTATGGCCAAGGTCTCTTAATACATACTCTTGGGTACCTGAAAAGAATGTATTCTGCCATTGTTGCATGGAGTATTTTATAAATGTCAATTAGATCTTGTTGTTTGATGATGTCTTAGCTTATTTTATGTCTAGTTGTCCTACTGATTGTTCAAGAGAGATGTTGACATCTCCAACTGTAATTGAGAATTTGTTTATTTCTCCTTAAATTCTCTCTCTCTTATTTTTTTCTTTTTTTTTTTTTTTGACGGAATCTCTCTCTGTCACCCAGGCTGGAATGCAGTGGCGCGATCTCAGCTCACTGCAACCTCTGCCTCCTGGGTTCGAGCAATTCTCTGCCTCAGCCTCTCGAGTAGCTGGGATTACAGGCGCCCTCCACCATGTCCAGCTAATTTTTGTATTTTTAGTAGAGGCGGAGTTTCACCATTTTGGCCAGGCTGGTCTTGAACTCCTAACCTTGTGATCCACCTGCCTTGGCCTCCCAAAGTGCTGGGATTACAGGCGTGAGCCACCGCGCCTAGCTCTTTCTCCTTAAATTCTATCAGTTTTGGGTTCGTGTGATTGAAATTTCTATTGTTTTATGCATACACATTTAGGACTTCTATGTCTTCCTTTTACATTGACTCTTTAATCAGTTTGTAATGTCTCTCTCTATCCCTGGTAAATATTTTTTGCTCTGATATCTACTTTTTCTGTTACCACTACAGCCACTCCTACCTTCTTTAAAGTTTGCACGATGTATAATTTCTATTCTATTAATTTCAACCTACATATATTGCTATATTTGAAGTGAGTTTCTTTAGACAGCGTATATTTGGATCATATTTGTTAAATCATTTAGTACAGCCTCTTTTAATTGGTATATTTAGAATATCTACACTTAATGCAATTATTGATATGTTATGGGTAAGTCTGCTGTTTAACTTATTTTTTGTTTTCTGTTTGTACCTTCTGTTTTTATTTCTGTTTTTTTTTCCTATGTTGCTGTGGTTTATGTGAGCAATTTTTAGAATTCCATTTTGATTTATATATAGTGCGTCTTGTTGCATACAATTTTTTGTGGTTTATCTAGATATATATTATTTTTACATAACATTACAGCCTACTGATGTCAACATTTTAACAAGTTTAGTGTAGAAACCTTACCTCTCTTTAAGTCCCTTTATCCTTCCCCATTTATAACATAAATGTCACAAATATTTCCTCTATCTATATCAGACAATTCATAATCTTTGGTTCCACCAGAAAACATGTAGAAAATTCAAGAGAAGAAGGAAAGTATATTGTATTTACCCACATTTTTATCCTTTCTGTTATTTGTCTTCGTGATGTTCCAACATTCCTTCTTTGACTATTTTCTTTTTTTTGTTTCAAGAATTTCTTTTTGCTATTCTTAGGTTGATTATAAAGTCTTTCAACTTTCCTTTATCTAAAAATATTATAATTTTTTTTCACTTCTGAAGTATAATTTTGCTAGATATTGAATTCTGGGTTGACGGTTCTTGAGCACTTGACAAATGTTTTCCCACTTTTTTCTGGCTTCCATGGTTTCTGAAGAAATGACACTATCATTCTAATTTCTTCCCCTCCCCCCAAAAAATCAGATATCAGTTTTCTCATGCTGCTTTCAAGAATTTCCCTTTGTCTTTTGTTCTTGGAAGTTAATTGTGATGTGTGTTGGCATCTGTTTCTTTGAGTTTGCCCTGTTTGAGATTTTCTCACTTACTTCAATCTGTAGATTTATATCTTTTGCCAAACTTGGGACATTTTCTGCTATTATTTCTTCTAATATTTGTCCAGTCTCATACCCTTTTTCTTCCTTCTGGGACTCTGATGACATGAATGAATGTTAAAGCTTCCATTTTAGTTCCACAGTTCCAAAGGCTCTGTTTTTTTTTTTTTTTTTAAGTCTGGTTTCTTTTCATTGTTCAGATTGGATAATTTCTGTGGCTCTGTCTTCTAGGTCAGGAATTCTTTACTCTGTGCACTTCAGTCTGCAGTTCAGCTCATCCATTGGATTTTAAATTTTGATTATTGTATTTTTCAGGTCTGTAATTTTTCAGGTCTGTAATTTTTATCTGTTCTTTCTTATGCTTTCTTTTATTCTGAGACTTTCTATAATTTGTTTCAGGTGTATCCATAATTACTTATTGAAGCATTTTTATAATGACTGCTTTAAAATTCTTGTCAGATAATTTTAACAGCTCTATCATCTTGAAGTTAGTATCTGTTGATTGTCTTTCTCATTCAAGTTGACATTTTTTAAAGTTTGATATTACGAATTTTTTTTTTTCATATCCTAGACATTTGGGTATTATGTTGTGATACTCTGAACCCTATTGAAATCTCTTCAGACTTTACAGCATTGGGGCAGTGCAGGTGGAATTCCAGGTTTCCTACTCATCCTCCATGACAGCCTGGCATTTGGCACCAAGGTGACACCTGGCACCTTGTTACTGTTGAGTAGATATGAATGTTCAGATTCCTTGTTTGGCCTCCACTGACAATGCAAGTGGGAGCTCATTACCACTCAGTGGAGACAAACATCTCCACTCCCTATTCAAGTTTCTCTGGCACTGTGTCAGTGGGGCCTTGGGTGTGCCTCCTCACAGCCTAATAAAGATCAAAGTCGAGGCTCCCCGCATGGTCTTTGCTGGCCTGGGTGGAGCTGGGGCCACAGATTTTTTTTTTTTTAATGGTCTTTGGCTACAATAGGGTGGTATTGTCTAAAAGTTTTCTGTTTTGCTAGGTTGCCTTTTTTTTTTTTGGCTGGAAAGAACAGGCTTTTGTGTGGGGGGCACTTTAAAAAAGTTTTTGGATGCCGGCTTCTCTGGTTTCTAGTCTGGGATAAATAAGGCAGAAAGAAACCCCAACGGACACCACCCACCCCACACTGTTTTCCTTTGAGTTGCAAGGTCCCTGAGATCACCCCCTTCTTTCCACCTTTCACAGTCTATGTGTTTATTTTGTATGTATTGTCAGTGTTTTTACCACTGAGTAGGAATAAAAACAAGTGTGTTCATTTCATCTTTTCCGGAACCGCATGGCTAGCCTGTTTTAATATTCTTATTTTCTTCTCAAGTGTGTTAAGTACCAGAGGTTCTGTTTATGAAGCACTGATAGTGAGCTGGTGGCAAGTGGTTTTAAATTAGACTCTACTTTCCTTTTGGCAAATGGGTGCTTTCTTGAATCCCTCATGTGACATGTGGAAGCTGTGGAGGAGAGGCTTACTCTCTGTTCCCATCAGCCCTGGCCAGAGTGAGAGATTGGTGAAGCCACTCCTTTTGCCACCGTTTCTCTGTCTTAGAAGGAGGGGGTTGGACTCCTGCTCTTGTAACTCTGGGGCATCTCTTTCTGCATGTGTTGGGGTTTTATGAGTTTAGGAACCTGCTCTTACTGAGTGCTGTTCTCCGCACTGCACACGTGTTTAATCACGTGATCCTTGCTGCCATGCCATCACGCAGGGGCCATAAAACCCCCATTACAGGTGTGGGAACCCCAACACTGGCTGCTGAGATGACTCACCTGCCATCTCACCACCAGCAGGGCAGAGCCATGATTATTAAATGTCAGATTCCCAAACCCGACCCTACCCTGCAGCAGATCAGGCTGGAGGGAGAGTACAGGTGCTTTTCTTCAGTAAGTGGAGAATTTGATGATATTCCTTTATTTCCATGATGGCTCCAGCGGAGGGCGTTGAGAACAGCCTCAGAAAAACTCAGAAACCGCTCATCTTTTTCTACCAACGTTGTCTACACCACCCCGGGCACTCGTGTCAACAGGTACATCAGCCGCCTCTTAGAAGCCCGCCAGACAGAGCTGGAGATGGCAGACCTGAACTTCTTTACCCTGAAGTACAAACATGTCGAACGGGAGCAAAAGGTAAGCAACTCTGGTTTTCGGCTCCACTGGTGCTGCTTGCGAAGGCGCTGCGTGGCTGGAGGAAGCCTTCAGCCATGATGGATTGACTTCTCTCTTACACAGTACCACCAGCTTCAGGACGAGTATTTCACCAGCGCTGTTGTCCTCACCCTCATCCTGGCTGCCTTATTTGGCCTTGTCTACCTTCTAATATTCCCACAGTGAGTATTTCTGTCAACAAGGTGAGGAACTCAACAAGAAGTCCTGGTTTCTGGGGTTCGTGATTGTATTTCTGTTATGTGCTCAAGCTTCGTCTCCCACAGTTACTGTCCCAATGTGCTCAACATTTCGGGGAAGACATTAGCCAGCCATCATTTCCTCATTTTCTCGTGTCAGTAGTGTAACAAGCCTTGATGGCATATGGCATGGGACTGGTCACTTTCCATTTTTAAATTCTGAGTTTACTTAATTCTAAGACACCACATAGTTTCATGTTTTTTCATCTATGCAACATACACCATTGCTGTAATAATAGCTTTCGGCTGGGTGTAGTGGCTCATGCCTGTAACCCCGGCACTTTGGGAGGCTGAAGCAGGAGGATTATTTGAGGCCAGTAGTTCGAGACCAACCTGAGCAATATAGCAACACTCTATCTCTACAAAAAAATAATAATAATAATAATAATTAGCTGGACATGGTAGCACTTGCTTGTAGTCCCAGCTACTCAGGAAGCAGAGGCAGGAGGATGCCTTGAACTCAGGAGTCTAAGGCTGCAGTGAGCTATATGATCTCACCACTACACTCCAGCCTGGATGACCTAGTGAGACCTTGTCTCTAAAAATAATAATAATAATAATAATAACAATAACTTTTGAGAAGAAACGGCACTGAATGAGCTCATTGGCTTCTAGATCTATGTTATTTTCAAAAACTTAAAATCAGGAAAAGTGGCCTCTTAAAAGGAAGAAAAACAGTAATTTAAATAACATTTAAACATCATATAAGTCAATGTGAGTTTGGCAGCTTTTATTTGTTTTTTATGTTTTTGCAAGAAAGACACCACTAGGTCTGTACTTGCCACTTTACTTTCAGGCGTACTCATTTCTTAATAAAAGCTACCTACGGGAATACTACCTCCTCTGAGTTTGAAAGCGCATGGAGGCCACCCCACACCTGCGGAGGAGGAGGGAGCTCAGCCCTGGGTGCTCTGCATCCTGCCCAGCCCACAGACACTGAACTCAGCAGCCTGCCTCCTGGGCCTGTTTGGGATTTAAGCGTTTTCTAAAAACGTCCTTCCCAGACAAAGCCCAGCTAGAGAATAGCTCTGCAAAGTCGGGAAAACTCCTGTCTTTCCATCATGAGGAAAAAGGCTTCCAGAAAAGTTCAGTGATTCTCAGCCTAAGCTAGATCTCTGCGGTAGGGGTAGGAGAAGTGGGAGGTCAACTCAGGAGGGGCCCCCTTCTCACTCAGGAACCCCAGATGCCCTTTCCTAAAAAAGAGAACCAGCCATGTCAGTCCCCAGAGACCCGAGTGGCAGGCCCTCTACTAAAAAAGAGAACCAGCTGTGTCAGTCCCCAAAGACCTGAGTGGCAGGCATCCAGGTTAACGATGCTGCTTCCTCCTGAGGGCACAGGGGATGTGGAGGGAGGGCTCAATTCTCAGCCATCTCTTGGGTCCACCTCTCCTGATCCCCACCTATCAGTGACCCTCATGTTTTCTGTCCCCCAGGAGTGTGGCCGTCCTGCTCCTGCTAGTATTCTGCATCTGCTTCCTGGTGGCCTGTGTCCTGTACCTGCACATCACCCGGGTCCAGGTATGTGAGTGGCCCGTGTCCTCTACCTGCATATCACCTGGTCAGGTATGTGGGTGGCCTGTGTCCTGTACCTGCATATCACCTGGTTCAGGTATGTGGGTTGCCTGTGTCCTGTACCTACATATCACTTGGTCAGGTATGTGGGTGTCCTGTGTCCTGTACCTGCATATCACCTGGTTCAGGTATGTGGGTGGCCTGTGTCCTGTACCTGCATATCACCTGGTCAGGTATGTGGGTGGCCTGTGTCCTGTACCTGCATATCACCTGGTTCAGGTATGTGGGTGGCCTGTGTCCTGTACCTACATATCACTTGGTCAGGTATGTGGGTGTCCTGTGTCCTGTACCTGCATATCACCTGGTTCAGGTATGTGTGTGGCCTGTGTCCTGTACCTACATATCACTTGATCAGGTATGTGGGTGGGGTGTCCTGTGTCCTGTACCTGCATATCACCTGGTTCAGGTATGCGGGTGGCCTGTGTCCTCTACCTGCACTTCACCTGGTTCAGGTATGTGGGTGGCCTCTGCCTGCCCACTGGGTGGGATGGGGTGGAATGGGGTGGGTTGGGGGAGGCAGTTCGGTTCCCTTATCTGCCTCGACAGGAAGAAAGAGTCTGCTCACATAGCAGATGCTCATGAAGACCCAGTTCTGCACTGGGCACATGCACTCCTCTGGGAGTATGCCCGGCGGGCACAATAGACTGGTGATTGGTACTGATTAAACAAATGAGCACAAGATACCGATCCTGTTCTGGAATGGAGAGTCTAGCAGCAGGACAGAAGAGGGATGTTTATTCTGCGTTTATGTCGCAGACTTTGGAGAGGGGTGACATTTTCCAGGAACATTGTGCTATCTGGGCCCTGATGCCTCATCTGCTTTGTCCTGTGGGCTATTGCAGGAAAGACCTGAGCTTTGCAGCCTTGTACTATCTGTGGCTCACTTGGGAGGACTCTGTAGTTCCTAAGCCTTCATTCCTTCATCACATTTCCCACCTTCATTTCTAAACGGCTCGTTTCCCTCAGCCGACCCCGGGGTGTCACTTCTGGCAGACCCAGTGTTATTTTTGCATAATTATTGAAAACAGCAACTTTTTGAAAAGATTAAATATAGTTTCATTTATTTAACTTTGTCATTATTCATAGGTACTATCTTGAGTTTTTAAATTTAAAAAATGCTAACTATTAAAACTTCATTCCTGTTTCTTAGACTTTTATAGATTAAGTGACATTTGGTTTGGCAAATTTTAAAATTTACCACTTCAAGTAAGATTGCTGTTTTTCATATAATTTCAAGTGAATGCAGGATAGATGGATGACAGTTTTTAAAGCCTATTCCTTTGTCCTCAATGGTGGGAACCAGTGTGCCTACCCGATGGTGTACAAATAGTGTAAGATATGCAGAAAATGTGAAAAGCCACTGGGCAAGAAGAGTGACCACAAAGCAGAAGCCAAGGAATGCACCGGCCTGGAAAGCTCTGGTCAGAGGTCCCAGCCCAGGAATACTGGTTCTTGTGAGTGGATGTACACTGCTTTCTGTGACTCCACGAGAACCTCGCAAGCCAGGTGGTGAGACGGGTCAGCCCCTTTCCCCCATGTGAGGAAAGCAGGCTCAGGCAGGCTAAGGGATGTGCTCATGCAAACAGGAAGCAAAATCTGCACCCAATCTGTCCATAAAAATAATATTCAAATTTAGAAACCCCTTGGTTCTAAAAAACACACGATCTGTGGAAGTGGGGCACTGAGACATCATCCCCCTTTTGTTAATAAGGGAGCTGCCCTCATGGCTGGGAACTTTGGCCAGAATACTTCCAGGTGCCGACATTAAAAGAGGCTAGCCTGCAGTTATCCCATGAAGCTTCTTCTGTATTCCAGTGTTTTGTTCTCTTGGTGGACTCTGCCCTGGATGCCACTAGTTCCTTTCCTTCTGAATATTCACTCTCCCTTCTCACCCTCTTCTGTGAGCGAGCATAGAGCGTTTTTTTCCTAAGTATGCGGTTTGGAAGTGCCAGGCTCGAAAAGCAGTGGGGGTCCAGCTTTCCTGGGAGCACCATCAGTGGTGCTTACAGCTGATGTGGAGGAAGCAGAGCAGAGACTGAGCACCCAGACTTGTCAGCTAGGACAGGAGAGGGGATTCAGCTCACAGCCAGTGTGTACTGGGTCAGGGTTTGATTGAATCACAAGGTGTTTAGGCTCCTGTTCACAGGGTCTGCACTGGGCTCTGAGCATCCCTGCTGACCCTAGGCCAGAGAAGAGGCCTGTGCGAATGGCTGTGGGGATGGAGGTGAGGGAGGTTTGCAGGAGGCCAGCAGGGGGTAGGTCAGGGCCACCCAGCAGAAGGCCATTGTGGCCTGAGTGGATGTGGCGGGTCATGCAGACAGAGTTAGTTCCAGAACACATCCCCAAGAAGGCTGAGTAGAAATGTTTCCCTCCCTGACATTGACAGTGTCCAGAGCCAGGGTGCCCAGGGCAGTGTGGCAGCTCCATGTCCCCTTGGGATCTTCACCCCTGTCTGGCTTCCCCATCCCCATCCGTCGGGGATGTGCCAACTCCAGGCTTGGGCTCCAGTTCTCTGGGCCCAGGGTTGCCTTCTGTGAAATGGCGGTGATGATGGCCCCCACCTCACTGGCTTGACATGAGGAGTCAGTGAGCTCATTTGTACAGTCTGTGGAGCAGGGCCTGGCAAGCACACGCTCAGTTGGTGTGTTCTGAAGTCAGATGAGACAGAGAAGGCTGAGTGGGGGTGGGGCAGTGGGTGGAGTTCATCCTGGGAATCAGGGTGGGGAGGTGCCTAATCCTGTCCGTCTTAACAGTGGGGAGGGCATGCAGAGTCCGTCTTTGTCATCTGTGGAGGGCGGCAGAGTTGACCCAAGGGTCCTGCTGAGAGTTGAAAGGGAATATCTGGGGCAGGATGTGGACTTTTTCTGTCCGGGTTGCAGGCTGAGGTTTGGATGGCTGGGCTGGAGAACATCAGGAGCGGGCAGAGGAGAGGAGGAAGCCTGGGAGGTGCACACTGGCTGGACCCCGGGTGCTGCAGGTGGGGCAGGCTGAGGTCAAGGCGTCAGGCACATTCAGAGGCCCTTGGCAGGACCCTGGGGACGTGGGCACGATGTGGTCCACAAGGTGGCTGGGTGTGCCTCGGATAAGCTGCTCGCACTCCTCCCACCCTGGCCTGGTGCTCACGGACCTGCATTTAAGCCCTGTTTTCCGGACCTGCATTTAAGCCCCGTTTTCCTTATCCTCCTTCTCGTCTTCCTAGAGCTCTAAGGGAGGCGGATGGGACAGGCTTAGGAGCGTGTTGCGTGCACCCGAGGCTGGCTAGGGTAGAGGCCACATCCCATCATAGGTCGCCAAGCCAAGGTGTGGAAGGTGGGAGGTGGTGGAAGGAAGATTTCCTCCAGTTATGATACTCGAGTTAAACAAGATGACTTTGAAGAAAAGAGAGAACCTTGGCAGAGATCCTTAAGTTGGGGGGAAGGGAGCCTCGCCGCACAGAGGGGAGTGCAGCACCACCAGAGACAGCCCAAGGGCTTCATTCTAGCCCCTGTGAGTGCAGACGGTCAGGAAATGGTGCCTGCTTTTTCTCCCTCTCATCCTCAGGTGACATCATCTCCCGAAGTGCCACCATGGCCACTTTGTCCATGAGCCCACTGGGATGACAGGAGTGGCTGAGGAAATAGAGTGACTGGTGTCCACAGTAGGGGTCGTCCTATCCACTGGATTCTAATTCTTCCCTGCTGAGGTCACCCTTTCGCGAACGTTTACATGGGACAAAGTATCTTAACATTTTTCACCCACTCGGAGAGGTTTATCTACATACTTTTTCCCCAGACCCCCTTGTCACTAATTTTCCAACCATGTCTTTCCCAGCTCCCAGACCATCCAACCAAACCGTTGTCCACAGCTCATGAATCAGTGTATGACTGTACATCTCGCCATTTCTCCTTGGAAGCAAAGTGCCCACCCAGGACAACTGCCCAAAGTTCTGCCCACTGAGAGGATTTCCCTTCACCATTGTCCCTCAGGGCTGTGTCACATGGACTGAAGTGTTGCAGCTACCACAAGGCCTGAGCTTCTCTTACTCTGTCACCTAATCAGAGGGAGCTCCCCATGAGGCCATAGGTCCAGGCTGGGAGAGAGAAGGCAGGGTAGCAGGACTGCGGACTATGGTCATTGGGGCCACTTTGTCATGTCACTTACTTGTGCCTTAAGGGTCTGCTCGGAGCTGATCATATATATTAGCACTTACATTGGATGATGGAGGGCTGCTGTTCACACCTAACTTTATGGCTTGGTGGGTCAGGTAACACCCAGTTCATGATGGGCAGCTCAGGTCATACGGTAACTTGGTGGCCCACAGGTAAGGGTTCAGGCTCTACTTAGGCCCAGCAGCAAGCCAAGAGCATTTCTCAAAAGGAGAATAGTTACCTGCAAAAGATGGCAGGATCTTGCTCCAAAATCTTGTTCCCAGGCCTGTGGTATGGCTCCTGCATGGGGCCGTGCCAGTGGCTCTGGTGGCCTCCCTTAGAACACCGAGCTCACACCAGGTGGAAGTGGGGGAAGCAGATGATGGGAGGCTGCAGTGAGGATCAAGGACTTGCCCCCGCGTCTTGCCCAGAGGCCAAGATGGGACCGGGAGGGAAGTGCAGTGAGCCATGGTCAGTAAAGTGTTTGAGCCTCACACCGCTGCAGAGCAGCAGTTCTTCTGAGATCAGCAGAGACCACTGGGTTGGTGAAATACCCAGTGGTCTCTTGGGACTTAGGAAACCTAGAACTGGATCCCAGATCCATAACCCACCAGCTGGGTGAGTTGGGACACACTGCCCTGTCCTTTTCCGTAGAAGCAGTGATACTGGACTGGGTGGCAGTTGTGCCACCTTTTTCTCAACTGTAGAGCAGAGATAGTAATGATCTGACTTCATGTGGGGGTTGAGGGAATAACCGTGTAGCCCGCCAAGGGCACCCCAGCTAGTCGGGGACTCTAGCAGGGTGAGTTGTTTTCTGTAAGGCCCCTGTGGGTGTTAATTTTAGTTTATATTTATACTTTCAGAAGTGTTAAGTGTAAAAAGGACTTCTTACTTTTATCCATGAAATCACTTTTTGATGATTTCAAAATGTCTTTATAATAAATAGATTTAAAATAAAATTTCTAATAACTTAAGAACTCTATAAAGCCTATGTGAGCAAAATAATAAAATTTATTTAGAGCATATCAAAGAAGACACAAATGAATGGAAATTTGTACCATTTCTGAAATGGAAGAATTCAATATAATGAAAATACCAAGTTAATCTATCCAGTTAACTTCAGTGCCAATCAAAGTTACAATGCGGGTGGAAGGAAGGGAAGTATTATTCTTTGTAATTTAAAGACTTATTTTAACTTTGGCAAGCTTTTCACCTGGGAGAATAAACAAATGAAAACAGCCAAGAGACCTGTGAGGAGGGTGAATAACGGGTGTGGACCTAGCGGCTTGCAGGTCATCTGCACATTCCACTGTAGGAGGTATTAACTGTGCACGTGACTCACCTTGGTAATCAGAGGGTATTTTCTAATTAACATTTCTTATTCAGTGTTTTCCAGGGTGCCTGACGATTCAGATTCGCACTGTCCTGTGTATTTTCATAGTGGTCTTAATCTACTCAGTAGCCCAAGGATGTGTGGTGAGCATCTCCAGCTTGCAGCATGCACTGGCGTGGGAGAGGGCATGGCATGAAGGACCAGCCCAGAGGCCAGGACCCAGGGCTGCAGAGACAGGGAGTTCAGCAGAGACCTCTGGAACAGGTGTGGGGCCCCGAGAAGCGAGGGAACAAGAGACTTGACTTAGCAGAGGAAAATGCAAACTCTCCCTGGTGAAAGGAGCCTGGCTTCTTCATACAGTGCAGAGGACAGAAGCAGCGTGGAAAAACAGGACAGAGATGGGGCAGGGGGAACAGGATGGAGCTGGGCAGCAGTAACAGGATGAAGCTGGGCCAGGAGGAACAGGATGGAACTGGGGGTTGGAGTGAAAGGATTGAAATGGGCAGGAGTAACAGGATGGAGTTTGTAGTGGGAGTAACAGGATAGAAGTGGGGCAGGAGTAACAGGATAGAAGAAGGCAGGAGTAACAGGACGGAGCTGGAGGCAGGAGGAACAGTACAGAGCTGGGGGCAGGAGGAATAGGATAGAGCTGGGGGCATGATTAACAGGACAGAGCTGGGGGCAGGAGGAACAGGATAGAGCTGGGGGCAGGAGGAACAGGACAGAGCTGGGGGCAGGAGGAACAGGTTGGAGCTGGGGCAGGAGGAACAGGTTGGAACTGGGGGCAGGAGTAGCAGGTTGGAGGCGCTGGGCTGGGGAGCAGGCAGGGCTGATCCCACCTGGTCCTCCCTGGAGCCTCTTGCCTGCTCTGGCAACCAGTGGGGAGCCTTTAAGTGCTGCGAGTTGCCATGAGGTCTGCAGCTTGGTGTGGTGGCACTGGGGGTGGGTCTCAGAGCAAAACCTTGGGAGACCTGCTTGAAGAGGGACACCTGACCATGCTTAGAGGCTGCAGGTCCTCACCCGCCCTCCCCTAAGCCCCTGTGACCCCTCCCTTCCCAGGTGGGCTGCCTGCCCTGGGCCTGGAGCTCCAAGCCCAACAGTTCCCTGGTGGTCCTTTCATCCGGGGGCCAGCGCACAGCCCTGCCCACCCTGCCCTGCGAGTCTACGCACCATGCCCTGCTCTGCTGCCTGGTGGGCACCCTCCCGCTAGCCATATTTTTTCGGGTGTCCTCCTTGCCAAAAATGATCCTGCTGTCCGGGCTCACCACGTCCTACATCCTCGTACTGGAGCTCAGTGGATACACCAGGACTGGGTAAGTGTGTGGCTCCTAGAGAAAAAGGCCTAAGCAGAGGTGCTACTGAATCTGTGTGTATAGATATGCATTATAAGCTTCTGATTTCAGAACTAGTCAAGATGAATTGTATACCATTTTTTTAGTTTGGTGACGGTTTCTCTTCAACCCAAGTTCTAGCAAGTGATTCTTGGCCAAGGTAAATGCCAGCAAGCTGTTTTTGGGTGTCACCACCTGAGGGTCACTCTGAACGGTTCTTGGGTTTGGTGGCAGAGTCTTGCCCTGGAAGCTCGGCACTCACTTGGCTTTTCTTCCTCATCTTCCCCCAGGGGTGGTGCCGTCTCCGGGCGCAGCTATGAGCCGATTGTGGCCATCCTGCTCTTCTCCTGTGCGCTGGCCCTGCATGCCAGGCAGGTGGACATCAGGCTGAGGCTGGACTACCTCTGGGCCGCACAGGCAAGACGAGCCCTTTCTGCTTTCTGGCGGTGGGGGATTTGGAGGAGGAAGCAGCCTCCAGCAAGCATCTGGCGGGGGCTGCTGCAGACACCCACACACCGTATGGCCTTCAAAGGGCCCTCCTCAGCAGCGTGCAAGGCCAGGCACTGTCCGGGGATGGAGGAAACCTGTGCTGGGGGGTGCAGGGAGTGGGAGCCACACCCTGTGGGAAGACAGTTCAGAAGGTTGTGGGGTGCATGTGATGGAGACCTGCCTGATGGTCAGAGTGCGGCTCTTTCTCGAGGCAGTGAGTCCCGCTTCCCTGAACAGTGTGTGCAGTGGTGGTGCAGAGGGGCTCAGCCTCTGCAGGGCTGCGTGGTGGCAGCAGGTCTCATCGGGGTCATTGGGAAACACAAGAAAATGCCAAAACTCTCACCACCTACTCCAAATTTAGTAGGTCAGCAGGTGGGGGCTGGACGTCTATATTTTGACATGTACCCTGTGGGAAATTCTGATGCAAGAGGCATAAGCACCCCTCTTTGGGAGACTCCATGGGGTAACAAACATGTGAACTGGCCTCAGGTCCCGAACATCTGGGTACAAGGCTGGAGAGGAGTAACGCTTTCCTGAAGTCAGTAGGTAGCTTTCTGTTTGGACATGATCCTGGCAGTGACTGCCAGATATTCACCTTGAGTTCCTGCCGCAGAGCCACAGCAGGGGCGTACCTGTGTCCACCCCATGGCCAGGGGCCAAGGCAGCGTGTGGGGGCTGGTGTGAGCATCTTCACACCAACTCCATACTCCACAGGCCTCCGGACAAGCATTCAGGACCAGGTTACCTGGGTTCAAATCCCATTTGTGGGATTTGCAAACTGTTTCACCCTGGGAAAATTGCTCCTCCTAGGTTTCCTCCCCTGAAAATCGGGAATGAAGGCTGATGAATATTAGCTTTAGCAAGAGATAGTCTTATTTTGACACCTTTAGAATAGCTCTTCACTGTTGGAGCTATTTGATCTCATTCAGTGTTCAGAACAGCACTGCCTAGGAGCTGGAATTACAGACAAGAAAGCAGGGGCCACTAAAGTAACATGCCAGAGTCAGGCAGCCAGAAGGTGGCTGAGCTGGGATCTAGCTGCCATCTGTGTGACCTTTGGGTAGGCTCTGAACCCGTGGAGAGCACTGTGTCTGGGGCCAGGCAGGACAGGAGCATTTTCACCCTAGGCCTACTCTGCAGCCAGTACTGAAGGCAGGCACTGCCCAGAGTTGGGGTGCAGACACGAGACAGGCACAGCCCAGAGGGTGGCCAGGAGGAAGCGTGGCCAGGACCAGCTGAGGGCTCACTGTGGGAGCAGGACCAGCTTGCTGCTGGAGTCGGGAAGCCTGTCAACTTCTTGTCTTTGTTCCTGAGGCTGACTGGGCATCAAGCCATGCAGTTAAGTGACCAAAACCCTGGTCAGCAGTAGCAGGGGTGACAAAGGTTGGGCCTGGCATCAGGTAGTCCTCGTCCTGAATTCCGGCAACTCCATGTAGGGTCTGTGTGACTTTAACCAGTGATAGGTCAAGCTGTCTTTCTGCTTCAGCAGTAAAATGGGGTGAGAACCCTAATCCAGGTGTGCAAGAAATAACTGAAATTCTCTTCCTGATGTCCTTGGCCACAGGCCTTGTGCAAAGTAGGTGCTTGGTGAGGCTGAGCAGCCCTTTGTCTGGCAGCCTGTTACTCTGTGGTGAGCCATTTTTTGGGGGATCTCTTTCTGGGAGGGAGGGTTAGAGTAGGGTGAAGGGTAGGCGTGAGGAGCATCCAGAGGCAAGTTATCACTCATGAAAAAAAATGAACACAGTTGTTTCCTCTAGTTTTATTCATCTGGAAAAGACAGAAGCATCTCAGTGGGTTTATGTCAGCATGACAGGGCAGGATGCATATTTAAAGTGATGGAAATTAGGTTGTTGGTTTGAGGAAGCAAAAGAAAGAACATATACATACATCACACACACACACACACAGTCTGTATGTGTATCTATATACATGTGTTCACAAATGCTTGGTGAAAAACATGGCTTATTTTTTCCTTCACTGTATAATAGCTTTGTTGACATATATTTCACATAACACAATTCACTTGTTTAGTGGACAGTGGTTTTCAGTATACTCACAGTTCTGCAACCATTACTATAATCAATATTATAATATTTTTATCTCTGTCAAAAGAAACCCATCCTCATCAGTTAACACTCCCCATTTCTCCTCAACCCCCAAACCCTACGCAACTACCAGTCTACCCCATCTGTGGATTTTCCCATTTCATTTATTCTTCAGCCTGTGTATTAAGTTAGTGCCTGTTCTGGGCAGAAGACATTCCTGTATCCTACTAGATGGAGCTCTGAGCTAGCCTTGCAGGTGGAGAAGACCCAGATTCCCGAGGGACTCATGATCTGGCGCTGTCTTCACTGCATTCCTGAATTCCAGGTTCCGGAGTGGGCAGGGGTTGCTGAGAATCCTCGCCCTTTGACCCCTCCTGGGGAAGTGCTGCTGTGTGGTTGGCTTGCTGTCAGCAGGGCTGTCTGGACAGAACAGGCCCTAACTCCTGCTGTGGAGTGGGAGGGGACCCTGGTGGGGGCATAAATACATCTGCACTAAGCTGTTCTTGCACTGCTATAAAGGAATATCTGAGACTGGGTAATTTATAAAGAAAAGAGGTTTAATTGGCTCACAGTTCTACAGGCCGTACCAACAGGCACCAGCATCTGCTTGCCTTCTGGGAAGGCTTCAGGGAGCTTTTACTCATAGCAGAAGGCAAAGCGTGAACATACATGTCACATGGTGAGAGCAGGAGCAAGGGGTTGTGGGGGAAGGTGCCACACACTTTAAAACAACCGGATCATGCGAGAACTCTTGACTATGGCGAAAACTCTATCGTGAGGATAGCACCAAGCCGTGAGGGATCCGCCTCCATGACCCACACACCTCCCACCAGACCCCACCTCCAACACTAGGATTACATTTCAGCATGATATTTGGCGGGGACAGGTACCCAAACCGTATCAACATCTGAATCTGACTTATCACCAGAGGAATGCAGGCTGTGGCGGGAAGTGAGTCCTCACACCAGAAGGCCTGACTGCGGCCACAGTGGGTTTGTGAGGAAGCAAAGCCAGGCATACTGGACAAGAGCCAGTGTTTCTCTGGGCCTTGTGCGATGCTTCAGATTCAGCTACGGGAGAATGAGGGATGGGGTTGAGGGGAAAGGGACAAGGAACATGGCAGAAAGAGGGAGTTCTTCAGCAAAAACTGTAAGAGGAGTCAGAGCCCAATCACAGGGGCCATTGCTCCCTCCGGGCCCCCTGTGGGCAGTAGAGCTGCAAAGGGAGGACGATAGGCCCTGATCCCTGTCTCCAAAGGTGGTCTGACAGTGGAGTGTGACACAGAGCCCAGGAGGCAGGTGGGAGTCCTGTGACCCACAGGGGCCCTGAGGAAAGCAACTTGCATGATCAGGGGTTGGCAGGAGGGCACCTCAGAAGTGGTCGTATGGAGTCTGGCCACAGTTGGCCATCAAGTGAGGGTGCAGAGTGGGTCTCCAGGGGGCTGTGCATGTATCACAGCCTGGGCTGACAGCAGAGGGCACACTCTAAGGGGGTGAGTTCAGGAGCCCTGATGATGCTTAGACTATTTGAAAGACAGGGGCAGGCACAGGAGTGCCCCAGGCTGATGTGGCACCCGGGGCAGCCACAGTGGGAACGGGCCCTAGAATCAGGGAAAAGGGAGGGCTCCCTGACAGGATTCACCACCTTCAGCCGAGAGACACAGCCAGTCCGCAGCAACCATGCCAAGAAGAACCGGGAATGCTCTTCTCCCTCGCTACTGGCCCCTGCTCCTGCTCCCCATTGGCCAAACCTGGCCGGAAGTAGGAGGCCCAGGACCCTGTTGGTAGAGTCCTTGGACTGGCCTCCCTGGGACAGAACCGGTGGGGAATGGACTGCAGATACAGCACATACTTGCCCTAGAAGGGAGATCTGGCCAGCTGCAGTTTGCTAAAGCCACACCAGGTAATGGGAAAAGAGCCTCTTTATGATGGGCTGTGTTGCTGAATTTGGTCTTAGTTTGGCTCCGGCTGGCTATCCAGGGTGATCCAGCTGGCTGGTCTGAGAGGATATGTTGACCCAGCCGTCAGCTGGCCTCTCGGGTTCAGATCTTTTAGTCGCAAAAACCTACTCAGAGCTTGAGAAGAATGGACTTGGGATGAGCTAGAACGATTGGAACAGCCTGGGCCCATGAGATCTAGGGTTTCTAGGTTATTTACTAGGGTGCCTGATTGGCTCCTCTCTCAGACAGCAGAGTTGGGCCTTGGCTGTGACTCTTCCAGTTGAGGGATACTTCTGGGAGAGACATTTTCTCTCATCTGGGTTGACATGGCTTTTTCTTGGCTTTGGTGTTCTTTTAAATGTTATTAAATGCAATATTTGACCCTGCCATGTTGTTCTCCATCCAGTGACACCCCCTAGCAATGCCCAGTGAGCATACCAGTAATTTTAGGGCTAGAATGCATTCCTGGGCCTTGGGGTAGCCCAGGCAAGTCTGCGGATCTTTGTGCATGCGTGTCACAAGAAAGGGTTGCCCAAATGGAGTCCACTGCCATGTTTGTCTGCAGATAGGTAACAACAAATGCCACCTGCTTTCCCATAACCCTAGCAAAACACAGAACTTTCTAGACTTTGCCTGTTTGCCCTTGGACATTTAGGTATGTAGTACAAACATTAGAGTGCCTCAAACTATTGCAAAATTGCCAGGCCAAACACTAGGTAGGTTAATTATTTACAGAGACTGGATTGGTTGTTCAAACCTGCACAAACAGGCTTTTCCCTTGGGAGGCATCTTCAGCCTCTTTGCCTGTAACTTTTGTATGCTTTTGTTCCAGTGTCATTTCTTTCTTTGCATTCAGTAGATAATCATCATGGCAATTATAATTTCAATGTTTATGCTATTTAGTATAGAATGCAGTTAAAACAACTTATTTCTCTACCAATAAATGCTTAATTCGATGGTAATTCCCATTTTGCAGTTGCCATTATTAACATTTAGAGGGAAGGTTTCCTAAGATGTGGTCATGGCACAGACATGGAATTCCTGGTGGCAGAAGCCAAGTTAGAGACCTGGTTCCACCTCTTACTCTGGTCACTTGTCTTCACACATGTGACAGTAACACTTGTCTCAGGGGGTTGTGGAGGAGTTTATGTCATATAAAGCCATGGTCATCATGCTTCTTGGATCCCGAAATGTTGTACGCTTGTTAGTCGTCATCTTGTTCTCTGTCACTGCCCATAGGTTTCACATCTGGCCTTTGGGTGAGTACATCCTCACAAACAGCTTTTATGGAGGGACAAATGGTTCCAGATGTATCCCAGCTGCATCCTGCAGCACACTTCTGTGGAAACCCCTAAGGAGCCAAACCTTGGTGTGTAACCTCAGGACCCCACATCCATCAGGCCCCACGCCCACCGGAAGCACACCCTTTGTCCATCTGAGAGTGCACCCTCAGCCTCTGGCAGGCATCCACTCTGGACCTATCTATGCACATAGTGTTACCACCTGCCTCATCCAACAGGTGCTTATTGGGCACCAAAGTAGACCTAATCCTGTGCTGGGGATGCTCACATGGTTGAGGTGTAACCCCCGCCCTCAGGTGCTCATGGGCTGTTAAAGGAATCAAACACAAGCCACAGAAAATTTCAGTACAGTGAAGGGCGTGCCATGTAAAATGTAGACAGGACCCTGATGCAGGCAGGTGGATGTGATATCATTTAAATATAATACCTCACCCCTGAGGCTTAAAGGATGAGTAGGAATTAGCCAAGGGAAGGGTAGAGTGCTAGGTGGGGTAAGTGTGTCTGTCTCCTGAGATGCTTGTTTTTATTGTTATTTTAAAAAATCGGTTCATAATACTGTATTGTGTACTTGAAATTTGGTAAGATAGTAGATTTTAAGTGTCCTCACTCCCCCAACCCTGGACACACACAAATGGTAACTGTGGGTGGTGATAGATGTGTTAAGTAATTTGATTGTAGTAGTTGTTATGCAGTGTATACATATAGGAAACCATCATATTGCACACCTTGGATATATACGGGTTTTGTTTGTCAATTAAATATTTCAAAATAAAAGAAATACTAAG
Source organism: Macaca nemestrina (assembly GCF_043159975.1). NCBI lineage: Eukaryota > Metazoa > Chordata > Mammalia > Primates > Cercopithecidae > Macaca > Macaca nemestrina. The sequence goes on from NC_092128.1 coordinate 116,099,854, forward strand.
CACACAAAGACTTACCAAATCTGGATCTCAAGAGCAAGAAATTAAATGTTGGTCAAAGGGAAAAAAGGGTCTTTCAGTAATGTTAAAGGGTAATAAAGGGGTCAATTTATCAAGAGGACATAGTCCTAAATATTTATGTACCTAAAACAGATCATCAAAATACCTAAAGTAAAAATTGATAGAACTGCAAGAAATTCTTCTATCTATAATTATAGTTGGAGTTTCCAACATCCCTTTCAAAAAGCAATAGAATTGCTAGATAGAAAATCAGTGAGGATTACAACACTTAAGAACACTGTCAACCAACTTGACTTAATTGACATTTATAAAACATACCGTCCAACAGCAACAGAATATGCATTCTATTCAAGGACACATGAATATGAACAATACAGCAAATCTCAAGAAATTCAAAAGGATTCAAATCATACAAAGTATGTTCCTTAACTACAATATAGTTAAATTAGAAGTTCATAACAGAAAGATCTCTGAGAAATCCTCAACTGAAGAATGTACTTCTTAATAACTTTTGGTTCAAAGAAGAAATCAAAAGGAAAATTAGAAAGTAATATGAGCCAAATGAAACTACATATGAGATCAACATTTGTGGGGTTCAGCTAAAGCAGTACATGGAGGAAAATGTATAAAACAAAGCACCTATATTAGAAAAGAAGAAAGGACTCTCTCAAATCACCTTAAGAAGCCAGAAAAGAGGAAATTAAACCAAAAGTAATCAGAAGAAATTAAATAATAGAGACCAGTTTCTATAAATGTTTAAGGAATAAAATAACAGGGAAGTATTATAATCAGTTTTATCTCAATAAAATTGACAACTTACAGGGAAGGATACAGATTCTTTGGGTCTTGCTTTTCGCCTTTGTTAAGAAGAACCAGAGGAGCATTAATTCTCAGACTAATTGTGTCCACTCCTGAGGCAACCAGACAAGCATTAATTGTTAGACTAATTTTGTCCAAAACCCTTGGATATATACAGTTTTTGTTTGTCAATTGAATATTTCAAAATAAAAGAAATACTAAGCTCACAAAGACTTACCAAATCTGGATCTCAAGTGAGTGCTAATCAGTACTCAACTAGAGACTTGAAGAGACCCGAACACTCTGTTCTCTCTGGTATTTTCCCTTTGAACTCAAGCTGCCTTGGGCTTCCAAGCCCCCTAGCCTTGTCAAATCTGGGAGACCCCCAGGCTCCACATGCACTGCCTCTATCTGCAGCCTGGAAACTCTCCCAGCAGTATACTGGGCCATTGTAGGCCTCATCACTTATTCCCATCACTCAAGGATCACTATCTTTCATTGCCTCCTGTCCAGTATTTGGAAAGCTGCTGTTTTGTATAGTTTGTGTGATCTGCTTGTTGCTCCTAGGAGGGCAAATTGAATCCCCGTTACTCCATCTTTTCCAGAAGTGGAACTTCATGTGGCCATTTGAGTGTCTTTGACCCCAAAACTGGTCATTATCCCCATGTAACAGGTGAGGGCCAAAGTAAATGGCCAAAGGTCAGAACCGAAATCTGCCAAACCCTAAATGGGCACTCTCATGGATGCCATGCAGAGCATGTCTCAGAAGCCTTCTCCTGCCAAGTTAAGTACCATCCAGAGTGGAATGGCTTTCTGGTGAGAGCTGTCTTTAGGCAGAATCCTGTGAACGCAGCCAAGAATTAGAAGTCCTCAGCTCTGAAGCCTATGCTTCTCCCTCCACAGCAGTCAAGATTTCATATGCATTTGTGGGTGGAGGGTTTCTCTGAAAGGTTAGATCTGGGTTAGAAGGACCCAGCGTAACTTCAACATAAAGCAAAAGCTCCAAAGACCCCAGAAGTTGCTTTCTGCCCACAGTGTGGACTGTTTGTGGAGAGCAGTGTGGTAGCAGTGTGGCAGTCACCGTGCAACAAGAAAGAAGATGTCTGTGGTGTGTCTCAATGCCGTGTTGGGCTTGAGCATGTGAAGTTCACGTGCAGGCCCTAACTTGATCGCAGCACAGTTTTGCTTATCTATGACCAGCCTACAGAACTCAGTTCTGCTAATGCAGGCACCTCAGTGTTCTCAAGAGTGTGGAAAATAGCACCTCAATTCCTCCCTGGTTCGAAAAGATAGAGAAATGTGGGGAACTCCAGACTTTCTGATGAGGAAATGGATCCTTCTGCTTTAAGGTACCAGAGGCTGTCTGAAACAGCAGACCCACGAGACATCCCCTAGGACATCTCTTCATCACGGCGTGTGGCTGCTTTGCAGTTTTTTCTGTATGTGTGTGCAATGAAAAATCCAGATTTTCTATAACAGTTTGTGTTACATTTGTAATCACAAAGACACACATGTTTAGCACAGTTAGTGTCCATGTGGAGTGACCAGGGCCACTCTTGCCTGGCTAGTGGTTGTGGAAACAAGGGAGCTTGTGCTGGCAACATGTGCTCAGGGCCAGGCTGTCAGCCCTCCCCAGGACCTTTCAGCTTCAGAGTGCTCCCCTGTAGGATGGCCTCCCTCACATTCTGAGTGGGTAAATTCACAGTGGCCTCCTCAGCTCTGAGGCCTGTGCTTCTCCCTAGGCTCTGCTGCATCTTGCAGGTGAGTTAACACAGACATGCCCACAGGCTGCTGCTGCTAGTCAAGGGAGGAGAGGAGAGGAGACTCGATAAGGAGAGTGGAAGACAGAATGCCATGAAGACCCTGGGCAGGTGTTTTTTGCTCCTCAGAAAGGAGTAATTTATTCTAATTAAGGGGCTGAAGGAGGACTTCCTGGAGGAGGTAGCATTGGACCAGGCCTTTCACTGTCCCAAGAAATGTTGACTTTTCTGTAAAGGATAATTTCGGTAATTCTCTGGTTTCAATGTCTGACATTTTACCCTGGAAACTTCAGTCACTGAAACTGAGCTTGATCAGTTTCCGGCAGATCCTATCCCCACATTTTATGTTGGCGTAAGTGGAAATTCAAAGCTAGGAAAGAGGACTCTCACAGGGCCTTCACTTCGTAGACAGACAGTGTGTCTTCTGCTTATGGAGGCTGGATGCTGTCTTCCCAGCCTTGGTTCCCTCCGTGTACAGTGAGGGTGGACCTCGTGGATCACTGAGAGCAGATCTCCCAGGAGCAGGACCAGCTGTGCCCACTGCAGCCTCATAGCTTCACTGTTAGCGCGAGCTCTCTTTACCTTTTTTGTTTGAGACGGAATTTTGCTCTTGTCGCCCAGGCTGGAGTGCAATGGCGCAATCTTGGCTCACCGCAACCTCTCCCTCCCGGGTTCAAGTGATTCTCCTGCCTCAGCCTCCCAAATAGCTGGGATTACAGGTGTGTGCCACCACGCCTGGCTAATTTTGTATTTTTAGTAGAGATGGGGTTTCTCCATGTTGATCAGGCTGGTCTCGAACTCCTGACCTTAGGGGATCCACCCGCCTCAGCCTCCCAAAATGCTGGGATTACAGGCAGGAGCCACTGCGCCTGGCCCTCTTTACCTTTTAAAGTGGCATACCCATCTTGCTTCCTGTCTGAAACACTGGACACAGCCCTGCCTTTAACTACTATGTTGACTCATCCTAAAAAATGAAGAACTACCAAGCATTTCAGCACAGCAAGACTTTCAGCTCAGAAGCTCATTAGGAGTAAAGACTTCATTGTCAGAAACAGAGCCAGCCTCTGCATTCACCACCGCCGGCTTCAGCATTTCTGTAGGGGGTGGATGTTGGATAGTCCTGGTATATTAGAGCTGATTTGCCATGCAGCTCGTGAACTCCAATTCCCCCAGCTATGACATCACCACAGCCTCATTTACACCACGGGGCCATGAATGGGACAAACACATCATGAGGGCTGTGGTCTGCCTTTTTATTTCTTGGAAAGAGAAATGCAACAAGATGCTAAGTATTTTATAGAAACCACACATGCATGTGGGCATGCACACACGAACACACATACTTTACAGACACACATACACACACACACACACACCACTCATGGACTTCCCAGGGCAGGGTGAACATGTCCATGTGCATACCTGCATCCACACATTGTAACTACAGCATTTGAAGGTTTATTCTCTCATTTTCTAATTAGAGTCGGGGATAACATTTTTAATTCATTTAATTGTTCAAATTTAAAATTGAGATTTCTCTTTACTGTAGTAGAATAATGTAAATCACATTTCTCATCATGAAGCCTTAATGAAATGCATTTTTGATCTAAAAAGAGCTTTTCATCTGTTCTATGCTAAAAGGGAAGTGGAGCTGATTGGAGCAGCAGGCAGCAGGGGCCTGCATAAGAGGCCTGGGGTTAGGGGATGGCATTGGCAGGACTTGGTGGGTCTGAAGTGCTGAACTGGGTGCTGGGTGAACAAGGACGCTGGCTTGGAGGCCCTGGTGTTCAGCTTAAGAACACCTGCACCACACAGCCTGCCCCATGCTGTAAACAGTGCTTGTAAAGTCTCTGCGCTGGCTGGAAAAATAATTAGTGAGAAGCAGACATGTGTTCATGATATGTGGTCCCTGAGGTGGCCGCACAAAGCTCAGTGGGAGCTGAGACCTCTCTCCATGCCTCATCCTCCCATCAAGCTGGTCATTTTCGTGCATGACCATGGTCCTACGGTTTGAGAACACAGAGCTAGGAGCTGGCCCTAGAGGGACCCTGGTAGGCTCAGGTTCTGTGCTCACTGCAGCCGCTGAATTGATAGAAAAAATGCACAAAATAAAACAACGGTCATTCTGTGTTTAAAGTACAGTCTTTTGAGCACAGAGCAGGGACAGCCAGTTGAATACCAGCTCATGGTGAGAGGCCTGGGGAGTTTGCTGGGAGCCCTACATTTGGCTAAAGCCTTGCCCAGTGCCCTGCCTAGGAGAGGCCTTAGCCACAGCCCAGCTTGCCTGGACATCCAGGCAGAGAGGGACCTTCAGACCAGTCACCAGTAAGAGGAGTGACCAAAGAAACTGAAAGTAGGACGTAAGGTGAGGCCTTTTCAGTCCTCCCATCCTGGTACAGCTGGTCTCTGGAGCACACTGAGGACAGAACCAGGGCCTCTGGACAGAAGATCCAGGGAGGGAGATTTTCATTCAACGTATGTTGTCCAGCGGCTTGAGAGTTTGAGGCTGGATGAAGCTGACATGTACAGTAGTGAGTCCGCCATCTCTGTGAGGTGTTCAAGGAAATGCAGATAACTGCTCAAGGAGATGAGGTAGACTGGATTCATTAATTACTTTAGAGGTAAGATTACCCCTAAAAATGCTTCTTGGAATACTGATATTTGAGGGAGATATCAAAGCAGCCTCCCCAGCAGCCAGAGGGAGAGCCGCGGACAAGGTGGAGAACATGTGGTGGTCGTGCACCTCTGCTGGGGAACGGGAAGGTGGGAGGCTGGTAGTCGATAGGGGCACATCAGGGACCTAACTACATGGGAGGGAAGGAGAGTGGAAAAGTGGGAAATATTCCAGAGTTCAGCCCTGTAGAATTGCTGCCTACTCCTGGCACTCTGAGTTGGGCTAGGTTGCGCTGCAGTCGCAGGTCTGAGGGTGTCAGTAGTGTTCATCAGAGAGGGCGAGTCCTCTTCTCACTACATGTCTGGTGCAGTTCAGCGAGAGGATCATGTCATCGTTGTCCTCCAAGAGTCAGGCCCGGGGACACTGGAGCTTCCTCAGTCCCGCAGTACAGAAGGGGGGCTGTGAAGTCGAGGCTGGCCACGGAGGGTCCAGCTGGAAGCCCCCCCCTTGGTCTCCCTGGTCTTCAGGGGCTGGGTCTGCACAATCCTCTTGGTCCCTGAAAGTCAGTGGTGAGCCTTAGAGACTTCTACCCCAGAGCCCTGCAGGGAGGAGAGAAACCACTGGCATCCATTCCAGGGAGACTCACTGGGTCAGGGCATGCAGCTCTACCCCTCTGGTGTTTCTGCCCGCTTGATGACAGTTATGGGGCCACTCTGGACACATGCACCTTGCCCAGCCTGCCCAGCGCGGGCCACCCTGAATCTCAGGATTCATCCATCCTTGGAGCAGTGACACCATGCAGAGACGTGCATCACCTCTTACTTGCTCGCTCTGATCTTCCTGTGTCCCGGTGGCATGGGTCACAGAGTGCCTCTTGCTTAAGGGAAAACCAAGTGTCAAAGAAGCTGAACATGAAGCATTTCAGCCCCAAAGTTAGAGACTAAGTTCCTCTAACCTGAGGGCTGAAGACTATTGTCTTAGCTGCTGCTATGCTTGGAGAAGTTCCTTTGCCTTTGCACTTTCCCAAAAGGAGGTATTTGTGTACCCTGGGATGCCCGCAGAGAGGGGTGTGTGCACCTCAGGACACCAGATGGTTCAGTGAGGTTTGGGGAGAGGGCATCAGAAAGTCTACTTATAGTGATTGTATCTGAGAATTAAGAAACGTTCTTTCCTGATGTTGAAGAATGAACTGGCAGTGCTGACCTGACACTGGCCAGATGCCCTGTGTCACTTGCAGGAGGGAGGCAGGGACATCACTTCCGAGACGGAATGAGGACAGGACCACCCTCCCTTGGCTGTTCCCTTGTAGGAAACACGTTATTGATTCCAGGTTCTGGGGTTACTGGTCTTGTTAGTTAGATAGAAGACTCTGTCAGGATGACTGTGGGAGTCACTCATAGCACATGTCGGCACACGGGGAGTTGCCAAGTTATGCTGTTTGTTATTTTGTTCTCTTTTCCAAATGACAAGCACTGTAGGCTGTGAACTCTCTGAGGCATCATGTAACTATCACTAGAGGCATCCTGGTCAGTGATTTCTGAAACAGAAGGACACTTGAGAAGGGAAATGCCTTTTGAAAGAAACTGCCATAAAGAGAACATTCTGAATATGGAGGTTGGATGGACACGTGATTTTGTTGACAGGAATAATGTGTGGTGCCCACTACTCTTTCTTAAAAATAGAGTTTCCTGGTGGGAAAATCTTATAGACTGAGAATTTCAGTGGATTTTCATCACATTTGTTAAAATATATAACAATACAATTTGTGCTTGGTTCATGAAAATAAGTGGCACAGGGAAAGATGGATGTTTCCCAGTCAAATTTCAACAAAGACCTTTGCATTTGTGGATGGATTAAGAGATACATGACAATTTCGGAAGGACAGCAGCTCTGACAGCCCATTAATCCAAATGTGGAAATAAGCAGAATGTAGATGCAAATTTTTTATTCACAGTGCCATAAACTTAGATTATGGTTTTTAATCAAAGCATATTCAGTTACATTGTTTTCACTAAAGTACTATTACTGTTAACAATGGTATTTTGGAGAGAGCAGAAATTTTTGTGCCACTAATAAATAAAACAAAGCTATTATTTAAGAAAATATTCTTTATTTTCTGTTTATGTCACACTTTACAAACCTTTCTTTTGTGTATATTGAAGCCTGATGTGTTAACACGTAATTAATAATGTGGGTCTTATAGAGAGGTGTTTGTCCAGAATGTCATTATTGATGGGAACTTGAGTTGAAAGCAGCGCCAGAGACCATCTGAGGCCGGAAATTGAAGGTTTCTGACCTTTGAGCATGACCCAGCATAAGTCAGCACCATGCCCAGATAGCCGCTGCGTGGGCAGAGCCCGGCTCCAGCCCATCTGGGCAGCCAGACTGCAGCTCTGGTCTGACCGGGAAGGTTATGGTCCCTCGGTTTCTTTTTTCTTCATCTGCTTCTTCCTTATCTGGTCTACGCTCCTTGAGGGACAGGAAGAAACAGCTGGCGCCGTCTGTCTCCATGGGTCACCCTGATTCACTGGCATTGTCTTCCCAGAACACACTTGCACCAGGCCTGCCCTGCATGCCCTGCCTGGCTTCACACACACCCCCATCCTCGTACCTGGCCCTCAAGGCTCGGGGCCTCCTCACCTCTATCCTTGGAAGCTGGTGGAATCATTGTGTGCAGTCTAGTGGCATGTTCTTGGCCAACTCAGCTCTGATAATATCAGTACTGCAAAAAGCAGCTGTGCTCTTTAGGCTTACTGTGGGGCGTGCTGTCCCCTCATCCCTTGTTAAATACAACCCTACAAGTATTCCCTCTAAAAGTGGGTGTGTTACACCCATTTTACAACACGGAAACCATGGCACAGTGAGGCTGCATCTGCTGGCCGGGTCACCAGTCACCTAGGGGCACATGAACCAGGGGAGCTGGCCTCCAAACCATGGCTTGCAGTGGCCAGGCCATGGGCCGCTCCACAAGGGCAGTCATTGCACAGTTTTTACTACATTCAAGAGTTTGATGCCTCCATAAATTCTAACACATACTTAGAATATTCCCCAAGCTTCACTCCTTACAGAAGTTGGATTGCAGGTTTCTACTTGTCTCAGTGCCCAGAGGGATGTGGGCTCTAGTGAAGACCAGAGAGATTCCAGAGGGAACAGGAGCCTTAGGAAGGTGTCTGCCCCACCTGGGCATGAGGCATTCTAGGACAGGTGCCCTGCAGGGCACATTGGGAGCTGCCTGGGGGCTGGTGGAGCCTGTGGATGGGCATGTGCCTGAGAAAGAGTTGCTGTAGCATCTGGTCCCTAGGAAGTAGCGGAGGGCAGGGCAGACCCTGGAAATGAGGTGAAGCCGTAGTTTGTCCTTTGGATATTCTGGCAGATGAGGTGGTGACTTAGGCAGACATCAGCAGATCTTCCCCACCCAGTAACATGGATCTAGTCTTGCATCCAGTGGGGAGGAGGGACAGGAGCATGTGTGTAGACCATCAGCACACCTGGAGTCCAGTTTGGATGTTTAGAAAGAAGCGTGCGGTGGGGACAAGTGAAGGCAGCATGAGTGGATGGGACTAACGGAGGCTCATGATGCCCCAGGCAGAGGAGGAGCGAGAGGACATGGAGAAGGTGAAGCTGGACAACAGGCGCATCCTCTTCAACCTCCTGCCAGCCCACGTCGCCCAGCACTTCCTCATGTCCAACCCTCGGAACATGGTGAGCACCCAGCCTGCGCCTGGCCAGCACTAGCCCAGCACTACTCCCGCCACGCCCTCGGCGCTTGCCTGGCTCACCCTTCCTGACCCATCCTTTGAACTTCCAGGACCTCTACTACCAGTCCTACTCCCAGGTGGGCGTCATGTTTGCCTCCATCCCCAACTTTAATGACTTCTACATCGAGCTGGACGGCAACAACATGGGGGTGGAGTGTCTGCGGCTTCTCAACGAGATCATTGCCGACTTTGACGAGGTGAGGCCCTGCATCGCCATCCTGACCCCACATGGGTGTGCTGGTGCATCCTACTGACAGGTGACCAGGGTACCCCTTCACCTAATTAAATCCTGCGTGTCTCACAATATGTCACATTCTTTGTAGCTGGAATGAGAGAAAGCAAATCCCAGGAAGAACAGGCATTCTGTCTCCTTTGGGATCCAGACCAATTCTCACAGGAGAGAAGGGGGTCTTGACCCTAGGATGGGGGACCAGGGCGACTGGGTGGGGCTGGGTGCTTGTCCTCCATGTTGTGAATGTCAGGGCTGGGACATTACAGTGGCCAGGGCTGGGCAGCCTCATCTACAGATGGACAGGCAGGTGGGCACCTCTAGGCCCTTGTCTACAGATGGGCAGGCGGGCGGGCACCCTTGTCTACAGATGAGCAGGCAGGTGGGTGTCTCCAGGCCCCCACCACAGCCAGCCAGGCACTGTGGCAGCCCCACCACCCCTTGTCATTGGACCCGATTCTCCTGGTGGCTGCGAGCTCACCTGTTGGGGACAGGAACGTGTCCTGTACCGTCCTTACTCACCTCTTCTTGCCAGCGTAGTCCTAGAACTTGTCTGCCCAAAGCAAAGAAGACACATTGCTTTCCTGAATGTGTTCACTGGCTCTGCTGTTCCTCCTGGTGGCTGATGGCTGCAGCAACTTTTCTCAAATGTTATGTCATGTTTAACAGTTTTATGTTTTAAACAAAGCTCATGGAAAAAGACTTTTACAAGGACATAGAGAAGATCAAGACCATTGGGAGCACCTACATGGCCGCTGTGGGGCTAGCGCCTACTTCGGGGACCAAGGTGAGTATAGCTTGGGGCTGCCTGCTTGGGGACTGGGTCCCAGCCCTGCCCTAAACTGCTTTGGGACCCTGGGTAGGTTCCACACTGGGGTTTGTTTGCCCTCTGTGTTGGATTATGGGAGCAGCTTGAGTGCTGTTTTTGTCTGTGGCTGGTTCTCTCCGTGGCTGGTTCTCTCCAGACACAATCTCCTAGGGAAAGTCAGCACAGAAGGCTGCTCACTGGAGCTTCCTCCAGCCCCAGCACTGCCCTGCTAGACACCTCCCCCAAGAACCCTCACCCTGCCTCTCTGCTCCATTACCCTCCCCACTGGCCCACCTCCTCAGCAGCCCAGTCCCTCCCCCACCAGCCCCCACCTTCCTCCCTAGTTGCCCCCTCTCTTCTTCTCCCGTCAGCCCTGCACTCTCCTTTTCCACAGTAGAACTGTGAATAAATACAAATAATTATTCTGAATAGATCTAGATTTATTAACCGATAATTAATAATCTTCTGAAACAGAAAGCACCAGATCCAGATGCATACACTGGTGAATTCTACCAAACATTTAAGGAAGAAATTACACCAGTTCTCTACAATCTCTTCCAGAAGACAGAAGCAGAAGGAACATTTTCTAACTCGTTCTGTAGGCCAGCATTACCTGAATACCAGACCCAGACGAAGACATTATAGAAAAAGAAAATTACAGACCAGTATTTCTCATGAATATAAATGTATAACCCCCCAACAAATATTAGCACATTGAATTCAGTAATGAATGAAAAGAATTATATACTAAAACCACATTGGATTTTTTCCAGATATACAAGGCTGTTTTAGTATTCCAAAATGAATTCATGAAATTCATCGAATCAACAGGATAAAGAAGAAAAATTATATAATCATATAAATTGATGCAGAACAATTATTTAAGTCTAACACCCATTCCTGGTTTTTTTTTTTTTTTTTTTTTTTTAAACTCTCAGTAAACTGGCAATAGAAGACAACTTCCTCAGTTTGATTTTTAAAAATTTGCAAAATACCCACAGCTTAACATACCTAATGGAGGGAAACTAAATGCTTTCTAAGATGAGAACATAGTGAGAATACCCTTTCTCACCATTTCTATTCAACGTTTTACTGGAAGGCGGTAAGACAAGAAAGAAAATTGAAGGCATACAGACTGGGAAGGAATCTGCTTGCAGATGACATGACTGTATATGTAGAAAATCCAAAAGAATTAATAACAACAATAACAGAAAAAAGCCCCTGGAACTGTAGCAGGACAAGCCACAGATAAAACCTCTCAGACACCGAGTTAAAGAAGGAAGGGGCTTTATTCAGCTGGAGCTTTGGCAAGACTCACATCTCCAACAACCAAGCTCCCTGAGTGAGCAATTCCTATCCCTTTTAAGGACTCACAACTCTAAGGGGGTCTGCATGAGAGGGTTGTGATCGATTGAGCAAGCAGGGTGTACGTGACTGGGGGCTGCATGCACCAGTAATTAGAACGGAACAGAACAGGCCAGGGATTTTGGTAGTGCTTTTCTATACAATGTCTGTAATCTATAGATAACATAACCGATTAGGTCAGGGGTCGATCTTTAACTACTAGGCCAAGGGTGTGGCGCCGGACTATCTGCTTGTGGATTTTATTTCTGCCTTTTAGTTTTTACTTCCTTCTCTGGAGGCAGAAATTGGGCATAAGACAATATGAGGGGTGGTCTCCTCCCTTAGAACTAAGAAGCAATTATAGTAAGGTTCCAGGATATAAAGTTAATATATAAAAGTTCATCGTTTCTCTATATGCCAGCAATGAACAATTGGAATTTGTAGTTACAAACAAAATGCCATTTATATTAGTAGCCAAAAAATGAAATACTGGGTATAACTCTAACAAACTATATACAAGATCTATATGAGTAAAACTGTAAAATTCTGATGGAAGAAATGAAAGATCTAAGTAACTGGGGAGTCACTGTTCCTGCATAGGAAGAGACAGTATTGTTAAGATGGCAGTTCTTCCCAATTTGATCTGTAGATTTAACACAAGTCCAATCAGAACTCCACCATGATATTTTGTGATGTTGACAAAATGATCCCAAGTTTATATGGAAAGTAAAAAGATGCAGAATAATCAACACAATATTGAAGTGGAAGAACAAAGCTGGAGGACTGACACTACCCAACTTCAAGACTTAAAAAGCCATAGTAATCAAGACAGTGTGGTATTGGCAAAAGAACAGGCAAATAGATGAGTGCAACAGACTAGAGAGCCCAGAAATAGACCCATAGAAATATAGTCAGCTGGTTTTTGACAAAGGAGCGGAGGCACTGTGGAGAAAAGACAGTCTCTTCAACAAACAGTGCTGAAACAACTGGACATCCACATGCAAAAAATATATATATATATATATTTATATAGATATATATAGATGCAGACTTTACACCCCTCACAAAAATTAACTCAAAATCGATAATAAGCCTAAATGTAAAATGCAAAGCTACAAAACTTTTAGAAGATAATATAGGAGAAAAATCTAGATGACCTTCAGTTTGGCAATGACTTTTTAAATACAACACCAAAAGCATGATTCGTGAAATAAAAAATTGGTAAATTGGACTTCATGAAAATTAAAAACTCCTACTCTATGAAAAATATTGTTAAGAGAATGAAAAGTCAAGTCACAGATTAGGAGAAAATCTTTGCAAACCGCCTATCTGATAAAGGACTTGTATCTATAGTACACAAAGAGCCATTACAATTCAACAAGAGAGAGAAAAAAACCCAACAGTTAAAAAGTCAGCAAACAGTTCAAACAGGCACCTCACCAAAAGAGATGCAGATGACAGGCATATGAAAGGATGCTCAGCATCTTATATTTTTAGGGATTTGCAAAGGAAAACAACAATAAAATACCACTAGATACCTGTTAGAAGGGCTGAAATCCAAAACACTGACAAGACAAATGCCGGTGGGGATGTGAAGCAACGGAAACTCTCCTTCATTGCTGGCGGGAATGCAATATAGGGCAGCCACTGCGGGAGAGAGTTGGATGGTTTCTCACAAAGTTAGACATAATGTTACCATATGATCCAGCAATTGCACTTTTGGTATATATCCAAATGAAATGAGAACTTATGTCCATGAGTATTCATAACAGTTTTATTCATAATAAAAACTGGAAGCAAACTAGGTATCCTTCAGTAGGTGAATGGATAAAGAAATTCTGGTATATCCATAGGTACAATATTATTAAGTGAGAAGAAATGACCTATTAAGTTATGAAAAGACATGGAGAAACCTTAAATACACTTGGCTACTTAAAATAAATCAGTCTGAAAGGTTACATACGGTATGATTCCAGCTATATGAAATTCTGGAAAAGGCAAAACGGTAGAGACAGTAAGAGGATTAGTGGTTGCTGGGGTCAGGGGAGAGGCGGGATGAACAGACAGCAGGGAGAATTTTCAGGGCAGTGAAACTGTTGTGTGTAATACTGTCATAGCGGATACATGTCATGCATTTAGAATGCATAGAATGGACAATACCAAGAGTGAACCCTAATTAAATTATGTACTTTGGTTAATAATATATCAATATTGGTTCATCAGTTGTAACAAATGTGTCACACTTACGTAAGATGTTAACAACAGGGGAAACTGGGGAGAAGGGATATATGACAATTCTGTATAATCTGCTCAACTTACCTATAAACCTAAAATTGCCCTAAAAATAAAATCTGTTAATTTTTAAAAAGCATTAGTTTCCTGATTGTGAAGACTAATAAAATTCCCTTTAAAAATAAAAGTTAGAGACTTTACAACTGTTACTGTTTCACAAGAGAAAGGACCTTGTCACACATGTACCGGAGGATATAGCCTCAATCTCAAGGAAGGAAGCTGCCTACTCCCTGGCATGCGTCTCTGTCCTTGTTTTGCTCATTTGCAATGGGCATTAGCAACGCTGTCCAAGCAGGAGAGTGAGCACCTGGTCTCCCACTCAAAAGGGCTGCCCCACCCCATTCCTGCAGGCAGCCTTGGGTGGGCCCTGTCTCTGCCCCTCAGAAGCTGCGGCTTGGCCAATACCTTGCCTCTCCCTTAGTCTCCTCCCTGTAGAATGGAATGATAAATGTGCCCATAGCCAGGCACCCAGAATGCCTGCCCCTGAGAGTGCGGCTGTTGGCCGTTGCAGGTTGGTCCTTGGCTCCCTCTTGCCTAGTGCCCCTCAGATGTAATGACCCTGTCTGTTTATATCTAGGCTAAGAAGTCCATCTCCTCCCACCTGAGCACGCTGGCAGACTTTGCCATTGAGATGTTTGACGTTCTGGATGAAATCAACTACCAGTCTTACAATGACTTTGTCCTCCGAGTTGGTACGTGACTCTAAACCTATCCTGTCCATCCATGTGGAACACCTTCCTATACCCACCTAGGGGTGGGATCAGCTGATGAGGTGCCCTGGTCTTACAGGAAGGAGGGTGGTGCTGCCCAGGAGGGCATGGGGACCTGTGTACGGAGTTGCCCCTGGAAGCTGCTGGTGGAAGTGGAGATGCTTCAGAAAGTAACTTAGGACTTTGAAGATTCATCGTCTGGCTCAGGAAACACATTAGAAATCTTGATTATCCTGGAGACGTTCAGATGCTCCTGCAAGTCCACACTTAGCTGAAGTAAAATGCCCCTTTCCCTGTTCACCAGCCACAGCTGCATAGTTGAGGCCACATGGGCTGTCCAGAAAGAGGCCTTGACGGGAGCCCCACTGCGTGGACTCCGGCCGCCCTGTGTCTTCTCCGGGCTCCTTCCCTCGCCTGTGTCGTGAGGAGGAAAAAACCACTGGATGCCCTAGTTCCTTTCTAGCTTTTATAAAACTTTGATTTGTTGTTTTTTTTTTAAATCATAAATTCACGTTTTCTTGAGATGTAGACAGTTTACGAGAAAAATTCTACTAGTCCAGGATACAGTTAAACTAGAGGTTCGTGGTTGTTTTAGAATTCAAACATCCAGTAGCCTTAAAAACAAACCTTGGAGCCACGTGTGAGTGTGAAGGGTGGTGGTTGATCCACTTAGAGCACGTGGAGTTCTGATGTCCTGAAAAGCAAGCTCGGCTTCAGGCATGGTGTCTGGCCACAGAGCAGGGGCAGAGTGAGCCAGCTGGGCCCTGGG